>NC_090706.1:21275147-21578177 GCF_040954835.1 Lepisosteus oculatus
AGACAACTGAATCCCCATGTAACAGCAAGGCTCAGAAGAGCCCACACACTCAGATCTTAACCCCAGTGTGCAGAAAGGGTCAAAACGTGTTTTTTCAGCAGAAATAAACATGTTTCTGCAAGTTTGGTCAACCCCATGTAAGTTATGGGGCAGTAACAGTACACTTTTCAAAACGTGTTTTTCAGCCCGAAATAAACGCGTTTTTTCAGACAACTGAATCCCCATGTAACAGCAAGGCTCAGAAGAGCCCACACACTCAGATCTTAACCCCAGTGTGCAGAAAGGGTCAAAACGTGTTTTTCAGCAGAAATAAACATGTTTCTGCAAGTTTGGTCAACCCCATGTAAGTTATGGGGCAGTAACAGTACACTTTTCAAAACGTGTTTTTCAGCCCGAAATAAACACGTTTTTTCAGACAACTGAATCCCCATGTAACAGCAAGGCTCAGAAGAGCCCACACACTCAGATCTTAACCCCAGTGTGCAGAAAGTGTCAAAACGTGTTTTTCAGCAGAAATAAACATGTTTCTGCAAGTTTGGTCAGCCCCATGCAAGTTATGGGGCAGTAACAGTACACTTTTCAAAACGTGTTTTTCAGCCCGAAATAAACACGTTTTTTCAGACAACTGAATCCCCATGTAACAGCAAGGCTCAGAAGAGCCCACACACTCAGATCTTAACCCCCAGTGTGCAGAAAGGGTCAAAACGTGTTTTTCAGCAGAAATAAACATGTTTCTGCAAGTTTGGTCAACCCCATGCAAGTTATGGGGCAGTAACAGTACACTTTTCAAAACGTGTTTTTCAGCCCGAAATAAACACGTTTTTTCAGACAACTGAATCCCCATGTAACAGCAAGGCTCAGAAGAGCCCACACACTCAGATCTTAACCCCAGTGTGCAGAAAGTGTCAAAACGTGTTTTTCAGCAGAAATAAACATGTTTCTGCAAGTTTGGTCAACCCCATGCAAGTTATGGGGCAGTAACAGTACACTTTTCAAAACGTGTTTTTCAGCCCGAAATAAAACGCGTTTTTTCAGACAACTGAATCCCCATGTAACAGCAAGGCTCAGAAGAGCCCACACACTCAGATCTTAACCCCAGTGTGCAGAAAGGGTCAAAACGTGTTTTTCAGCAGAAATAAACATGTTTCTGCAAGTTTGGTCAACCCCATGCAAGTTATGGGGCAGTAACAGTACACTTTTCAAAACGTGTTTTTTAGCCCGAAATAAACGCGTTTTTTCAGACAACTGAATCCCCATGTAACAGCAAGGCTCAGAAGAGCCCACACACTCAGATCTTAACC
The DNA here is from genome assembly GCF_040954835.1 of Lepisosteus oculatus. Taxonomy (NCBI): domain Eukaryota; kingdom Metazoa; phylum Chordata; class Actinopteri; order Semionotiformes; family Lepisosteidae; genus Lepisosteus; species Lepisosteus oculatus. The sequence goes on from NC_090706.1 coordinate 21,276,449, forward strand.
CCAGTGTGCAGAAAGGGTCAAAACGTGTTTTTCAGCAGAAATAAACATGTTTCTGCAAGTTTGGTCAGCCCCATGTAAGTTATGGGGTAGTAACAGTACACTTTTCAAAACGTGTTTTTCAGCCCGAAATAAACGCGTTTTTTCAGACAACTGAATTACCATTTAACAGCAAGGCTCAGAAGAGCCCACACACTCAGATCTTAACCCCAGTGTGCAGAAAGTGTCAAAACGTGTTTTTCAGCAGAAATAAACATGTTTCTGCAAGTTTGGTCAACCCCATGTAAGTTATGGGGCAGTAACAGTACACTTTTCAAAACGTGTTTTTCAGCCCGAAATAAACGCGTTTTTTCAGACAACTGAATCCCCATGTAACAGCAAGGCTCAGAAGAGCCCACACACTCAGATCTTAACCCCAGTGTGCAGAAAGTGTCAAAACGTGTTTTTCAGCAGAAATAAGCATGTTTCTGCAAGTTTGGTCAACCCCATGCAAGTTATGGGGCAGTAACAGTACACTTTTCAAAACGTGTTTTTCAGCCCGAAATAAACACGTTTTTTCAGACAACTGAATCCCCATGTAACAGCAAGGCTCAGAAGAGCCCACACACTCAGATCTTAACCCCAGTGTGCAGAAAGGGTCAAAACGTGTTTTTCAGCAGAAATAAACATGTTTCTGCAAGTTTGGTCAACCCCATGCAAGTTATGGGGCAGTAACAGTACACTTTTCAAAACGTGTTTTTCAGCCCGAAATAAACACGTTTTTTCAGACAACTGAATCCCCATGTAACAGCAAGGCTCAGAAGAGCCCACACACTCAGATCTTAACCCCAGTGTGCAGAAAGGGTCAAAACGTGTTTTTCAGCAGAAATAAACATGTTTCTGCAAGTTTGGTCAACCCCATGTAAGTTATGGGGCAGTAACAGTACACTTTTCAAAACGTGTTTTTCAGCCTGAAATAAACGCGTTTTTTCAGACAACTGAATCCCCATGTAACAGCAAGGCTCAGAAGAGCCCACACACTCAGATCTTAACCCCAGTGTGCAGAAAGGGTCAAAACGTGTTTTTCAGCAGAAATAAACATGTTTCTGCAAGTTTGGTCAACCCCATGTAAGTTATGGGGCAGTAACAGTACACTTTTCAAAACGTGTTTTTCAGCCCGAAATAAACACGTTTTTTCAGACAACTGAATCCCCATGTAACAGCAAGGCTCAGAAGAGCCCACACACTCAGATCTTAACCCCAGTGTGCAGAAAGTGTCAAAACGTGTTTTTCAGCAGAAATAAACATGTTTCTGCAAGTTTGGTCAACCCCATGCAAGTTATGGGGCAGTAACAGTACACTTTTCAAAACGTGTTTTTCAGCCCGAAATAAACCACGTTTTTTCAGACAACTGAATCCCCATGTAACAGCAAGGCTCAGAAGAGCCCACACACTCAGATCTTAACCCCAGTGTGCAGAAAGGGTCAAAACGTGTTTTTCAGCAGAAATAAACATGTTTCTGCAAGTTTGGTCAACCCCATGCAAGTTATGGGGCAGTAACAGTACACTTTTCAAAACGTGTTTTTCAGCCCGAAATAAACACGTTTTTTCAGACAACTGAATCCCCATGTAACAGCAAGGCTCAGAAGAGCCCACACACTCAGATCTTAACCCCAGTGTGCAGAAAGGGTCAAAACGTGTTTTTCAGCAGAAATAAACATGTTTCTGCAAGTTTGGTCAACCCCATGCAAGTTATGGGGCAGTAACAGTACACTTTTCAAAACGTGTTTTTCAGCCCGAAATAAACACGTTTTTTCAGACAACTGAATCCCCATGTAACAGCAAGGCTCAGAGGAGCCCACACACTCAGATCTTAACCCCAGTGTGCAGAAAGGGTCAAAACGTGTTTTTCAGCAGAAATAAACATGTTTCTGCAAGTTTGGTCAACCCCATGCAAGTTATGGGGCAGTAACAGTACACTTTTCAAAACGTGTTTTTCAGCCCGAAATAAACACGTTTTTTCAGACAACTGAATCCCCATGTAACAGCAAGGCTCAGAAGAGCCCACACACTCAGATCTTAACCCCAGTGTGCAGAAAGGGTCAAAACGTGTTTTTCAGCAGAAATAAACATGTTTCTGCAAGTTTGGTCAACCCCATGTAAGTTATGGGGCAGTAACAGTACACTTTTCAAAACGTGTTTTTCAGCCCGAAATAAACGCGTTTTTTCAGACAACTGAATCCCCATGTAACAGCAAGGCTCAGAAGAGCCCACACACTCAGAACTTAACCCCAGTGTGCAGAAAGGGTCAAAACGTGTTTTTCAGCAGAAATAAACATGTTTCTGCAAGTTTGGTCAACCCCATGTAAGTTATGGGGCAGTAACAGTACACTTTTCAAAACGTGTTTTTCAGCCCGAAATAAACACGTTTTTTCAGACAACTGAATCCCCATGTAACAGCAAGGCTCAGAAGAGCCCACACACTCAGATCTTAACCCCAGTATGCAGAAAGTGTCAAAACGTGTTTTTCAGCAGAAATAAACATGTTTCTGCAAGTTTGGTCAGCCCCATGCAAGTTATGGGGCAGTAACAGTACACTTTTCAAAACGTGTTTTTCAGCCCGAAATAAACACGTTTTTTCAGACAACTGAATCCCCATGTAACAGCAAGGCTCAGAAGAGCCCACACACTCAGATCTTAACCCCAGTGTGCAGAAAGGGTCAAAACGTGTTTTTCAGCAGAAATAAACATGTTTCTGCAAGTTTGGTCAACCCCATGCAAGTTATGGGGCAGTAACAGTACACTTTTCAAAACGTGTTTTTCAGCCCGAAATAAACACGTTTTTTCAGACAACTGAATCCCCATGTAACAGCAAGGCTCAGAAGAGCCCACACACTCAGATCTTAACCCCAGTGTGCAGAAAGTGTCAAAACGTGTTTTTCAGCAGAAATAAACATGTTTCTGCAAGTTTGGTCAACCCCATGCAAGTTATGGGGCAGTAACAGTACACTTTTCAAAACGTGTTTTTCAGCCCGAAATAAACGCGTTTTTTCAGACAACTGAATCCCCATGTAACAGCAAGGCTCAGAAGAGCCCACACACTCAGATCTTAACCCCAGTGTGCAGAAAGGGTCAAAACGTGTTTTTCAGCAGAAATAAACATGTTTCTGCAAGTTTGGTCAACCCCATGCAAGTTATGGGGCAGTAACAGTACACTTTTCAAAACGTGTTTTTCAGCCCGAAATAAACGCGTTTTTTCAGACAACTGAATCCCCATGTAACAGCAAGGCTCAGAAGAGCCCACACACTCAGATCTTAACCCCAGTGTGCAGAAAGGGTCAAAACGTGTTTTTCAGCAGAAATAAACATGTTTCTGCAAGTTTGGTCAGCCCCATGTAAGTTATGGGGTAGTAACAGTACACTTTTCAAAACGTGTTTTTCAGCCCGAAATAAACGCGTTTTTTCAGACAACTGAATTACCATTTAACAGCAAGGCTCAGAAGAGCCCACACACTCAGATCTTAACCCCAGTGTGCAGAAAGTGTCAAAACGTGTTTTTCAGCAGAAATAAACATGTTTCTGCAAGTTTGGTCAACCCCATGTAAGTTATGGGGCAGTAACAGTACACTTTTCAAAACGTGTTTTTCAGCCCGAAATAAACGCGTTTTTTCAGACAACTGAATCCCCATGTAACAGCAAGGCTCAGAAGAGCCCACACACTCAGATCTTAACCCCAGTGTGCAGAAAGGGTCAAAACGTGTTTTTTAGCAGAAATAAACATGTTTCTGGAAGTTTGGTCAACCCCATGTAAGTTATGGGGCAGTAACAGTACACTTTTCAAAACGTGTTTTTCAGCCCGAAATAAACACGTTTTTTTCAGACAACTGAATTACCATGTAACAGCAAGGCTCAGAAGAGCCCACACACTCAGATCTTAACCCCAGTGTGCAGAAAGTGTCAAAACGTGTTTTCAGCAGAAATAAGCATGTTTCTGCAAGTTTGGTCAACCCCATGCAAGTTATGGGGCAGTAACAGTACACTTTTCAAAACGTGTTTTTCAGCCCGAAATAAACACGTTTTTTCAGACAACTGAATTACCATGTAACAGCAAGGCTCAGAAGAGCCCACACACTCAGATCTTAACCCCAGTGTGAAGAAAGTGTCAAAACGTGTTTTTCAGCAGAAATAAACATGTTTCTGCAAGTTTGGTCAACCCCATGCAAGTTATGGGGCAGTAACAGTACACTTTTCAAAACGTGTTTTTCAGCCCGAAATAAACACGTTTTTTCAGACAACTGAATCCCCATGTAACAGCAAGGCTCAGAAGAGCCCACACACTCAGATCTTAACCCCAGTGTGCAGAAAGGGTCAAAACGTGTTTTTCAGCAGAAATAAACATGTTTCTGCAAGTTTGGTCAACCCCATGCAAGTTATGGGGCAGTAACAGTACACTTTTCAAAACGTGTTTTTCAGCCCGAAATAAACACGTTTTTTCAGACAACTGAATCCCCATGTAACAGCAAGGCTCAGAAGAGCCCACACACTCAGATCTTAACCCCAGTGTGCAGAAAGGGTCAAAACGTGTTTTTCAGCAGAAATAAACATGTTTCTGCAAGTTTGGTCAACCCCATGCAAGTTATGGGGCAGTAACAGTACACTTTTCAAAACGTGTTTTTCAGCCCGAAATAAACACGTTTTTTCAGACAACTGAATCCCCATGTAACAGCAAGGCTCAGAAGAGCCCACACACTCAGATCTTAACCCCAGTGTGCAGAAAGGGTCAAAACGTGTTTTTCAGCAGAAATAAACATGTTTCTGCAAGTTTGGTCAACCCCATGTAAGTTATGGGGCAGTAACAGTACACTTTTCAAAACGTGTTTTTCAGCCCGAAATAAACGCGTTTTTTCAGACAACTGAATCCCCATGTAACAGCAAGGCTCAGAAGAGCCCACACACTCAGATCTTAACCCCAGTGTGCAGAAAGGGTCAAAACGTGTTTTTCAGCAGAAATAAACATGTTTCTGCAAGTTTGGTCAACCCCATGTAAGTTATGGGGCAGTAACAGTACACTTTTCAAAACGTGTTTTTCAGCCCGAAATAAACACGTTTTTTCAGACAACTGAATCCCCATGTAACAGCAAGGCTCAGAAGAGCCCACACACTCAGATCTTAACCCCAGTGTGCAGAAAGTGTCAAAACGTGTTTTTCAGCAGAAATAAACATGTTTCTGCAAGTTTGGTCAGCCCCATGCAAGTTATGGGGCAGTAACAGTACACTTTTCAAAACGTGTTTTTCAGCCCGAAATAAACACGTTTTTTCAGACAACTGAATCCCCATGTAACAGCAAGGCTCAGAAGAGCCCACACACTCAGATCTTAACCCCAGTGTGCAGAAAGGGTCAAAACGTGTTTTTCAGCAGAAATAAACATGTTTCTGCAAGTTTGGTCAACCCCATGCAAGTTATGGGGCAGTAACAGTACACTTTTCAAAACGTGTTTTTCAGCCCGAAATAAACACGTTTTTTCAGACAACTGAATCCCCATGTAACAGCAAGGCTCAGAAGAGCCCACACACTCAGATCTTAACCCCAGTGTGCAGAAAGTGTCAAAACGTGTTTTTCAGCAGAAATAAACATGTTTCTGCAAGTTTGGTCAACCCCATGCAAGTTATGGGGCAGTAACAGTACACTTTTCAAAACGTGTTTTTCAGCCCGAAATAAACGCGTTTTTTCAGACAACTGAATCCCCATGTAACAGCAAGGCTCAGAAGAGCCCACACACTCAGATCTTAACCCCAGTGTGCAGAAAGGGTCAAAACGTGTTTTTCAGCAGAAATAAACATGTTTCTGCAAGTTTGGTCAACCCCATGCAAGTTATGGGGCAGTAACAGTACACTTTTCAAAACGTGTTTTTCAGCCCGAAATAAACGCGTTTTTTCAGACAACTGAATCCCCATGTAACAGCAAGGCTCAGAAGAGCCCACACACTCAGATCTTAACCCCAGTGTGCAGAAAGGGTCAAAACGTGTTTTTCAGCAGAAATAAACATGTTTCTGCAAGTTTGGTCAGCCCCATGTAAGTTATGGGGTAGTAACAGTACACTTTTCAAAACGTGTTTTTCAGCCCGAAATAAACGCGTTTTTTCAGACAACTGAATTACCATTTAACAGCAAGGCTCAGAAGAGCCCACACACTCAGATCTTAACCCCAGTGTGCAGAAAGTGTCAAAACGTGTTTTTCAGCAGAAATAAACATGTTTCTGCAAGTTTGGTCAACCCCATGTAAGTTATGGGGCAGTAACAGTACACTTTTCAAAACGTGTTTTTCAGCCCGAAATAAACGCGTTTTTTCAGACAACTGAATCCCCATGTAACAGCAAGGCTCAGAAGAGCCCACACACTCAGATCTTAACCCCAGTGTGCAGAAAGTGTCAAAACGTGTTTTTCAGCAGAAATAAGCATGTTTCTGCAAGTTTGGTCAACCCCATGCAAGTTATGGGGCAGTAACAGTACACTTTTCAAAACGTGTTTTTCAGCCCGAAATAAACGCGTTTTTTCAGACAACTGAATTACCATGTAACAGCAAGGCTCAGAAGAGCCCACACACTCAGATCTTAACCCCAGTGTGCAGAAAGTGTCAAAACGTGTTTTTCAGCAGAAATAAACATGTTTCTGCAAGTTTGGTCAACCCCATGCAAGTTATGGGGCAGTAACAGTGCACTTTTCAAAACGTGTTTTTCAGCCCGAAATAAACACGTTTTTTCAGACAACTGAATCCCCATGTAACAGCAAGGCTCAGAAGAGCCCACACACTCAGATCTTAACCCCAGTGTGCAGAAAGGGTCAAAACGTGTTTTTCAGCAGAAATAAACATGTTTCTGCAAGTTTGGTCAACCCCATGTAAGTTATGGGGCAGTAACAGTACACTTTTCAAAACGTGTTTTTCAGCCCGAAATAAACGCGTTTTTTCAGACAACTGAATCCCCATGTAACAGCAAGGCTCAGAAGAGCCCACACACTCAGATCTTAACCCCAGTGTGAAGAAAGTGTCAAAACGTGTTTTTCAGCAGAAATAAACATGTTTCTGCAAGTTTGGTCAACCCCATGCAAGTTATGGGGCAGTAACAGTACACTTTTCAAAACGTGTTTTTCAGCCCGAAATAAACACGTTTTTTCAGACAACTGAATCCCCATGTAACAGCAAGGCTCAGAAGAGCCCACACACTCAGATCTTAACCCCAGTGTGCAGAAAGGGTCAAAACGTGTTTTTCAGCAGAAATAAACATGTTTCTGCAAGTTTGGTCAACCCCATGCAAGTTATGGGGCAGTAACAGTACACTTTTCAAAACGTGTTTTTCAGCCCGAAATAAACACGTTTTTTCAGACAACTGAATCCCCATGTAACAGCAAGGCTCAGAAGAGCCCACACACTCAGATCTTAACCCCAGTGTGCAGAAAGGGTCAAAACGTGTTTTTCAGCAGAAATAAACATGTTTCTGCAAGTTTGGTCAACCCCATGTAAGTTATGGGGCAGTAACAGTACACTTTTCAAAACGTGTTTTTCAGCCTGAAATAAACGCGTTTTTTCAGACAACTGAATCCCCATGTAACAGCAAGGCTCAGAAGAGCCCACACACTCAGATCTTAACCCCAGTGTGCAGAAAGGGTCAAAACGTGTTTTTCAGCAGAAATAAACATGTTTCTGCAAGTTTGGTCAACCCCATGTAAGTTATGGGGCAGTAACAGTACACTTTTCAAAACGTGTTTTTCAGCCCGAAATAAACACGTTTTTTCAGACAACTGAATCCCCATGTAACAGCAAGGCTCAGAAGAGCCCACACACTCAGATCTTAACCCCAGTGTGCAGAAAGTGTCAAAACGTGTTTTTCAGCAGAAATAAACATGTTTCTGCAAGTTTGGTCAACCCCATGCAAGTTATGGGGCAGTAACAGTACACTTTTCAAAACGTGTTTTTCAGCCCGAAATAAACACGTTTTTTCAGACAACTGAATCCCCATGTAACAGCAAGGCTCAGAAGAGCCCACACACTCAGATCTTAACCCCAGTGTGCAGAAAGGGTCAAAACGTGTTTTTCAGCAGAAATAAACATGTTTCTGCAAGTTTGGTCAACCCCATGCAAGTTATGGGGCAGTAACAGTACACTTTTCAAAACGTGTTTTTCAGCCCGAAATAAACACGTTTTTTCAGACAACTGAATCCCCATGTAACAGCAAGGCTCAGAAGAGCCCACACACTCAGATCTTAACCCCAGTGTGCAGAAAGGGTCAAAACGTGTTTTTCAGCAGAAATAAACATGTTTCTGCAAGTTTGGTCAACCCCATGTAAGTTATGGGGCAGTAACAGTACACTTTTCAAAACGTGTTTTTCAGCCCGAAATAAACACGTTTTTTCAGACAACTGAATCCCCATGTAACAGCAAGGCTCAGAAGAGCCCACACACTCAGATCTTAACCCCAGTGTGCAGAAAGTGTCAAAACGTGTTTTTCAGCAGAAATAAACATGTTTCTGCAAGTTTGGTCAACCCCATGCAAGTTATGGGGCAGTAACAGTACACTTTTCAAAACGTGTTTTTCAGCCCGAAATAAACACGTTTTTTCACACAACTGAATCCCCATGTAACAGCAAGGCTCAGAAGAGCCCACACACTCAGATCTTAACCCCAGTGTGCAGAAAGGGTCAAAACGTGTTTTTCAGCAGAAATAAACATGTTTCTGCAAGTTTGGTCAACCCCATGCAAGTTATGGGGCAGTAACAGTACACTTTTCAAAACGTGTTTTTCAGCCCGAAATAAACACGTTTTTTCAGACAACTGAATCCCCATGTAACAGCAAGGCTCAGAAGAGCCCACACACTCAGATCTTAACCCCAGTGTGCAGAAAGTGTCAAAACGTGTTTTTCAGCAGAAATAAACATGTTTCTGCAAGTTTGGTCAACCCCATGCAAGTTATGGGGCAGTAACAGTACACTTTTCAAAACGTGTTTTTCAGCCCGAAATAAACGCGTTTTTTCAGACAACTGAATCCCCATGTAACAGCAAGGCTCAGAAGAGCCCACACACTCAGATCTTAACCGCAGTGTGCAGAAAGGGTCAAAACGTGTTTTTCAGCAGAAATAAACATGTTTCTGCAAGTTTGGTCAGCCCCATGTAAGTTATGGGGTAGTAAAAGTACACTTTTCAAAACGTGTTTTTCAGCCCGAAATAAACGCGTTTTTTCAGACAACTGAATTACCATTTAACAGCAAGGCTCAGAAGAGCCCACACACTCAGATCTTAACCCCAGTGTGCAGAAAGTGTCAAAACGTGTTTTTCAGCAGAAATAAACATGTTTCTGCAAGTTTGGTCAACCCCATGTAAGTTATGGGGCAGTAACAGTACACTTTTCAAAACGTGTTTTTCAGCCCGAAATAAACGCGTTTTTTCAGACAACTGAATCCCCATGTAACAGCAAGGCTCAGAAGAGCCCACACACTCAGATCTTAACCCCAGTGTGCAGAAAGGGTCAAAACGTGTTTTTCAGCAGAAATAAACATGTTTCTGGAAGTTTGGTCAACCCCATGTAAGTTATGGGGCAGTAACAGTACACTTTTCAAAACGTGTTTTTCAGCCCGAAATAAACACGTTTTTTCAGACAACTGAATTACCATGTAACAGCAAGGCTCAGAAGAGCCCACACACTCAGATCTTAAACCCAGTGTGCAGAAAGTGTCAAAACGTGTTTTTCAGCAGAAATAAGCATGTTTCTGCAAGTTTGGTCAACCCCATGCAAGTTATGGGGCAGTAACAGTACACTTTTCAAAACGTGTTTTTCAGCCCGAAATAAACACGTTTTTTCAGACAACTGAATTACCATGTAACAGCAAGGCTCAGATGAGCCCACACACTCAGATCTTAACCCCAGTGTGCAGAAAGTGTCAAAACGTGTTTTTCAGCAGAAATAAACATGTTTCTGCAAGTTTGGTCAACCCCATGTAAGTTATGGGGCAGTAACATTACACTTTTCAAAACGTGTTTTTCAGCCCGAAATAAATGCGTTTTTTCAGACAACTGAATCCCCATGTAACAGCAAGGCTCAGAAGAGCCCACACACTCAGATCTTAACCCCAGTGTGCAGAAAGGGTCAAAACGTGTTTTTCAGCAGAAATAAACATGTTTCTGCAAGTTTGGTCAACCCCATGTAAGTTATGGGGCAGTAACAGTACACTTTTCAAAACGTGTTTTTCAGCCCGAAATAAACACGTTTTTCAGACAACTGAATTACCATGTAACAGCAAGGCTCAGAAGAGCCCACACACTCAGATCTTAACCCCAGTGTGCAGAAAGGGTCAAAACGTGTTTTTCAGCAGAAATAAACATGTTTCTGCAAGTTTGGTCAACCCCATGTAAGTTATGGGGCAGTAACAGTACACTTTTCAAAACGTGTTTTTCAGCCCGAAATAAACGCGTTTTTTCAGACAACTGAATCCCCATGTAACAGCAAGGCTCAGAAGAGCCCACACACTCAGATCTTAACCCCAGTGTGCAGAAAGGGTCAAAACGTGTTTTTTCAGCAGAAATAAACATGTTTCTGCAAGTTTGGTCAACCCCATGTAAGTTATGGGGCAGTAACAGTACACTTTTCAAAACGTGTTTTTCAGCCCGAAATAAACACGTTTTTTCAGACAACTGAATTACCATGTAACAGCAAGGCTCAGAAGAGCCCACACACTCAGATCTTAACCCCAGTGTGCAGAAAGTGTCAAAACGTGTTTTTCAGCAGAAATAAACATGTTTCTGCAAGTTTGGTCAACCCCATGCAAGTTATGGGGCAGTAACAGTGCACTTTTCAAAACGTGTTTTTCAGCCCGAAATAAACACGTTTTTTCAGACAACTGAATCCCCATGTAACAGCAAGGCTCAGAAGAGCCCACACACTCAGATCTTAACCCCAGTGTGCAGAAAGGGTCAAAACGTGTTTTTCAGCAGAAATAAACATGTTTCTGCAAGTTTGGTCAACCCCATGTAAGTTATGGGGCAGTAACAGTACACTTTTCAAAACGTGTTTTTCAGCCCGAAATAAACGCGTTTTTTCAGACAACTGAATCACCATGTAACAGCAAGGCTCAGAAGAGCCCACACACTCAGATCTTAACCCCAGTGTGAAGAAAGTGTCAAAACGTGTTTTTCAGCAGAAATAAACATGTTTCTGCAAGTTTGGTCAACCCCATGCAAGTTATGGGGCAGTAACAGTACACTTTTCAAAACGTGTTTTTCAGCCCAAAATAAACACGTTTTTTCAGACAACTGAATCCCCATGTAACAGCAAGGCTCAGAAGAGCCCACACACTCAGATCTTAACCCCAGTGTGCAGAAAGGGTCAAAACGTGTTTTTCAGCAGAAATAAACATGTTTCTGCAAGTTTGGTCAACCCCATGTAAGTTATGGGGCAGTAACAGTACACTTTTCAAAACGTGTTTTTCAGCCCGAAATAAACGCGTTTTTTCAGACAACTGAATCCCCATGTAACAGCAAGGCTCAGAAGAGCCCACACACTCAGATCTTAACCCCAGTGTGCAGAAAGGGTCAAAACGTGTTTTTCAGCAGAAATAAACATGTTTCTGCAAGTTTGGTCAACCCCATGTAAGTTATGGGGCAGTAACAGTACACTTTTCAAAACGTGTTTTTCAGCCCGAAATAAACACGTTTTTCAGACAACTGAATTACCATGTAACAGCAAGGCTCAGAAGAGCCCACACACTCAGATCTTAACCCCAGTGTGCAGAAAGGGTCAAAACGTGTTTTTCAGCAGAAATAAACATGTTTCTGCAAGTTTGGTCAACCCCATGTAAGTTATGGGGCAGTAACAGTACACTTTTCAAAACGTGTTTTTCAGCCCGAAATAAACACGTTTTTTCAGACAACTGAATTACCATGTAACAGCAAGGCTCAGAAGAGCCCACACACTCAGATCTTAACCCCAGTGTGCAGAAAGGGTCAAAACGTGTTTTTCAGCAGAAATAAACATGTTTCTGCAAGTTTGGTCAACCCCATGTAAGTTATGGGGCAGTAACAGTACACTTTTCAAAACGTGTTTTTCAGCCCGAAATAAACGCGTTTTTTCAGACAACTGAATCCCCATGTAACAGCAAGGCTCAGAAGAGCCCACACACTCAGATCTTAACCCCAGTGTGCAGAAAGGGTCAAAACGTGTTTTTTCAGCAGAAATAAACATGTTTCTGCAAGTTTGGTCAACCCCATGTAAGTTATGGGGCAGTAACAGTACACTTTTCAAAACGTGTTTTTCAGCCCGAAATAAACACGTTTTTTCAGACAACTGAATTACCATGTAACAGCAAGGCTCAGAAGAGCCCACACACTCAGATCTTAACCCCAGTGTGCAGAAAGTGTCAAAACGTGTTTTTCAGCAGAAATAAACATGTTTCTGCAAGTTTGGTCAACCCCATGCAAGTTATGGGGCAGTAACAGTGCACTTTTCAAAACGTGTTTTTCAGCCCGAAATAAACACGTTTTTTCAGACAACTGAATCCCCATGTAACAGCAAGGCTCAGAAGAGCCCACACACTCAGATCTTAACCCCAGTGTGCAGAAAGGGTCAAAACGTGTTTTTCAGCAGAAATAAACATGTTTCTGCAAGTTTGGTCAACCCCATGTAAGTTATGGGGCAGTAACAGTACACTTTTCAAAACGTGTTTTTCAGCCCGAAATAAACGCGTTTTTTCAGACAACTGAATCCCCATGTAACAGCAAGGCTCAGAAGAGCCCACACACTCAGATCTTAACCCCAGTGTGAAGAAAGTGTCAAAACGTGTTTTTCAGCAGAAATAAACATGTTTCTGCAAGTTTGGTCAACCCCATGCAAGTTATGGGGCAGTAACAGTACACTTTTCAAAACGTGTTTTTCAGCCCAAAATAAACACGTTTTTTCAGACAACTGAATCCCCATGTAACAGCAAGGCTCAGAAGAGCCCACACACTCAGATCTTAACCCCAGTGTGCAGAAAGGGTCAAAACGTGTTTTTCAGCAGAAATAAACATGTTTCTGCAAGTTTGGTCAACCCCATGTAAGTTATGGGGCAGTAACAGTACACTTTTCAAAACGTGTTTTTCAGCCCGAAATAAACGCGTTTTTTCAGACAACTGAATCCCCATGTAACAGCAAGGCTCAGAAGAGCCCACACACTCAGATCTTAACCCCAGTGTGCAGAAAGGGTCAAAACGTGTTTTTCAGCAGAAATAAACATGTTTCTGCAAGTTTGGTCAACCCCATGTAAGTTATGGGGCAGTAACAGTACACTTTTCAAAACGTGTTTTTCAGCCCGAAATAAACACGTTTTTTCAGACAACTGAATCCCCATGTAACAGCAAGGCTCAGAAGAGCCCACACACTCAGATCTTAACCCCAGTGTGCAGAAAGTGTCAAAACGTGTTTTTCAGCAGAAATAAACATGTTTCTGCAAGTTTGGTCAACCCCATGCAAGTTATGGGGCAGTAACAGTACACTTTTCAAAACGTGTTTTTCAGCCCGAAATAAACACGTTTTTTCAGACAACTGAATCCCCATGTAACAGCAAGGCTCAGAAGAGCCCACACACTCAGATCTTAACCCCAGTGTGCAGAAAGGGTCAAAACGTGTTTTTCAGCAGAAATAAACATGTTTCTGCAAGTTTGGTCAGCCCCATGTAAGTTATGGGGCAGTAACAATACACTTTTCAAAACGTGTTTTTCAGCCCGAAATAAACACGTTTTTTCAGACAACTGAATTACCATTTAACAGCAAGGCTCAGAAGAGCCCACACACTCAGATCTTAACCCCAGTGTGCAGAAAGTGTCAAAACGTGTTTTTCAGCAGAAATAAACATGTTTCTGCAAGTTTGGTCAACCCCATGCAAGTTATGGGGCAGTAACAGTACACTTTTCAAAACGTGTTTTTCAGCCCGAAATAAACGCGTTTTTTCAGACAACTGAATCCCCATGTAACAGCAAGGCTCAGAAGAGCCCACACACTCAGATCTTAACCCCAGTGTGCAGAAAGTGTCAAAACGTGTTTTTCAGCAGAAATAAACATGTTTCTGCAAGTTTGGTCAACCCCATGCAAGTTATGGGGCAGTAACAGTACACTTTTCAAAACGTGTTTTTCAGCCCGAAATAAACGCGTTTTTTCAGACAACTGAATCCCCATGTAACAGCAAGGCTCAGAAGAGCCCACACACTCAGATCTTAACCCCAGTGTGCAGAAAGGGTCAAAACGTGTTTTTCAGCAGAAATAAACATGTTTCTGGAAGTTTGGTCAACCCCATGTAAGTTATGGGGCAGTAACAGTACACTTTTCAAAACGTGTTTTTCAGCCCGAAATAAACACGTTTTTTCAGACAACTGAATTACCATGTAACAGCAAGGCTCAGAAGAGCCCACACACTCAGATCTTAACCCCAGTGTGCAGAAAGTGTCAAAACGTGTTTTTCAGCAGAAATAAGCATGTTTCTGCAAGTTTGGTCAACCCCATGCAAGTTATGGGGCAGTAACAGTACACTTTTCAAAACGTGTTTTTCAGCCCGAAATAAACACGTTTTTTCAGACAACTGAATTACCATGTAACAGCAAGGCTCAGAAGAGCCCACACACTCAGATCTTAACCCCAGTGTGCAGAAAGTGTCAAAACGTGTTTTTCAGCAGAAATAAACATGTTTCTGCAAGTTTGGTCAACCCCATGTAAGTTATGGGGCAGTAACAGTACACTTTTCAAAACGTGTTTTTCAGCCCGAAATAAACGCGTTTTTTCAGACAACTGAATCCCCATGTAACAGCAAGGCTCAGAAGAGCCCACACACTCAGATCTTAACCCCAGTGTGAAGAAAGGGTCAAAACGTGTTTTTCAGCAGAAATAAACATGTTTCTGCAAGTTTGGTCAACCCCATGTAAGTTATGGGGCAGTAACAGTACACTTTTCAAAACGTGTTTTTCAGCCCGAAATAAACACGTTTTTTCAGACAACTGAATTACCATGTAACAGCAAGGCTCAGAAGAGCCCACACACTCAGATCTTAACCCCAGTGTGCAGAAAGTGTCAAAACGTGTTTTTCAGCAGAAATAAACATGTTTCTGCAAGTTTGGTCAACCCCATGCAAGTTATGGGGCAGTAACAGTGCACTTTTCAAAACGTGTTTTTCAGCCCGAAATAAACACGTTTTTTCAGACAACTGAATCCCCATGTAACAGCAAGGCTCAGAAGAGCCCACACACTCAGATCTTAACCCCAGTGTGCAGAAAGGGTCAAAACGTGTTTTTCAGCAGAAATAAACATGTTTCTGCAAGTTTGGTCAACCCCATGTAAGTTATGGGGCAGTAACAGTACACTTTTCAAAACGTGTTTTTCAGCCCGAAATAAACGCGTTTTTTCAGACAACTGAATCCCCATGTAACAGCAAGGCTCAGAAGAGCCCACACACTCAGATCTTAACCCCAGTGTGCAGAAAGTGTCAAAACGTGTTTTTCAGCAGAAATAAACATGTTTCTGCAAGTTTGGTCAACCCCATGCAAGTTATGGGGTAGTAACAGTACACTTTTCAAAACGTGTTTTTCAGCCCGAAATAAACACGTTTTTTCAGACGACTGAATTACCATGTAACAGCAAGGCTCAGAAGAGCCCACACACTCAGATCTTAACCCCAGTGTGAAGAAAGTGTCAAAACGTGTTTTTCAGCAGAAATAAACATGTTTCTGCAAGTTTGGTCAACCCCATGCAAGTTATGGGGCAGTAACAGTACACTTTTCAAAACGTGTTTTTCAGCCCGAAATAAACGCGTTTTTTCAGACAACTGAATCCCCATGTAACAGCAAGGCTCAGAAGAGCCCACACACTCAGATCTTAACCCCAGTGTGCAGAAAGGGTCAAAACGTGTTTTTCAGCAGAAATAAACATGTTTCTGCAAGTTTGGTCAACCCCATGCAAGTTATGGGGCAGTAACAGTACACTTTTCAAAACGTGTTTTTCAGCCCGAAATAAACACGTTTTTTCAGACAACTGAATCCCCATGTAACAGCAAGGCTCAGAAGAGCCCACACACTCAGATCTTAACCCCAGTGTGCAGAAAGGGTCAAAACGTGTTTTTCAGCAGAAATAAACATGTTTCTGCAAGTTTGGTCAACCCCATGTAAGTTATGGGGCAGTAACAGTACACTTTTCAAAACGTGTTTTTCAGCCCGAAATAAACGCGTTTTTTCAGACAACTGAATCCCCATGTAACAGCAAGGCTCAGAAGAGCCCACACACTCAGATCTTAACCCCAGTGTGCAGAAAGGGTCAAAACGTGTTTTTTCAGCAGAAATAAACATGTTTCTGCAAGTTTGGTCAACCCCATGTAAGTTATGGGGCAGTAACAGTACACTTTTCAAAACGTGTTTTTCAGCCCGAAATAAACACGTTTTTTCAGACAACTGAATTACCATGTAACAGCAAGGCTCAGAAGAGCCCACACACTCAGATCTTAACCCCAGTGTGCAGAAAGTGTCAAAACGTGTTTTTCAGCAGAAATAAACATGTTTCTGCAAGTTTGGTCAACCCCATGCAAGTTATGGGGCAGTAACAGTGCACTTTTCAAAACGTGTTTTTCAGCCCGAAATAAACACGTTTTTTCAGACAACTGAATCCCCATGTAACAGCAAGGCTCAGAAGAGCCCACACACTCAGATCTTAACCCCAGTGTGCAGAAAGGGTCAAAACGTGTTTTTCAGCAGAAATAAACATGTTTCTGCAAGTTTGGTCAACCCCATGTAAGTTATGGGGCAGTAACAGTACACTTTTCAAAACGTGTTTTTCAGCCCGAAATAAACGCGTTTTTTCAGACAACTGAATCCCCATGTAACAGCAAGGCTCAGAAGAGCCCACACACTCAGATCTTAACCCCAGTGTGAAGAAAGTGTCAAAACGTGTTTTTCAGCAGAAATAAACATGTTTCTGCAAGTTTGGTCAACCCCATGCAAGTTATGGGGCAGTAACAGTACACTTTTCAAAACGTGTTTTTCAGCCCAAAATAAACACGTTTTTTCAGACAACTGAATCCCCATGTAACAGCAAGGCTCAGAAGAGCCCACACACTCAGATCTTAACCCCAGTGTGCAGAAAGGGTCAAAACGTGTTTTTCAGCAGAAATAAACATGTTTCTGCAAGTTTGGTCAACCCCATGTAAGTTATGGGGCAGTAACAGTACACTTTTCAAAACGTGTTTTTCAGCCCGAAATAAACGCGTTTTTTCAGACAACTGAATCCCCATGTAACAGCAAGGCTCAGAAGAGCCCACACACTCAGATCTTAACCCCAGTGTGCAGAAAGGGTCAAAACGTGTTTTTCAGCAGAAATAAACATGTTTCTGCAAGTTTGGTCAACCCCATGTAAGTTATGGGGCAGTAACAGTACACTTTTCAAAACGTGTTTTTCAGCCCGAAATAAACACGTTTTTTCAGACAACTGAATCCCCATAGTAACAGCAAGGCTCAGAAGAGCCCACACACTCAGATCTTAACCCCAGTGTGCAGAAAGTGTCAAAACGTGTTTTTCAGCAGAAAATAAACATGTTTCTGCAAGTTTGGTCAACCCCATGCAAGTTATGGGGCAGTAACAGTACACTTTTCAAAACGTGTTTTTCAGCCCGAAATAAACACGTTTTTTCAGACAACTGAATCCCCATGTAACAGCAAGGCTCAGAAGAGCCCACACACTCAGATCTTAACCCCAGTGTGCAGAAAGGGTCAAAACGTGTTTTTCAGCAGAAATAAACATGTTTCTGCAAGTTTGGTCAGCCCCATGTAAGTTATGGGGCAGTAACAATACACTTTAAAACGTGTTTTTCAGCCCGAAATAAACACGTTTTTTCAGACAACTGAATTACCATTTAACAGCAAGGCTCAGAAGAGCCCACACACTCAGATCTTAACCCCAGTGTGCAGAAAGTGTCAAAACGTGTTTTTCAGCAGAAATAAACATGTTTCTGCAAGTTTGGTCAACCCCATGCAAGTTATGGGGCAGTAACAGTACACTTTTCAAAACGTGTTTTTCAGCCCGAAATAAACGCGTTTTTTCAGACAACTGAATCCCCATGTAACAGCAAGGCTCAGAAGAGCCCACACACTCAGATCTTAACCCCAGTGTGCAGAAAGTGTCAAAACGTGTTTTTCAGCAGAAATAAACATGTTTCTGCAAGTTTGGTCAACCCCATGCAAGTTATGGGGCAGTAACAGTACACTTTTCAAAACGTGTTTTTCAGCCCGAAATAAACGCGTTTTTTCAGACAACTGAATCCCCATGTAACAGCAAGGCTCAGAAGAGCCCACACACTCAGATCTTAACCCCAGTGTGCAGAAAGGGTCAAAACGTGTTTTTCAGCAGAAATAAACATGTTTCTGGAAGTTTGGTCAACCCCATGTAAGTTATGGGGCAGTAACAGTACACTTTTCAAAACGTGTTTTTCAGCCCGAAATAAACACGTTTTTTCAGACAACTGAATTACCATGTAACAGCAAGGCTCAGAAGAGCCCACACACTCAGATCTTAACCCCAGTGTGCAGAAAGTGTCAAAACGTGTTTTTCAGCAGAAATAAGCATGTTTCTGCAAGTTTGGTCAACCCCATGCAAGTTATGGGGCAGTAACAGTACACTTTTCAAAACGTGTTTTTCAGCCCGAAATAAACACGTTTTTTCAGACAACTGAATTACCATGTAACAGCAAGGCTCAGAAGAGCCCACACACTCAGATCTTAACCCCAGTGTGCAGAAAGTGTCAAAACGTGTTTTTCAGCAGAAATAAACATGTTTCTGCAAGTTTGGTCAACCCCATGTAAGTTATGGGGCAGTAACAGTACACTTTTCAAAACGTGTTTTTCAGCCCGAAATAAACGCGTTTTTTCAGACAACTGAATCCCCATGTAACAGCAAGGCTCAGAAGAGCCCACACACTCAGATCTTAACCCCAGTGTGAAGAAAGGGTCAAAACGTGTTTTTCAGCAGAAATAAACATGTTTCTGCAAGTTTGGTCAACCCCATGTAAGTTATGGGGCAGTAACAGTACACTTTTCAAAACGTGTTTTTCAGCCCGAAATAAACACGTTTTTTCAGACAACTGAATTACCATGTAACAGCAAGGCTCAGAAGAGCCCACACACTCAGATCTTAACCCCAGTGTGCAGAAAGTGTCAAAACGTGTTTTTCAGCAGAAATAAACATGTTTCTGCAAGTTTGGTCAACCCCATGCAAGTTATGGGGCAGTAACAGTGCACTTTTCAAAACGTGTTTTTCAGCCCGAAATAAACACGTTTTTTCAGACAACTGAATCCCCATGTAACAGCAAGGCTCAGAAGAGCCCACACACTCAGATCTTAACCCCAGTGTGCAGAAAGGGTCAAAACGTGTTTTTCAGCAGAAATAAACATGTTTCTGCAAGTTTGGTCAACCCCATGTAAGTTATGGGGCAGTAACAGTACACTTTTCAAAACGTGTTTTTCAGCCCGAAATAAACGCGTTTTTTCAGACAACTGAATCCCCATGTAACAGCAAGGCTCAGAAGAGCCCACACACTCAGATCTTAACCCCAGTGTGCAGAAAGTGTCAAAACGTGTTTTTCAGCAGAAATAAACATGTTTCTGCAAGTTTGGTCAACCCCATGCAAGTTATGGGGTAGTAACAGTACACTTTTCAAAACGTGTTTTTCAGCCCGAAATAAACACGTTTTTTCAGACGACTGAATTACCATGTAACAGCAAGGCTCAGAAGAGCCCACACACTCAGATCTTAACCCCAGTGTGAAGAAAGTGTCAAAACGTGTTTTTCAGCAGAAATAAACATGTTTCTGCAAGTTTGGTCAACCCCATGCAAGTTATGGGGCAGTAACAGTACACTTTTCAAAACGTGTTTTTCAGCCCGAAATAAACGCGTTTTTTCAGACAACTGAATCCCCATGTAACAGCAAGGCTCAGAAGAGCCCACACACTCAGATCTTAACCCCAGTGTGCAGAAAGGGTCAAAACGTGTTTTTCAGCAGAAATAAACATGTTTCTGCAAGTTTGGTCAACCCCATGCAAGTTATGGGGCAGTAACAGTACACTTTTCAAAACGTGTTTTTCAGCCCGAAATAAACACGTTTTTTCAGACAACTGAATCCCCATGTAACAGCAAGGCTCAGAAGAGCCCACACACTCAGATCTTAACCCCAGTGTGCAGAAAGGGTCAAAACGTGTTTTTCAGCAGAAATAAACATGTTTCTGCAAGTTTGGTCAACCCCATGCAAGTTATGGGGCAGTAACAGTACACTTTTCAAAACGTGTTTTTCAGCCCGAAATAAACACGTTTTTCAGACAACTGAATTACCATGTAACAGCAAGGCTCAGAAGAGCCCACACACTCAGATCTTAACCCCAGTGTGCAGAAAGTGTCAAAACGTGTTTTTCAGCAGAAATAAACATGTTTCTGCAAGTTTGGTCAACCCCATGCAAGTTATGGGGCAGTAACAGTACACTTTTCAAAACGTGTTTTTCAGCCCGAAATAAACGCGTTTTTTCAGACAACTGAATCCCCATGTAACAGCAAGGCTCAGAAGAGCCCACACACTCAGATCTTAACCCCAGTGTGCAGAAAGGGTCAAAACGTGTTTTTCAGCAGAAATAAACATGTTTCTGCAAGTTTGGTCAACCCCATGTAAGTTATGGGGCAGTAACAGTACACTTTTCAAAACGTGTTTTTCAGCCCGAAATAAACGCGTTTTTTCAGACAACTGAATCCCCATGTAACAGCAAGGCTCAGAAGAGCCCACACACTCAGATCTTAACCCCAGTGTGAAGAAAGTGTCAAAACGTGTTTTTCAGCAGAAATAAACATGTTTCTGCAAGTTTGGTCAACCCCATGTAAGTTATGGGGCAGTAACAGTACACTTTTCAAAACGTGTTTTTCAGCCCGAAATAAACACGTTTTTTCAGACAACTGAATCCCCATGTAACAGCAAGGCTCAGAAGAGCCCACACACTCAGATCTTAACCCCAGTGTGCAGAAAGTGTCAAAACGTGTTTTTCAGCAGAAATAAACATGTTTCTGCAAGTTTGGTCAACCCCATGCAAGTTATGGGGCAGTAACAGTACACTTTTCAAAACGTGTTTTTCAGCCCGAAATAAACACGTTTTTTCAGACAACTGAATCCCCATGTAACAGCAAGGCTCAGAAGAGCCCACACACTCAGATCTTAACCCCAGTGTGCAGAAAGTGTCAAAACGTGTTTTTCAGCAGAAATAAACATGTTTCTGCAAGTTTGGTCAACCCCATGCAAGTTATGGGGCAGTAACAGTACACTTTTCAAAACGTGTTTTTCAGCCCGAAATAAACGCGTTTTTTCAGACAACTGAATCCCCATGTAACAGCAAGGCTCAGAAGAGCCCACACACTCAGATCTTAACCCCAGTGTGCAGAAAGGGTCAAAACGTGTTTTTCAGCAGAAATAAACATGTTTCTGCAAGTTTGGTCAACCCCATGTAAGTTGTGGGGCAGTAACAGTACACTTTTCAAAACGTGTTTTTCAGCCCGAAATAAACGCGTTTTTTCAGACAACTGAATCCCCATGTAACAGCAAGGCTCAGAAGAGCCCACACACTCAGATCTTAACCCCAGTGTGAAGAAAGTGTCAAAACGTGTTTTTCAGCAGAAATAAACATGTTTCTGCAAGTTTGGTCAACCCCATGCAAGTTATGGGGCAGTAACAGTACACTTTTCAAAACGTGTTTTTCAGCCCGAAATAAACACGTTTTTTCAGACAACTGAATCCCCATGTAACATCAAGGCTCAGAAGAGCCCACACACTCAGATCTTAACCCCAGTGTGCAGAAAGGGTCAAAACGTGTTTTTCAGCAGAAATAAACATGTTTCTGCAAGTTTGGTCAACCCCATGCAAGTTATGGGGCAGTAACAGTACACTTTTCAAAACGTGTTTTTCAGCCCGAAATAAACACGTTTTTTCAGACAACTGAATCCCCATGTAACAGCAAGGCTCAGAAGAGCCCACACACTCAGATCTTAACCCCAGTGTGCAGAAAGGGTCAAAACGTGTTTTTCAGCAGAAATAAACATGTTTCTGCAAGTTTGGTCAACCCCATGTAAGTTATGGGGCAGTAACAGTACACTTTTCAAAACGTGTTTTTCAGCCCGAAATAAACGCGTTTTTTCAGACAACTGAATCCCCATGTAACAGCAAGGCTCAGAAGAGCCCACACACTCAGATCTTAACCCCAGTGTGCAGAAAGGGTCAAAACGTGTTTTTCAGCAGAAATAAACATGTTTCTGCAAGTTTGGTCAACCCCATGTAAGTTATGGGGCAGTAACAGTACACTTTTCAAAACGTGTTTTTCAGCCCGAAATAAACACGTTTTTTCAGACAACTGAATCCCCATGTAACAGCAAGGCTCAGAAGAGCCCACACACTCAGATCTTAACCCCAGTGTGCAGAAAGTGTCAAAACGTGTTTTTCAGCAGAAATAAACATGTTTCTGCAAGTTTGGTCAACCCCATGCAAGTTATGGGGCAGTAACAGTACACTTTTCAAAACGTGTTTTTCAGCCCGAAATAAACACGTTTTTTCAGACAACTGAATCCCCATGTAACAGCAAGGCTCAGAAGAGCCCACACACTCAGATCTTAACCCCAGTGTGCAGAAAGGGTCAAAACGTGTTTTTCAGCAGAAATAAA
Source organism: Lepisosteus oculatus (assembly GCF_040954835.1). Lineage (NCBI taxonomy): Eukaryota > Metazoa > Chordata > Actinopteri > Semionotiformes > Lepisosteidae > Lepisosteus > Lepisosteus oculatus. Next base: position 21,299,155 of record NC_090706.1, read on the forward strand.
CATGTTTCTGCAAGTTTGGTCAACCCCATGTAAGTTATGGGCAGTAACAGTACACTTTTCAAAACGTGTTTTTCAGCCCGAAATAAACGCGTTTTTTCAGACAACTGAATCCCCATGTAACAGCAAGGCTCAGAAGAGCCCACACACTCAGATCTTAACCCCAGTGTGCAGAAAGGGTCAAAACGTGTTTTTCAGCAGAAATAAACATGTTTCTGCAAGTTTGGTCAACCCCATGTAAGTTATGGGGCAGTAACAGTACACTTTTCAAAACGTGTTTTTCAGCCCGAAATAAACACGTTTTTTCAGACAACTGAATCCCCATGTAACAGCAAGGCTCAGAAGAGCCCACACACTCAGATCTTAACCCCAGTGTGCAGAAAGTGTCAAAACGTGTTTTTCAGCAGAAATAAACATGTTTCTGCAAGTTTGGTCAACCCCATGCAAGTTATGGGGCAGTAACAGTACACTTTTCAAAACGTGTTTTTCAGCCCGAAATAAACACGTTTTTTCAGACAACTGAATCCCCATGTAACAGCAAGGCTCAGAAGAGCCCACACACTCAGATCTTAACCCCAGTGTGCAGAAAGGGTCAAAACGTGTTTTTCAGCAGAAATAAACATGTTTCTGCAAGTTTGGTCAACCCCATGCAAGTTATGGGGCAGTAACAGTACACTTTTCAAAACGTGTTTTTCAGCCCGAAAAAAACACGTTTTTTCAGACAACTGAATCCCCATGTAACAGCAAGGCTCAGAAGAGCCCACACACTCAGATCTTAACCCCAGTGTGCAGAAAGTGTCAAAACGTGTTTTTCAGCAGAAATAAACATGTTTCTGCAAGTTTGCTCAACCCCATGCAAGTTATGGGGCAGTAACAGTACACTTTTCAAAACGTGTTTTTCAGCCCGAAATAAACACGTTTTTTCAGACAACTGAATCCCCATGTAACAGCAAGGCTCAGAAGAGCCCACACACTCAGATCTTAACCCCAGTGTGCAGAAAGTGTCAAAACGTGTTTTTCAGCAGAAATAAACATGTTTCTGCAAGTTTGGTCAACCCCATGCAAGTTATGGGGCAGTAACAGTACACTTTTCAAAACGTGTTTTTCAGCCCGAAATAAACACGTTTTTTCAGACAACTGAATCCCCATGTAACAGCAAGGCTCAGAAGAGCCCACACACTCAGATCTTAACCCCAGTGTGCAGAAAGGGTCAAAACGTGTTTTTCAGCAGAAATAAACATGTTTCTGCAAGTTTGGTCAACCCCATGCAAGTTATGGGGCAGTAACAGTACACTTTTCAAAACGTGTTTTTCAGCCCGAAAAAAACACGTTTTTTCAGACAACTGAATCCCCATGTAACAGCAAGGCTCAGAAGAGCCCACACACTCAGATCTTAACCCCAGTGTGCAGAAAGTGTCAAAACGTGTTTTTCAGCAGAAATAAACATGTTTCTGCAAGTTTGCTCAACCCCATGCAAGTTATGGGGCAGTAACAGTACACTTTTCAAAACGTGTTTTTCAGCCCGAAATAAACGCGTTTTTTCAGACAACTGAATCCCCATGTAACAGCAAGGCTCAGAAGAGCCCACACACTCAGATCTTAACCCCAGTGTACAGAAAGGGTCAAAACGTGTTTTTCAGCAGAAATAAACATGTTTCTGCAAGTTTGGTCAACCCCATGCAAGTTATGGGGCAGTAACAGTACACTTTTCAAAACGTGTTTTTCAGCCCGAAATAAACGCGTTTTTTCAGACAACTGAATCCCCATGTAACAGCAAGGCTCAGAAGAGCCCACACACTCAGATCTTAACCCCAGTGTGCAGAAAGGGTCAAAACGTGTTTTTCAGCAGAAATAAACATGTTTCTGCAAGTTTGGTCAGCCCCATGTAAGTTATGGGGTAGTAACAGTACACTTTTCAAAACGTGTTTTTCAGCCCGAAATAAACGCGTTTTTTCAGACAACTGAATTACCATTTAACAGCAAGGCTCAGAAGAGCCCACACACTCAGATCTTAACCCCAGTGTGCAGAAAGTGTCAAAACGTGTTTTTCAGCAGAAATAAACATGTTTCTGCAAGTTTGGTCAACCCCATGTAAGTTATGGGGCAGTAACAGTACACTTTTCAAAACGTGTTTTTCAGCCCGAAATAAACGCGTTTTTTCAGACAACTGAATCCCCATGTAACAGCAAGGCTCAGAAGAGCCCACACACTCAGATCTTAACCCCAGTGTGCAGAAAGGGTCAAAACGTGTTTTTCAGCAGAAATAAACATGTTTCTGGAAGTTTGGTCAACCCCATGTAAGTTATGGGGCAGTAACAGTACACTTTTCAAAACGTGTTTTTCAGCCCGAAATAAACACGTTTTTTCAGACAACTGAATTACCATGTAACAGCAAGGCTCAGAAGAGCCCACACACTCAGATCTTAACCCCAGTGTGCAGAAAGTGTCAAAACGTGTTTTTCAGCAGAAATAAGCATGTTTCTGCAAGTTTGGTCAACCCCATGCAAGTTATGGGGCAGTAACAGTACACTTTTCAAAACGTGTTTTTCAGCCCGAAATAAACGCGTTTTTTCAGAGAACTGAATCCCCATGCAACAGCAAGGCTCAGAAGAGCCCACACACTCAGCTCTTAACCCCAGTGTGCAGAAAGTGTCAAAACGTGTTTTTCAGCAGAAATAAACATGTTTCTGCAAGTTTGGTCAACCCCATGTAAGTTATGGGGCAGTAACAGCACACATTTCAAAACGTGTTTTTCAGCCCGAAATAAATGCGTTTTTTCAGACAACTGAATCCCCATGCAACAGCAAGGTTCAGAAGAGCCTACACACTCGGCTCTTAACCCCAGTGTGCAGAAAGGGTCAAAACGTGTTTTTCAGCAGAAATAAACATGTTTCTGCAAGTTTGGTCAACCCCATGTAAGTTATGGGGCAGTAACAGCACACATTTCAAAACGTGTTTTTCAGCCCGAAATAAACGCGTTTTTTCAGACAACTGAATCCCCATGCAACAGCAAGGCTCAGAAGAGCCTACACACTCAGCTCTTAACCCCAGTGTGCAGAAAGTGTCAAAACTTGTTTTTCAGCAGAAATAAACATGTTTCTGCAAGTTTGGTCAACCCCATGCAAGTTATGGGGCAGTAACAGTACACTTTTCAAAACGTGTTTTTCAGCCCGAAATAAACGCGTTTTTTCAGACAACTGAATCCCCATGTAACAGCAAGGGTCAGAAGAGCCCACACACTCAGCTCTTAACCCCAGTGTGCAGAAAGGGTCAAAACGTGTTTTTTAACAGAAATAAACATGTTTCTGCAGGTTTGGTCAACCCCATGTAAGTTATGGGGCAGTAACAGCACACATTTCAAAACGTGTTTTTCAGCCCGAAATAAACGCATTTTTTCAGACAACTGAATCCCCATGCAACAGCAAGGCTCAGAAGAGCCTACACACTCAGCTCTTAACCCCAGTGTGCAGAAAGTGTCAAAACGTGTTTTTCAGCAGAAATAAACATGTTTCTGCAAGTTTGGTCAACCCCATGCAAGTTATGGGGCAGTAATAGTACACTTTTCAAAACGTGTTTTTCAGCCCGAAATAAACGCGTTTTTTCAGACAACTGAATCCCCATGTAACAGCAAGGCTCAGAAGAGCCCACACACTCAGCTCTTAACAACAGTGTGCAGAAAAGGTCAAAACGTGTTTTTCAGCAGAAATAAACATGTTTCTGCAAGTTTGGTCAACCCCATGCAAGTTATGGGGCAGTAACAGCACACTTTTCAAAACGTGTTTTTCAGCCCGAAATAAACGCGTTTTTTCAGACAACTGAATCCCCATGTAACAGCAAGGCTCAGAAGAGCCCACACACTCAGCTCTTAACCCCAGTGTGCAGAATGTGTCAAAACGTGTTTTTCAGCAGAAATAAACATGTTTCTGCAAGTCTGGTCAACCCCATGTAAGTTATGGGGCAGTAATAGTACACTTTTCAAAACGTGTTTTTCAGCCCGAAATAAACGCGTTTTTTCAGACAACTGAATCCCCATGTAACAGCAAGGCTCAGAAGAGCCCACACACTCAGCTCTTAACAACAGTGTGCAGAAAAGGTCAAAACGTGTTTTTCAGCAGAAATAAACATGTTTCTGCAAGTTTGGTCAACCCCATGCAAGTTATGGGGCAGTAACAGCACACTTTTCAAAACGTGTTTTTCAGCCCGAAATAAACGCGTTTTTTCAGACAACTGAATCCCCATGTAACAGCAAGGCTCAGAAGAGCCCACACACTCAGCTCTTAACCCCAGTGTGCAGAATGTGTCAAAACGTGTTTTTCAGCAGAAATAAACATGTTTCTGCAAGTCTGGTCAACCCCATGTAAGTTATGGGGCAGTAACAGCACACTTTTCAAAACGTGTTTTTCAGCCTGAAATAAACACGTTTTTTCAGACAACTGAATCCCCATGCAACAGCAAGGCTCAGAAGAGCCCACACACTCAGCTCTTAACCCCAGTGTGCAGAAAGGGTCAAAACGTGTTTTTTAACAGAAATAAATATGTTTCTGCAAGTTTGGTCAACCCCATGTAAGTTATGGGGCAGTAACAGCACACATTTCAAAACGTGTTTTTCAGCCCGAAATAAACGCGTTTTTTCAGACAACTGAATCCCCATGCAACAGCAAGGCTCAGAAGAGCCTACACACTCAGCTCTTAACCCCAGTGTGCAGAAAGTGTCAAAACTTGTTTTTCAGCAGAAATAAACATGTTTCTGCAAGTTTGGTCAACCCCATGCAAGTTATGGGGCAGTAACAGTACACTTTTCAAAACGTGTTTTTCAGCCCGAAATAACCACGTTTTTTCAGACAACTGAATCCCCATGTAACAGCAAGGGTCAGAAGAGCCCACACACTCAGCTCTTAACCCCAGTGTGCAGAAAGGGTCAAAACGTGTTTTTTAACAGAAATAAACATGTTTCTGCAGGTTTGGTCAACCCCATGTAAGTTATGGGGCAGTAACAGCACACATTTCAAAACGTGTTTTTCAGCCCGAAATAAACGCATTTTTTCAGACAACTGAATCCCCATGCAACAGCAAGGCTCAGAAGAGCCTACACACTCAGCTCTTAACCCCAGTGTGCAAAAAGTGTCAAAACGTGTTTTTCAGCAGAAATAAACATGTTTCTGCAAGTTTGGTCAACCCCATGCAAGTTATGGGGCAGTAACAGTACACTTTTTAAAACGTGTTTTTCAGCCCGAAATAAACGCGTTTTTTCAGAAAACTGAAATCCCCATGTAACAGCAAGGCTCAGAAGAGCCCACACACTCAGCTCTTAACCCCAGTGTGCAGAAAGTGTCAAAACGTGTTTTTCAGCAGAAATAAACATGTTTCTGCAAGTTTGGTCAACCCCATGTAAGTTATGGGGCAGTAACAGCACACATTTCAAAACGTGTTTTTCAGCCCGAAATAAATGCGTTTTTTCAGACAACTGAATCCCTATGCAACAGCAAGGTTCAGAAGAGCCTACACACTCGGCTCTTAACCCCAGTGTGCAGAAAGGGTCAAAACGTGTTTTTCAGCAGAAATAAACATGTTTCTGCAAGTTTGGTCAACCCCATGCAAGTTATGGGGCAGTAACAGTACACTTTTCAAAACGTGTTTTTCAGCCCGAAATAACCGCGTTTTTTCAGACAACTGAATCCCCATGTAACAGCAAGGGTCAGAAGAGCCCACACACTCAGCTCTTAACCCCAGTGTGCAGAAAGGGTCAAAACGTGTTTTTTAACAGAAATAAACATGTTTCTGCAGGTTTGGTCAACCCCATGTAAGTTATGGGGCAGTAACAGCACACATTTCAAAACGTGTTTTTCAGCCCGAAATAAACGCATTTTTTCAGACAACTGAATCCCCATGCAACAGCAAGGCTCAGAAGAGCCTACACACTCAGCTCTTAACCCCAGTGTGCAGAAAGTGTCAAAACGTGTTTTTCAGCAGAAATAAACATGTTTCTGCAAGTTTGGTCAACCCCATGCAAGTTATGGGGCAGTAACAGTACACTTTTCAAAACGTGTTTTTCAGCCCGAAATAAACGCGTTTTTTCAGACAACTGAATCCCCATGCAACAGCAAGGCTCAGAAGAGCCTACACACTCAGCTCTTAACCCCAGTGTGCAGAAAGTGTCAAAACTTGTTTTTCAGCAGAAATAAACATATTTCTGCAAGTTTGGTCAACCCCATGTAAGTTATGGGGCAGTAACAGCACACATTTCAAAACGTGTTTTTCAGCCCGGAATAAACGCGTTTTTTCAGACAACTGAATCCCCATGCAACAGCAAGGCTCAGAAGAGCCCACACACTCAGCTCTTAACCGCAGTGTGCAGAAAAGGTCAAAACGTGTTTTTCAGCAGAAATAAACATGTTTCTGCAAGTTTGGTCAACCCCATGCAAGTTATGGGGCAGTAACAGCACACTTTTCAAAACATGTTTTTCAGCCCGAAATAAACACGTTTTTTCAGACAACTGTATCCCCATGCAACAGCAAGGCTCAGAAGAGCCCACACACTCAGCTCTTAAACCCAGTGTGCAGAAAAGGTCAAAACGTGTTTTTCAGCAGAAATAAACATGTTTCTGCAAGTTTGGTCAACCCCATGCAAGTTATGGGGCAGTAATAGTACACTTTTCAAAACGTGTTTTTCAGCCCGAAATAAACGCGTTTTTTCAGACAACTGAATCCCCATGTAACAGCAAGGCTCAGAAGAGCCCACACACTCAGCTCTTAACAACAGTGTGCAGAAAAGGTCAAAACGTGTTTTTCAGCAGAAATAAACATGTTTCTGCAAGTTTGGTCAACCCCATGCAAGTTATGGGGCAGTAACAGCACACTTTTCAAAACGTGTTTTTCAGCCCGAAATAAACGCGTTTTTTCAGACAACTGAATCCCCATGTAACAGCAAGGCTCAGAAGAGCCCACACACTCAGCTCTTAACCCCAGTGTGCAGAAAGTGTCAAAACGTGTTTTTTAGCAGAAATAAACATGTTTCTGCAAGTTTGGTCAACCCCATGTAAGTTATGGGGCAGTAACAGCACACTTTTCAAAACGTGTTTTTCAGCCCGAAATAAACGCGTTTTTTCAGACAACTGAATCCCCATGCAACAGCAAGGCTCAGAAGAGCCTACACACTCAGCTCTTAACCCCAGTGTGCAGAAAGTGTCAAAACTTGTTTTTCAGCAGAAATAAACATATTTCTGCAAGTTTGGTCAACCCCATGTAAGTTATGGGGCAGTAACAGCACACATTTCAAAACGTGTTTTTCAGCCCGGAATAAACGCGTTTTTTCAGACAACTGAATCCCCATGCAACAGCAAGGCTCAGAAGAGCCCACACACTCAGCTCTTAACCGCAGTGTGCAGAAAAGGTCAAAACGTGTTTTTCAGCAGAAATAAACATGTTTCTGCAAGTTTGGTCAACCCCATGCAAGTTATGGGGCAGTAACAGTACACTTTTCAAAACGTGTTTTTCAGCCCGAAATAAACGCGTTTTTTCAGACAACTGAATCCCCATGTAACAGCAAGGCTCAGAAGAGCCCACACACTCAGATCTTAACCCCAGTGTGCAGAAAGGGTCAAAACGTGTTTTTCAGCAGAAATAAACATGTTTCTGCAAGTTTGGTCAACCCCATGTAAGTTATGGGGCAGTAACAGCACACTTTTCAAAACATGTTTTTCAGCCCGAAATAAACACGTTTTTTCAGACAACTGTATCCCCATGCAACAGCAAGGCTCAGAAGAGCCCACACACTCAGCTCTTAAACCCAGTGTGCAGAAAAGGTCAAAACGTGTTTTTCAGCAGAAATAAACATGTTTCTGCAAGTTTGGTCAACCCCATGCAAGTTATGGGGCAGTAATAGTACACTTTTCAAAACGTGTTTTTCAGCCCGAAATAAACGCGTTTTTTCAGACAACTGAATCCCCATGTAACAGCAAGGCTCAGAAGAGCCCACACACTCAGCTCTTAACAACAGTGTGCAGAAAAGGTCAAAACGTGTTTTTCAGCAGAAATAAACATGTTTCTGCAAGTTTGGTCAACCCCATGCAAGTTATGGGGCAGTAACAGCACACTTTTCAAAACGTGTTTTTCAGCCCGAAATAAACGCGTTTTTTCAGACAACTGAATCCCCATGTAACAGCAAGGCTCAGAAGAGCCCACACACTCAGCTCTTAACCCCAGTGTGCAGAAAGTGTCAAAACGTGTTTTTTAGCAGAAATAAACATGTTTCTGCAAGTTTGGTCAACCCCATGTAAGTTATGGGGCAGTAATAGCACACTTTTCAAAACGTGTTTTTCAGCCTGAAATAAACACGTTTTTTCAGACAACTGAATCCCCATGCAACAGCAAGGCTCAGAAGAGCCCACACACTCAGCTCTTAACCCCAGTTTGCAAAAAGGGTCAAAACGTGTTTTTTAACAGAAATAAATATGTTTCTGCAAGTTTGGTCAACCCCATGTAAGTTATGGGGCAGTAACAGCACACATTTCAAAACGTGTTTTTCAGCCCGAAATAAACGCGTTTTTTCAGACAACTGAATCCCCATGCAACAGCAAGGCTCAGAAGAGCCTACACACTCAGCTCTTAACCCCAGTGTGCAGAAAGTGTCAAAACTTGTTTTTCAGCAGAAATAAACATGTTTCTGCAAGTTTGGTCAACCCCATGCAAGTTATGGGGCAGTAACAGTACACTTTTCAAAACGTGTTTTTCAGCCCGAAATAACCGCGTTTTTTCAGACAACTGAATCCCCATGTAACAGCAAGGGTCAGAAGAGCCCACACACTCAGCTCTTAACCCCAGTGTGCAGAAAGGGTCAAAACGTGTTTTTTAACAGAAATAAACATGTTTCTGCAGGTTTGGTCAACCCCATGTAAGTTATGGGGCAGTAACAGCACACATTTCAAAACGTGTTTTTCAGCCCGAAATAAACACATTTTTTCAGACAACTGAATCCCCATGCAACAGCAAGGCTCAGAAGAGCCTACACACTCAGCTCTTAACCCCAGTGTGCAAAAAGTGTCAAAACGTGTTTTTCAGCAGAAATAAACATGTTTCTGCAAGTTTGGTCAACCCCATGCAAGTTCTGGGGCAGTAACAGTACACTTTTTAAAACGTGTTTTTCAGCCCGAAATAAATGCGTTTTTTCAGAAAACTGAAATCCCCATGTAACAGCAAGGCTCAGAAGAGCCCACACACTCAGCTCTTAACCCCAGTGTGCAGAAAGTGTCAAAACGTGTTTTTCAGCAGAAATAAACATGTTTCTGCAAGTTTGGTCAACCCCATGTAAGTTATGGGGCAGTAACAGCACACATTTCAAAACGTGTTTTTCAGCCCGAAATAAATGCGTTTTTTCAGACAAATGAATCCCCATGCAACAGCAAGGTTCAGAAGAGCCTACACACTCGGCTCTTAACCCCAGTGTGCAGAAAGGGTCAAAACGTGTTTTTCAGCAGAAATAAACATGTTTCTGCAAGTTTGGTCAACCCCATGTAAGTTATGGGGCAGTAACAGCACACATTTCAAAACGTGTTTTTCAGCCCGAAATAAACGCGTTTTTTCAGACAACTGAATCCCCATGCAACAGCAAGGCTCAGAAGAGCCTACACACTCAGCTCTTAACCCCAGTGTGCAGAAAGTGTCAAAACTTGTTTTTCAGCAGAAATAAACATGTTTCTGCAAGTTTGGTCAACCCCATGCAAGTTATGGGGCAGTAACAGTACACTTTTCAAAACGTGTTTTTCAGCCCGAAATAAACGCATTTTTTCAGACAACTGAATACCCATGCAACAGCAAGGCTCAGAAGAGCCTACACACTCAGCTCTTAACCCCAGTGTGCAGAAAGTGTCAAAACGTGTTTTTCAGCAGAAATAAACATGTTTCTGCAAGTTTGGTCAACCCCATGCAAGTTATGGGGCAGTAACAGTACACTTTTTAAAACGTGTTTTTCAGCCCGAAATAAACGCGTTTTTTCAGAAAACTGAAATCCCCATGTAACAGCAAGGCACAGAAGAGCCCACATACTCAGCTCTTAACCCCAGTGTGCAGAAAGTGTCAAAACGTGTTTTTCAGCAGAAATAAACATGTTTCTGCAAGTTTGGTCAACCCCATGTAAGTTATGGGGCAGTAACAGCACACATTTCAAAACGTGTTTTTCAGCCCGAAATAAACGCGTTTTTTCAGACAACTGAATCCCCATGCAACAGCAAGGCTCAGAAGAGCCCACACACTCAGCTCTTAACCCCAGTGTGCAGAAAGGGTCAAAACGTGTTTTTCAGCAGAAATAAACATGTTTCTGCAAGTTTGGTCAACCCCATGTAAGTTATGGGGCAGTAACAGTACACTTTTCAAAACGTGTTTTTCAGCCCGAAATAAACGCGTTTTTTCAGACAACTGAATCCCCATGTAACAGCAAGGCTCAGAAGAGCCCACACACTCAGATCTTAACCCCAGTGTGCAGAAAGGGTCAAAACGTGTTTTTTAACAGAAATAAATATGTTTCTGCAAGTTTGGTCAACCCCATGTAAGTTATGGGGCAGTAACAGCACACATTTCAAAACGTGTTTTTCAGCCCGAAATAAACGCGTTTTTTCAGACAACTGAATCCCCATGCAACAGCAAGGCTCAGAAGAGCCTACACACTCAGCTCTTAACCCCAGTGTGCAGAAAGTGTCAAAACGTGTTTTTCAGCAGAAATAAACATGTTTCTGCAAGTTTGGTCAACCCCATGCAAGTTATGGGGCAGTAACAGTACACTTTTTAAAACGTGTTTTTCAGCCCGAAATAAACGCGTTTTTTCAGAAAACTGAAATCCCCATGTAACAGCAAGGCACAGAAGAGCCCACATACTCAGCTCTTAACCCCAGTGTGCAGAAAGTGTCAAAACGTGTTTTTCAGCAGAAATAAACATGTTTCTGCAAGTTTGGTCAACCCCATGTAAGTTATGGGGCAGTAACAGCACACATCTTAAAACGTGTTTTTCAGCCCGAAATAAACGCGTTTTTTCAGACAACTGAATCCCCATGCAACAGCAAGGCTCAGAAGAGCCCACACACTCAGCTCTTAACCCCAGTGTGCAGAAAGGGTCAAAACGTGTTTTTCAGCAGAAATAAACATGTTTCTGCAAGTTTGGTCAACCCCATGTAAGTTATGGGGCAGTAACAGTACACTTTTCAAAACGTGTTTTTCAGCCCAAAATAAACGCGTTTTTTCAGACAACTGAATCCCCATGTAACAGCAAGGCTCAGAAGAGCCCACACACTCAGATCTTAACCCCAGTGTGCAGAAAGGGTCAAAACGTGTTTTTTAACAGAAATAAATATGTTTCTGCAAGTTTGGTCAACCCCATGTAAGTTATGGGGCAGTAACAGCACACATTTCAAAACGTGTTTTTCAGCCCGAAATAAACGCGTTTTTTCAGACAACTGAATCCCCATGCAACAGCAAGGCTCAGAAGAGCCTACACACTCAGCTCTTAACCCCAGTGTGCAGAAAGTGTCAAAACTTGTTTTTCAGCAGAAATAAACATGTTTCTGCAAGTTTGGTCAACCCCATGTAAGTTATGGGGCAGTAACAGCACACATTTCAAAACGTGTTTTTCAGCCTGAAATAAACGCGTTTTTTCAGACAACTGAATCCCCATGCAACAGCAAGGCTCAGAAGAGCCCACACACTCAGATCTTAACCCCAGTGTGCAGAAAGGGTCAAAACGTGTTTTTCAGCAGAAATAAACATGTTTCTGCAAGTTTGGTCAACCGCATGCAAGTTATGGGGCAGTAACAGTACACTTTTCAAAACGTGTTTTTCAGCCCGAAATAAACGCGTTTTTTCAGACAACTGAATCCCCATGTAACAGCAAGGCTCAGAAGAGCCCACACACTCAGCTCTTAACCCCAGTGTGCAGAAAGTGTCAAAACGTGTTTTTCAGCAGAAATAAACATGTTTCTGCAAGTTTGGTCAACCCCATGTAAGTTATGGGGCAGTAACAGCACACATTTCAAAACGTGTTTTTCAGCCTGAAATAAACACGTTTTTTCAGACAACTGAATCCCCATGCAACAGCAAGGCTCAGAAGAGCCCACACACTCAGCTCTTAACCCCAGTGTGCAGAAAGGGTCAAAACGTGTTTTTCAGCAGAAATAAACATGTTTCTGCAAGTCTGGTCAACCCCATGTAAGTTATGGGTCAGTAACAGTACACTTTTCAAAACGTGTTTTTCAGCCCGAAATAAACGCGTTTTTTCAGACAACTGAATCCCCATGTAACAGCAAGGCTCAGAAGAGCCCACACACTCAGATCTTAACCCCAGTGTGCAGAAAGGGTCAAAACGTGTTTTTTAACAGAAATAAATATGTTTCTGCAAGTTTGGTCAACCCCATGCAAGTTATGGGGCAGTAACAGCACACATTTCAAAACGTGTTTTTCAGCCCGAAATAAACGCGTTTTTTCAGACAACTGAATCCCCATGCAACAGCAAGGCTCAGAAGAGCCCACACACTCAGCTCTTAACCGCAGTGTGCAGAAAAGGTCAAAACGTGTTTTTCAGCAGAAATAAACATGTTTCTGCAAGTTTGGTCAACCCCATGCAAGTTATGGGGCAGTAACAGTACACTTTTCAAAACGTGTTTTTCAGCCCGAAATAAACGCGTTTTTTCAGACAACTGAATCCCCATGTAACAGCAAGGCTCAGAAGAGCCCACACACTCAGATCTTAACCCCAGTGTGCAGAAAGTGTCAAAACTTGTTTTTCAGCAGAAATAAACATGTTTCTGCAAGTTTGGTCAACCCCATGCAAGTTATGGGGCAGTAACAGTACACTTTTTAAAACGTGTTTTTCAGCCCGAAATAAACGCGTTTTTTCAGAAAACTGAAATCCCCATGTAACAGCAAGGCACAGAAGAGCCCACATACTCAGCTCTTAACCCCAGTGTGCAGAAAGTGTCAAAACGTGTTTTTCAGCAGAAATAAACATGTTTCTGCAAGTTTGGTCAACCCCATGTAAGTTATGGGGCAGTAACAGCACACATTTCAAAACGTGTTTTTCAGCCCGAAATAAACGCGTTTTTTCAGACAACTGAATCCCCATGCAACAGCAAGGCTCAGAAGAGCCCACACACTCAGCTCTTAACCCCAGTGTGCAGAAAGGGTCAAAACGTGTTTTTCAGCAGAAATAAACATGTTTCTGCAAGTTTGGTCAACCCCATGTAAGTTATGGGGCAGTAACAGTACACTTTTCAAAACGTGTTTTTCAGCCCGAAATAAACGCGTTTTTTCAGACAACTGAATCCCCATGTAACAGCAAGGCTCAGAAGAGCCCACACACTCAGATCTTAACCCCAGTGTGCAGAAAGGGTCAAAACGTGTTTTTTAACAGAAATAAATATGTTTCTGCAAGTTTGGTCAACCCCATGTAAGTTATGGGGCAGTAACAGCACACATTTCAAAACGTGTTTTTCAGCCCGAAATAAACGCGTTTTTTCAGACAACTGAATCCCCATGCAACAGCAAGGCTCAGAAGAGCCTACACACTCAGCTCTTAACCCCAGTGTGCAGAAAGTGTCAAAACGTGTTTTTCAGCAGAAATAAACATGTTTCTGCAAGTTTGGTCAACCCCATGCAAGTTATGGGGCAGTAACAGTACACTTTTTAAAACGTGTTTTTCAGCCCGAAATAAACGCGTTTTTTCAGAAAACTGAAATCCCCATGTAACAGCAAGGCACAGAAGAGCCCACATACTCAGCTCTTAACCCCAGTGTGCAGAAAGTGTCAAAACGTGTTTTTCAGCAGAAATAAACATGTTTCTGCAAGTTTGGTCAACCCCATGTAAGTTATGGGGCAGTAACAGCACACATCTTAAAACGTGTTTTTCAGCCCGAAATAAACGCGTTTTTTCAGACAACTGAATCCCCATGCAACAGCAAGGCTCAGAAGAGCCCACACACTCAGCTCTTAACCCCAGTGTGCAGAAAGGGTCAAAACGTGTTTTTCAGCAGAAATAAACATGTTTCTGCAAGTTTGGTCAACCCCATGTAAGTTATGGGGCAGTAACAGTACACTTTTCAAAACGTGTTTTTCAGCCCAAAATAAACGCGTTTTTTCAGACAACTGAATCCCCATGTAACAGCAAGGCTCAGAAGAGCCCACACACTCAGATCTTAACCCCAGTGTGCAGAAAGGGTCAAAACGTGTTTTTTAACAGAAATAAATATGTTTCTGCAAGTTTGGTCAACCCCATGTAAGTTATGGGGCAGTAACAGCACACATTTCAAAACGTGTTTTTCAGCCCGAAATAAACGCGTTTTTTCAGACAACTGAATCCCCATGCAACAGCAAGGCTCAGAAGAGCCTACACACTCAGCTCTTAACCCCAGTGTGCAGAAAGTGTCAAAACTTGTTTTTCAGCAGAAATAAACATGTTTCTGCAAGTTTGGTCAACCCCATGTAAGTTATGGGGCAGTAACAGCACACATTTCAAAACGTGTTTTTCAGCCTGAAATAAACGCGTTTTTTCAGACAACTGAATCCCCATGCAACAGCAAGGCTCAGAAGAGCCCACACACTCAGATCTTAACCCCAGTGTGCAGAAAGGGTCAAAACGTGTTTTTCAGCAGAAATAAACATGTTTCTGCAAGTTTGGTCAACCGCATGCAAGTTATGGGGCAGTAACAGTACACTTTTCAAAACGTGTTTTTCAGCCCGAAATAAACGCGTTTTTTCAGACAACTGAATCCCCATGTAACAGCAAGGCTCAGAAGAGCCCACACACTCAGCTCTTAACCCCAGTGTGCAGAAAGTGTCAAAACGTGTTTTTCAGCAGAAATAAACATGTTTCTGCAAGTTTGGTCAACCCCATGTAAGTTATGGGGCAGTAACAGCACACATTTCAAAACGTGTTTTTCAGCCTGAAATAAACACGTTTTTTCAGACAACTGAATCCCCATGCAACAGCAAGGCTCAGAAGAGCCCACACACTCAGCTCTTAACCCCAGTGTGCAGAAAGGGTCAAAACGTGTTTTTCAGCAGAAATAAACATGTTTCTGCAAGTCTGGTCAACCCCATGTAAGTTATGGGTCAGTAACAGTACACTTTTCAAAACGTGTTTTTCAGCCCGAAATAAACGCGTTTTTTCAGACAACTGAATCCCCATGTAACAGCAAGGCTCAGAAGAGCCCACACACTCAGATCTTAACCCCAGTGTGCAGAAAGGGTCAAAACGTGTTTTTTAACAGAAATAAATATGTTTCTGCAAGTTTGGTCAACCCCATGCAAGTTATGGGGCAGTAACAGCACACATTTCAAAACGTGTTTTTCAGCCCGAAATAAACGCGTTTTTTCAGACAACTGAATCCCCATGCAACAGCAAGGCTCAGAAGAGCCCACACACTCAGCTCTTAACCGCAGTGTGCAGAAAAGGTCAAAACGTGTTTTTCAGCAGAAATAAACATGTTTCTGCAAGTTTGGTCAACCCCATGCAAGTTATGGGGCAGTAACAGTACACTTTTCAAAACGTGTTTTTCAGCCCGAAATAAACGCGTTTTTTCAGACAACTGAATCCCCATGTAACAGCAAGGCTCAGAAGAGCCCACACACTCAGATCTTAACCCCAGTGTGCAGAAAGGGTCAAAACGTGTTTTTCAGCAGAAATAAACATGTTTCTGCAAGTTTGGTCAACCCCATGTAAGTTATGGGGCAGTAACAGCACACTTTTCAAAACATGTTTTTCAGCCCGAAATAAACACGTTTTTTCAGACAACTGAATCCCCATGCAACAGCAAGGCTCAGAAGAGCCCACACACTCAGCTCTTAAACCCAGTGTGCAGAAAAGGTCAAAACGTGTTTTTCAGCAGAAATAAACATGTTTCTGCAAGTTTGGTCAACCCCATGCAAGTTATGGGGCAGTAATAGTACACTTTTCAAAACGTGTTTTTCAGCCCGAAATAAACGCGTTTTTTCAGACAACTGAATCCCCATGTAACAGCAAGGCTCAGAAGAGCCCACACACTCAGCTCTTAACAACAGTGTGCAGAAAAGGTCAAAACGTGTTTTTCAGCAGAAATAAACATGTTTCTGCAAGTTTGGTCAACCCCATGCAAGTTATGGGGCAGTAACAGCACACTTTTCAAAACGTGTTTTTCAGCCCGAAATAAACGCGTTTTTTCAGACAACTGAATCCCCATGTAACAGCAAGGCTCAGAAGAGCCCACACACTCAGCTCTTAACCCCAGTGTGCAGAAAGTGTCAAAACGTGTTTTTCAGCAGAAATAAACATGTTTCTGCAAGTTTGGTCAACCCCATGTAAGTTATGGGGCAGTAACAGCACACTTTTCAAAACGTGTTTTTCAGCCTGAAATAAACACGTTTTTTCAGACAACTGAATCCCCATGCAACAGCAAGGCTCAGAAGAGCCCACACACTCAGCTCTTAACCCCAGTGTGCAGAAAGGGTCAAAACGTGTTTTTTAACAGAAATAAACATGTTTCTGCAGGTTTGGTCAACCCCATGTAAGTTATGGGGCAGTAACAGCACACATTTCAAAACGTGTTTTTCAGCCCGAAATAAACGCATTTTTTCAGACAACTGAATCCCCATGCAACAGCAAGGCTCAGAAGAGCCCACACACTCAGCTCTTAACCCCAGTGTGCAGAAAGTGTCAAAACGTGTTTTTTAGCAGAAATAAACATGTTTCTGCAAGTTTGGTCAACCCCATGTAAGTTATGGGGCAGTAACAGCACACTTTTCAAAACGTGTTTTTCAGCCTGAAATAAACACGTTTTTTCAGACAACTGAATCCCCATGCAACAGCAAGGCTCAGAAGAGCCCACACACTCAGCTCTTAACCCCAGTTTGCAAAAAGGGTCAAAACGTGTTTTTTAACAGAAATAAATATGTTTCTGCAAGTTTGGTCAACCCCATGTAAGTTATGGGGCAGTAACAGCACACATTTCAAAACGTGTTTTTCAGCCCGAAATAAACGCGTTTTTTCAGACAACTGAATCCCCATGCAACAGCAAGGCTCAGAAGAGCCTACACACTCAGCTCTTAACCCCAGTGTGCAGAAAGGGTCAAAACGTGTTTTTCAGCAGAAATAAACATGTTTCTGCAAGTTTGGTCAACCCCATGTAAGTTATGGGGCAGTAACAGCACACTTTTCAAAACATGTTTTTCAGCCCGAAATAAACACGTTTTTTCAGACAACTGAATCCCCATGCAACAGCAAGGCTCAGAAGAGCCCACACACTCAGCTCTTAAACCCAGTGTGCAGAAAAGGTCAAAACGTGTTTTTCAGCAGAAATAAACATGTTTCTGCAAGTTTGGTCAACCCCATGCAAGTTATGGGGCAGTAATAGTACACTTTTCAAAACGTGTTTTTCAGCCCGAAATAAACGCGTTTTTTCAGACAACTGAATCCCCATGTAACAGCAAGGCTCAGAAGAGCCCACACACTCAGCTCTTAACAACAGTGTGCAGAAAAGGTCAAAACGTGTTTTTCAGCAGAAATAAACATGTTTCTGCAAGTTTGGTCAACCCCATGCAAGTTATGGGGCAGTAACAGCACACTTTTCAAAACGTGTTTTTCAGCCCGAAATAAACGCGTTTTTTCAGACAACTGAATCCCCATGTAACAGCAAGGCTCAGAAGAGCCCACACACTCAGCTCTTAACCCCAGTGTGCAGAAAGTGTCAAAACGTGTTTTTCAGCAGAAATAAACATGTTTCTGCAAGTTTGGTCAACCCCATGTAAGTTATGGGGCAGTAACAGCACACTTTTCAAAACGTGTTTTTCAGCCTGAAATAAACACGTTTTTTCAGACAACTGAATCCCCATGCAACAGCAAGGCTCAGAAGAGCCCACACACTCAGCTCTTAACCCCAGTGTGCAGAAAGGGTCAAAACGTGTTTTTTAACAGAAATAAACATGTTTCTGCAGGTTTGGTCAACCCCATGTAAGTTATGGGGCAGTAACAGCACACATTTCAAAACGTGTTTTTCAGCCCGAAATAAACGCATTTTTTCAGACAACTGAATCCCCATGCAACAGCAAGGCTCAGAAGAGCCCACACACTCAGCTCTTAACCCCAGTGTGCAGAAAGTGTCAAAACGTGTTTTTTAGCAGAAATAAACATGTTTCTGCAAGTTTGGTCAACCCCATGTAAGTTATGGGGCAGTAACAGCACACTTTTCAAAACGTGTTTTTCAGCCTGAAATAAACACGTTTTTTCAGACAACTGAATCCCCATGCAACAGCAAGGCTCAGAAGAGCCCACACACTCAGCTCTTAACCCCAGTTTGCAAAAAGGGTCAAAACGTGTTTTTTAACAGAAATAAATATGTTTCTGCAAGTTTGGTCAACCCCATGTAAGTTATGGGGCAGTAACAGCACACATTTCAAAACGTGTTTTTCAGCCCGAAATAAACGCGTTTTTTCAGACAACTGAATCCCCATGCAACAGCAAGGCTCAGAAGAGCCTACACACTCAGCTCTTAACCCCAGTGTGCAGAAAGTGTCAAAACTTGTTTTTCAGCAGAAATAAACATGTTTCTGCAAGTTTGGTCAACCCCATGCAAGTTATGGGGCAGTAACAGTACACTTTTCAAAACGTGTTTTTCAGCCCGAAATAACCGCGTTTTTTCAGACAACTGAATCCCCATGTAACAGCAAGGGTCAGAAGAGCCCACACACTCAGCTCTTAACCCCAGTGTGCAGAAAGGGTCAAAACGTGTTTTTTAACAGAAATAAACATGTTTCTGCAGGTTTGGTCAACCCCATGTAAGTTATGGGGCAGTAACAGCACACATTTCAAAACGTGTTTTTCAGCCCGAAATAAACACATTTTTTCAGACAACTGAATCCCCATGCAACAGCAAGGCTCAGAAGAGCCTACACACTCAGCTCTTAACCCCAGTGTGCAAAAAGTGTCAAAACGTGTTTTTCAGCAGAAATAAACATGTTTCTGCAAGTTTGGTCAACCCCATGCAAGTTCTGGGGCAGTAACAGTACACTTTTTAAAACGTGTTTTTCAGCCCGAAATAAACGCGTTTTTTCAGAAAACTGAAATCCCCATGTAACAGCAAGGCTCAGAAGAGCCCACACACTCAGCTCTTAACCCCAGTGTGCAGAAAGTGTCAAAACGTGTTTTTCAGCAGAAATAAACATGTTTCTGCAAGTTTGGTCAACCCCATGTAAGTTATGGGGCAGTAACAGCACACATTTCAAAACGTGTTTTTCAGCCCGAAATAAATGCGTTTTTTCAGACAAATGAATCCCCATGCAACAGCAAGGTTCAGAAGAGCCTACACACTCGGCTCTTAACCCCAGTGTGCAGAAAGGGTCAAAACGTGTTTTTCAGCAGAAATAAACATGTTTCTGCAAGTTTGGTCAACCCCATGTAAGTTATGGGGCAGTAACAGCACACATTTCAAAACGTGTTTTTCAGCCCGAAATAAACGCGTTTTTTCAGACAACTGAATCCCCATGCAACAGCAAGGCTCAGAAGAGCCTACACACTCAGCTCTTAACCCCAGTGTGCAGAAAGTGTCAAAACTTGTTTTTCAGCAGAAATAAACATGTTTCTGCAAGTTTGGTCAACCCCATGCAAGTTATGGGGCAGTAATAGTACACTTTTCAAAACGTGTTTTTCAGCCCGAAATAAACGCGTTTTTTCATACAACTGAATCCCCATGTAACAGCAAGGGTCAGAAGAGCCCACACACTCAGCTCTTAACCCCAGTGTGCAGAAAGGGTCAAAACGTGTTTTTTAACAGAAATAAACATGTTTCTGCAGGTTTGGTCAACCCCATGTAAGTTATGGGGCAGTAACAGCACACATTTCAAAACGTGTTTTTCAGCCCGAAATAAACGCATTTTTTCAGACAACTGAATCCCCATGCAACAGCAAGGCTCAGAAGAGCCTACACACTCAGCTCTTAACCCCAGTGTGCAGAAAGTGTCAAAACGTGTTTTTCAGCAGAAATAAACATGTTTCTGCAAGTTTGGTCAACCCCATGCAAGTTATGGGGCAGTAACAGTACACTTTTTAAAACGTGTTTTTCAGCCCGAAATAAACGCGTTTTTTCAGAAAACTGAAATCCCCATGTAACAGCAAGGCACAGAAGAGCCCACATACTCAGCTCTTAACCCCAGTGTGCAGAAAGTGTCAAAACGTGTTTTTCAGCAGAAATAAACATGTTTCTGCAAGTTTGGTCAACCCCATGTAAGTTATGGGGCAGTAACAGCACACATTTCAAAACGTGTTTTTCAGCCCGAAATAAACGCGTTTTTTCAGACAACTGAATCCCCATGCAACAGCAAGGCTCAGAAGAGCCCACACACTCAGCTCTTAACCCCAGTGTGCAGAAAGGGTCAAAACGTGTTTTTCAGCAGAAATAAACATGTTTCTGCAAGTTTGGTCAACCCCATGTAAGTTATGGGGCAGTAACAGTACACTTTTCAAAACGTGTTTTTCAGCCCGAAATAAACGCGTTTTTTCAGACAACTGAATCCCCATGTAACAGCAAGGCTCAGAAGAGCCCACACACTCAGATCTTAACCCCAGTGTGCAGAAAGGGTCAAAACGTGTTTTTTAACAGAAATAAATATGTTTCTGCAAGTTTGGTCAACCCCATGTAAGTTATGGGGCAGTAACAGCACACATTTCAAAACGTGTTTTTCAGCCCGAAATAAACGCGTTTTTTCAGACAACTGAATCCCCATGCAACAGCAAGGCTCAGAAGAGCCTACACACTCAGCTCTTAACCCCAGTGTGCAGAAAGTGTCAAAACGTGTTTTTCAGCAGAAATAAACATGTTTCTGCAAGTTTGGTCAACCCCATGCAAGTTATGGGGCAGTAACAGTACACTTTTTAAAACGTGTTTTTCAGCCCGAAATAAACGCGTTTTTTCAGAAAACTGAAATCCCCATGTAACAGCAAGGCACAGAAGAGCCCACATACTCAGCTCTTAACCCCAGTGTGCAGAAAGTGTCAAAACGTGTTTTTCAGCAGAAATAAACATGTTTCTGCAAGTTTGGTCAACCCCATGTAAGTTATGGGGCAGTAACAGCACACATTTCAAAACGTGTTTTTCAGCCCGAAATAAACGCGTTTTTTCAGACAACTGAATCCCCATGCAACAGCAAGGCTCAGAAGAGCCCACACACTCAGCTCTTAACCCCAGTGTGCAGAAAGGGTCAAAACGTGTTTTTCAGCAGAAATAAACATGTTTCTGCAAGTTTGGTCAACCCCATGTAAGTTATGGGGCAGTAACAGTACACTTTTCAAAACGTGTTTTTCAGCCCAAAATAAACGCGTTTTTTCAGACAACTGAATCCCCATGTAACAGCAAGGCTCAGAAGAGCCCACACACTCAGATCTTAACCCCAGTGTGCAGAAAGGGTCAAAACGTGTTTTTTAACAGAAATAAATATGTTTCTGCAAGTTTGGTCAACCCCATGTAAGTTATGGGGCAGTAACAGCACACATTTCAAAACGTGTTTTTCAGCCCGAAATAAACGCGTTTTTTCAGACAACTGAATCCCCATGCAACAGCAAGGCTCAGAAGAGCCTACACACTCAGCTCTTAACCCCAGTGTGCAGAAAGTGTCAAAACTTGTTTTTCAGCAGAAATAAACATGTTTCTGCAAGTTTGGTCAACCCCATGTAAGTTATGGGGCAGTAACAGCACACATTTCAAAACGTGTTTTTCAGCCTGAAATAAACGCGTTTTTTCAGACAACTGAATCCCCATGCAACAGCAAGGCTCAGAAGAGCCCACACACTCAGATCTTAACCCCAGTGTGCAGAAAGGGTCAAAACGTGTTTTTCAGCAGAAATAAACATGTTTCTGCAAGTTTGGTCAACCGCATGCAAGTTATGGGGCAGTAACAGTACACTTTTCAAAACGTGTTTTTCAGCCCGAAATAAACGCGTTTTTTCAGACAACTGAATCCCCATGTAACAGCAAGGCTCAGAAGAGCCCACACACTCAGCTCTTAACCCCAGTGTGCAGAAAGTGTCAAAACGTGTTTTTCAGCAGAAATAAACATGTTTCTGCAAGTTTGGTCAACCCCATGTAAGTTATGGGGCAGTAACAGCACACATTTCAAAACGTGTTCTTCAGCCTGAAATAAACACGTTTTTTCAGACAACTGAATCCCCATGCAACAGCAAGGCTCAGAAGAGCCCACACACTCAGCTCTTAACCCCAGTGTGCAGAAAGGGTCAAAACGTGTTTTTCAGCAGAAATAAACATGTTTCTGCAAGTCTGGTCAACCCCATGTAAGTTATGGGTCAGTAACAGTACACTTTTCAAAACGTGTTTTTCAGCCCGAAATAAACGCGTTTTTTCAGACAACTGAATCCCCATGTAACAGCAAGGCTCAGAAGAGCCCACACACTCAGATCTTAACCCCAGTGTGCAGAAAGGGTCAAAACGTGTTTTTTAACAGAAATAAATATGTTTCTGCAAGTTTGGTCAACCCCATGCAAGTTATGGGGCAGTAACAGCACACATTTCAAAACGTGTTTTTCAGCCCGAAATAAACGCGTTTTTTCAGACAACTGAATCCCCATGCAACAGCAAGGCTCAGAAGAGCCCACACACTCAGCTCTTAACCGCAGTGTGCAGAAAAGGTCAAAACGTGTTTTTCAGCAGAAATAAACATGTTTCTGCAAGTTTGGTCAACCCCATGCAAGTTATGGGGCAGTAACAGTACACTTTTCAAAACGTGTTTTTCAGCCCGAAATAAACGCGTTTTTTCAGACAACTGAATCCCCATGTAACAGCAAGGCTCAGAAGAGCCCACACACTCAGATCTTAACCCCAGTGTGCAGAAAGGGTCAAAACGTGTTTTTCAGCAGAAATAAACATGTTTCTGCAAGTTTGGTCAACCCCATGTAAGTTATGGGGCAGTAACAGCACACTTTTCAAAACATGTTTTTCAGCCCGAAATAAACACGTTTTTTCAGACAACTGAATCCCCATGCAACAGCAAGGCTCAGAAGAGCCCACACACTCAGCTCTTAAACCCAGTGTGCAGAAAAGGTCAAAACGTGTTTTTCAGCAGAAATAAACATGTTTCTGCAAGTTTGGTCAACCCCATGCAAGTTATGGGGCAGTAATAGTACACTTTTCAAAACGTGTTTTTCAGCCCGAAATAAACGCGTTTTTTCAGACAACTGAATCCCCATGTAACAGCAAGGCTCAGAAGAGCCCACACACTCAGCTCTTAACAACAGTGTGCAGAAAAGGTCAAAACGTGTTTTTCAGCAGAAATAAACATGTTTCTGCAAGTTTGGTCAACCCCATGCAAGTTATGGGGCAGTAACAGCACACTTTTCAAAACGTGTTTTTCAGCCTGAAATAAACACGTTTTTTCAGACAACTGAATCCCCATGCAACAGCAAGGCTCAGAAGAGCCCACACACTCAGCTCTTAACCCCAGTGTGCAGAAAGGGTCAAAACGTGTTTTTTAACAGAAATAAACATGTTTCTGCAGGTTTGGTCAACCCCATGTAAGTTATGGGGCAGTAACAGCACACATTTCAAAACGTGTTTTTCAGCCCGAAATAAACGCATTTTTTCAGACAACTGAATCCCCATGCAACAGCAAGGCTCAGAAGAGCCTACACACTCAGCTCTTAACCCCAGTGTGCAAAAAGTGTCAAAACGTGTTTTTCAGCAGAAATAAACATGTTTCTGCAAGTTTGGTCAACCCCATGCAAGTTATGGGGCAGTAACAGTACACTTTTTAAAACGTGTTTTTCAGCCCGAAATAAACGCGTTTTTTCAGAAAACTGAAATCCCCATGTAACAGCAAGGCTCAGAAGAGCCCACACACTCAGCTCTTAACCCCAGTGTGCAGAAAGTGTCAAAACGTGTTTTTCAGCAGAAATAAACATGTTTCTGCAAGTTTGGTCAACCCCATGTAAGTTATGGGGCAGTAACAGCACACATTTCAAAACGTGTTTTTCAGCCCGAAATAAATGCGTTTTTTCACACAACTGAATCCCCATGCAACAGCAAGGTTCAGAAGAGCCTACGCACTCGGCTCTTAACCCCAGTGTGCAGAAAGGGTCAAAACGTGTTTTTCAGCAGAAATAAACATGTTTCTGCAAGTTTTGTCAACCCCATGTAAGTTATGGGGCAGTAACAGTACACTTTTCAAAACGTGGTTTTCAGCCCGAAATAAACGCTTTTTTCAGACAACTGAATCCCCATGTAACAGCAAGGCTCAGAAGATCTCACACACTCAGCTCTTTACCCCAGTGTGCAGAAAGTGTCAAAACTTGTTTTTCAGCAGAAATAAACATGTTTCTGCAAGTTTGGTCAACCCCATGTAAGTTATGGGGCAGTAACAGCACACATTTCAAAACGTGTTTTTCAGCCCGAAATAAACACGTTTTTTCAGACAACTGAATCCCCATGCAACAGCAAGGCTCAGAAGAGCCCACACACTCAGCTCTTAACAACAGTGTGCAGAAAAGGTCAAAACGTGTTTTTCAGCAGAAATAAACATGTTTCTGCAAGTTTGGTCAACCGCATGCAAGTTATGGGGCAGTAACAGTACACTTTTCAAAACGTGTTTTTCAGCCCGAAATAAACGCGTTTTTTCAGACAACTGAATCCCCATGTAACAGCAAGGCTCAGAAGAGCCCACACACTCAGCTCTTAACCCCAGTGTGCAGAAAGTGTCAAAACGTGTTTTTCAGCAGAAATAAACATGTTTCTGCAAGTTTGGTCAACCCCATTTAAGTTATGGGGCAGTAACAGCACACATTTCAAAACGTGTTTTTCAGCCTGAAATAAACACGTTTTTTCAGACAACTGAATCCCCATGCAACAGCAAGGCTCAGAAGAGCCCACACACTCAGCTCTTAACCCCAGTGTGCAGAAAGGGTCAAAACGTGTTTTTCAGCAGAAATAAACATGTTTCTGCAAGTCTGGTCAACCCCATGTAAGTTATGGGTCAGTAACAGTACACTTTTCAAAACGTGTTTTTCAGCCCGAAATAAACGCGTTTTTTCAGACAACTGAATCCCCATGTAACAGCAAGGCTCAGAAGAGCCCACACACTCAGATCTTAACCCCAGTGTGCAGAAAGGGTCAAAACGTGTTTTTTAACAGAAATAAATATGTTTCTGCAAGTATGGTCAACCCCATGCAAGTTATGGGGCAGTAACAGCACACATTTCAAAACTTGTTTTTCAGCCCGAAATAAACGCGTTTTTTCAGACAACTGAATCCCCATGCAACAGCAAGGCTCAGAAGAGCCTACACACTCAGCTCTTAACCCCAGTGTGCAGAAAGTGTCAAAACTTGTTTTTCAGCAGAAATAAACATGTTTCTGCAAGTTTGGTCAACCCCATGTAAGTTATGGGGCAGTAACAGCACACATTTCAAAACGTGTTTTTCAGCCCGAAATAAACGTGTTTTTTCAGACAACTGAATCCCCATGTAACAGCAAGGCTCAGAAGAGCCCACACACTCAGATCTTAACCCCAGTGTGCAGAAAGGGTCAAAACGTGTTTTTCAGCAGAAATAAACATGTTTCTGCAAGTTTGGTCAACCCCATGTAAGTTATGGGGCAGTAACAGCACACATTTCAAAACGTGTTTTTCAGCCCGAAATAAATGCGTTTTTTCAGACAACTGAATCCCCATGCAACAGCAAGTTTCAGAAGAGCCTACGCACTCGGCTCTTAACCCCAGTGTGCAGAAAGGGTCAAAACGTGTTTTTCAGCAGAAATAAACATGTTTCTGCAAGTTTTGTCAACCCCATGTAAGTTATGGGGCAGTAACAGTACACTTTTCAAAACGTGGTTTTCAGCCCGAAATAAACGCGTTTTTTCAGACAACTGAATCCCCATGCAACAGCAAGGCTCAGAAGAGCCTACACACTCAGCTCTCAACCCCAGTGTGCAGAAAGTGTCAAAACATGTATTTCAGCAGAAATAAACATGTTTCTATATGTCTGGTCACCCCCATGTAACTTATGGGGCATTAACAGCAGACTTTTCAAAACGTGTTTTTCAGCCCGAAATAAACGCGTTTTTTCAGAAAACTGAAATCCCCATGTAACAGCAAGGCTCAGAAGAGCCCACACACTCAGCTCTTAACCCCAGTGTGCAGAAAGTGTCAAAACGTGTTTTTCAGCAGAAATAAACATGTTTCTGCAAGTTTGGTCAACCCCATGTAAGTTATGGGGCAGTAACAGCACACATTTCAAAACGTGTTTTTCAGCCCGAAATAAATGCGTTTTTTCACACAACTGAATCCCCATGCAACAGCAAGGTTCAGAAGAGCCTACGCACTCGGCTCTTAACCCCAGTGTGCAGAAAGGGTCAAAACGTGTTTTTCAGCAGAAATAAACATGTTTCTGCAAGTTTTGTCAACCCCATGTAAGTTATGGGGCAGTAAGTAACAGTACACTTTTCAAAACGTGGTTTTCAGCCCGAAATAAACGCTTTTTTCAGACAACTGAATCCCCATGTAACAGCAAGGCTCAGAAGATCTCACACACTCAGCTCTTTACCCCAGTGTGCAGAAAGTGTCAAAACTTGTTTTTCAGCAGAAATAAACATGTTTCTGCAAGTTTGGTCAACCCCATGTAAGTTATGGGGCAGTAACAGCACACATTTCAAAACGTGTTTTTCAGCCCGAAATAAACACGTTTTTTCAGACAACTGAATCCCCATGCAACAGCAAGGCTCAGAAGAGCCCACACACTCAGCTCTTAACAACAGTGTGCAGAAAAGGTCAAAACGTGTTTTTCAGCAGAAATAAACATGTTTCTGCAAGTTTGGTCAACCGCATGCAAGTTATGGGGCAGTAACAGTACACTTTTCAAAACGTGTTTTTCAGCCCGAAATAAACGCGTTTTTTCAGACAACTGAATCCCCATGTAACAGCAAGGCTCAGAAGAGCCCACACACTCAGCTCTTAACCCCAGTGTGCAGAAAGTGTCAAAACGTGTTTTTCAGCAGAAATAAACATGTTTCTGCAAGTTTGGTCAACCCCATGTAAGTTATGGGGCAGTAACAGCACACTTTTCAAAACGTGTTTTTCAGCCTGAAATAAACACGTTTTTTCAGACAACTGAATCCCCATGCAACAGCAAGGCTCAGAAGAGCCCACACACTCAGCTCTTAACCCCAGTGTGCAGAAAGGGTCAAAACGTGTTTTTTAACAGAAATAAACATGTTTCTGCAGGTTTGGTCAACCCCATGTAAGTTATGGGGCAGTAACAGCACACATTTCAAAACGTGTTTTTCAGCCCGAAATAAACGCATTTTTTCAGACAACTGAATCCCCATGCAACAGCAAGGCTCAGAAGAGCCTACACACTCAGCTCTTAACCCCAGTGTGCAAAAAGTTTTTAAAACGTGTTTTTCAGCAGAAATAAACATGTTTCTGCAAGTTTGGTCAACCCCATGCAAGTTATGGGGCAGTAACAGTACACTTTTTAAAACGTGTTTTTCAGCCCGAAATAAACGCGTTTTTTCAGAAAACTGAAATCCCCATGTAACAGCAAGGCTCAGAAGAGCCCACACACTCAGCTCTTAACCCCAGTGTGCAGAAAAGGTCAAAACGTGTTTTTCAGCAGAAATAAACATGTTTCTGCAAGTTTGGTCAACCCCATGCAAGTTATGGGGCAGTAATAGTACACTTTTCAAAACGTGTTTTTCAGCCCGAAATAAACGCGTTTTTTCAGACAACTGAATCCCCATGTAACAGCAAGGCTCAGAAGAGCCCACACACTCAGCTCTTAACAACAGTGTGCAGAAAAGGTCAAAACGTGTTTTTCAGCAGAAATAAACATGTTTCTGCAAGTTTGGTCAACCCCATGCAAGTTATGGGGCAGTAACAGCACACTTTTCAAAACGTGTTTTTCAGCCCGAAATAAACGCGTTTTTTCAGACAACTGAATCCCCATGTAACAGCAAGGCTCAGAAGAGCCCACACACTCAGCTCTTAACCCCAGTGTGCAGAAAGTGTCAAAACGTGTTTTTCAGCAGAAATAAACATGTTTCTGCAAGTTTGGTCAACCCCATGTAAGTTATGGGGCAGTAACAGCACACTTTTCAAAACGTGTTTTTCAGCCTGAAATAAACACGTTTTTTCAGACAACTGAATCCCCATGCAACAGCAAGGCTCAGAAGAGCCCACACACTCAGCTCTTAACCCCAGTGTGCAGAAAGGGTCAAAACGTGTTTTTTAACAGAAATAAACATGTTTCTGCAGGTTTGGTCAACCCCATGTAAGTTATGGGGCAGTAACAGCACACATTTCAAAACGTGTTTTTCAGCCCGAAATAAACGCATTTTTTCAGACAACTGAATCCCCATGCAACAGCAAGGCTCAGAAGAGCCTACACACTCAGCTCTTAACCCCAGTGTGCAAAAAGTGTCAAAACGTGTTTTTCAGCAGAAATAAACATGTTTCTGCAAGTTTGGTCAACCCCATGCAAGTTATGGGGCAGTAACAGTACACTTTTTAAAACGTGTTTTTCAGCCCGAAATAAACGCGTTTTTTCAGAAAACTGAAATCCCCATGTAACAGCAAGGCTCAGAAGAGCCCACACACTCAGCTCTTAACCCCAGTGTGCAGAAAGTGTCAAAACGTGTTTTTCAGCAGAAATAAACATGTTTCTGCAAGTTTGGTCAACCCCATGTAAGTTATGGGGCAGTAACAGCACACATTTCAAAACGTGTTTTTCAGCCCGAAATAAATGCGTTTTTTCACACAACTGAATCCCCATGCAACAGCAAGGTTCAGAAGAGCCTACGCACTCGGCTCTTAACCCCAGTGTGCAGAAAGGGTCAAAACGTGTTTTTCAGCAGAAATAAACATGTTTCTGCAAGTTTTGTCAACCCCATGTAAGTTATGGGGCAGTAACAGTACACTTTTCAAAACGTGGTTTTCAGCCCGAAATAAACGCTTTTTTCAGACAACTGAATCCCCATGTAACAGCAAGGCTCAGAAGATCTCACACACTCAGCTCTTTACCCCAGTGTGCAGAAAGTGTCAAAACTTGTTTTTCAGCAGAAATAAACATGTTTCTGCAAGTTTGGTCAACCCCATGTAAGTTATGGGGCAGTAACAGCACACATTTCAAAACGTGTTTTTCAGCCCGAAATAAACACGTTTTTTCAGACAACTGAATCCCCATGCAACAGCAAGGCTCAGAAGAGCCCACACACTCAGCTCTTAACAACAGTGTGCAGAAAAGGTCAAAACGTGTTTTTCAGCAGAAATAAACATGTTTCTGCAAGTTTGGTCAACCGCATGCAAGTTATGGGGCAGTAACAGTACACTTTTCAAAACGTGTTTTTCAGCCCGAAATAAACGCGTTTTTTCAGACAACTGAATCCCCATGTAACAGCAAGGCTCAGAAGAGCCCACACACTCAGCTCTTAACCCCAGTGTGCAGAAAGTGTCAAAACGTGTTTTTCAGCAGAAATAAACATGTTTCTGCAAGTTTGGTCAACCCCATTTAAGTTATGGGGCAGTAACAGCACACATTTCAAAACGTGTTTTTCAGCCTGAAATAAACACGTTTTTTCAGACAACTGAATCCCCATGCAACAGCAAGGCTCAGAAGAGCCCACACACTCAGCTCTTAACCCCAGTGTGCAGAAAGGGTCAAAACGTGTTTTTCAGCAGAAATAAACATGTTTCTGCAAGTCTGGTCAACCCCATGTAAGTTATGGGTCAGTAACAGTACACTTTTCAAAACGTGTTTTTCAGCCCGAAATAAACGCGTTTTTTCAGACAACTGAATCCCCATGTAACAGCAAGGCTCAGAAGAGCCCACACACTCAGATCTTAACCCCAGTGTGCAGAAAGGGTCAAAACGTGTTTTTTAACAGAAATAAATATGTTTCTGCAAGTATGGTCAACCCCATGCAAGTTATGGGGCAGTAACAGCACACATTTCAAAACTTGTTTTTCAGCCCGAAATAAACGCGTTTTTTCAGACAACTGAATCCCCATGCAACAGCAAGGCTCAGAAGAGCCTACACACTCAGCTCTTAACCCCAGTGTGCAGAAAGTGTCAAAACTTGTTTTTCAGCAGAAATAAACATGTTTCTGCAAGTTTGGTCAACCCCATGTAAGTTATGGGGCAGTAACAGCACACATTTCAAAACGTGTTTTTCAGCCCGAAATAAACGCGTTTTTTCAGACAACTGAATCCCCATGCAACAGCAAGGCTCAGAAGAGCCCACACACTCAGCTCTTAACCGCAGTGTGCAGAAAAGGTCAAAACGTGTTTTTCAGCAGAAATAAACATGTTTCTGCAAGTTTGGTCAACCCCATGCAAGTTATGGGGCAGTAACAGTACACTTTTCAAAACGTGTTTTTCAGCCCGAAATAAACGCGTTTTTTCAGACAACTGAATCCCCATGTAACAGCAAGGCTCAGAAGAGCCCAAACACTCAGATCTTAACCCCAGTGTGCAGAAAGGGTCAAAACGTGTTTTTCAGCAGAAATAAACATGTTTCTGCAAGTTTGGTCAACCCCATGTAAGTTATGGGGCAGTAACAGCACACTTTTCAAAACATGTTTTTCAGCCCGAAATAAACACGTTTTTTCAGACAACTGAATCCCCATGCAACAGCAAGGCTCAGAAGAGCCCACACACTCAGCTCTTAAACCCAGTGTGCAGAAAAGGTCAAAACGTGTTTTTCAGCAGAAATAAACATGTTTCTGCAAGTTTGGTCAACCCCATGCAAGTTATGGGGCAGTAATAGTACACTTTTCAAAACGTGTTTTTCAGCCCGAAATAAACGCGTTTTTTCAGACAACTGAATCCCCATGTAACAGCAAGGCTCAGAAGAGCCCACACACTCAGCTCTTAACAACAGTGTGCAGAAAAGGTCAAAACGTGTTTTTCAGCAGAAATAAACATGTTTCTGCAAGTTTGGTCAACCCCATGCAAGTTATGGGGCAGTAACAGCACACTTTTCAAAACGTGTTTTTCAGCCCGAAATAAACGCGTTTTTTCAGACAACTGAATCCCCATGTAACAGCAAGGCTCAGAAGAGCCCACACACTCAGCTCTTAACCCCAGTGTGCAGAAAGTGTCAAAACGTGTTTTTCAGCAGAAATAAACATGTTTCTGCAAGTTTGGTCAACCCCATGTAAGTTATGGGGCAGTAACAGCACACTTTTCAAAACGTGTTTTTCAGCCTGAAATAAACACGTTTTTTCAGACAACTGAATCCCCATGCAACAGCAAGGCTCAGAAGAGCCCACACACTCAGCTCTTAACCCCAGTGTGCAGAAAGGGTCAAAACGTGTTTTTTAACAGAAATAAACATGTTTCTGCAGGTTTGGTCAACCCCATGTAAGTTATGGGGCAGTAACAGCACACATTTCAAAACGTGTTTTTCAGCCCGAAATAAACGCATTTTTTCAGACAACTGAATCCCCATGCAACAGCAAGGCTCAGAAGAGCCTACACACTCAGCTCTTAACCCCAGTGTGCAAAAAGTGTCAAAACGTGTTTTTCAGCAGAAATAAACATGTTTCTGCAAGTTTGGTCAACCCCATGCAAGTTATGGGGCAGTAACAGTACACTTTTTAAAACGTGTTTTTCAGCCCGAAATAAACGCGTTTTTTCAGAAAACTGAAATCCCCATGTAACAGCAAGGCTCAGAAGAGCCCACACACTCAGCTCTTAACCCCAGTGTGCAGAAAGTGTCAAAACGTGTTTTTCAGCAGAAATAAACATGTTTCTGCAAGTTTGGTCAACCCCATGTAAGTTATGGGGCAGTAACAGCACACATTTCAAAACGTGTTTTTCAGCCCGAAATAAATGCGTTTTTTCAGACAACTGAATCCCCATGCAACAGCAAGTTTCAGAAGAGCCTACGCACTCGGCTCTTAACCCCAGTGTGCAGAAAGGGTCAAAACGTGTTTTTCAGCAGAAATAAACATGTTTCTGCAAGTTTTGTCAACCCCATGTAAGTTATGGGGCAGTAACAGTACACTTTTCAAAACGTGGTTTTCAGCCCGAAATAAACGCGTTTTTTCAGACAACTGAATCCCCATGCAACAGCAAGGCTCAGAAGAGCCTACACACTCAGCTCTCAACCCCAGTGTGCAGAAAGTGTCAAAACATGTATTTCAGCAGAAATAAACATGTTTCTATATGTCTGGTCACCCCCATGTAACTTATGGGGCATTAACAGCAGACTTTTCAAAACGTGTTTTTCAGCCCGAAATAAACGCGTTTTTTCAGAAAACTGAAATCCCCATGTAACAGCAAGGCTCAGAAGAGCCCACACACTCAGCTCTTAACCCCAGTGTGCAGAAAGTGTCAAAACGTGTTTTTCAGCAGAAATAAACATGTTTCTGCAAGTTTGGTCAACCCCATGTAAGTTATGGGGCAGTAACAGCACACATTTCAAAACGTGTTTTTCAGCCCGAAATAAATGCGTTTTTTCACACAACTGAATCCCCATGCAACAGCAAGGTTCAGAAGAGCCTACGCACTCGGCTCTTAACCCCAGTGTGCAGAAAGGGTCAAAACGTGTTTTTCAGCAGAAATAAACATGTTTCTGCAAGTTTTGTCAACCCCATGTAAGTTATGGGGCAGTAAGTAACAGTACACTTTTCAAAACGTGGTTTTCAGCCCGAAATAAACGCTTTTTTCAGACAACTGAATCCCCATGTAACAGCAAGGCTCAGAAGATCTCACACACTCAGCTCTTTACCCCAGTGTGCAGAAAGTGTCAAAACTTGTTTTTCAGCAGAAATAAACATGTTTCTGCAAGTTTGGTCAACCCCATGTAAGTTATGGGGCAGTAACAGCACACATTTCAAAACGTGTTTTTCAGCCCGAAATAAACACGTTTTTTCAGACAACTGAATCCCCATGCAACAGCAAGGCTCAGAAGAGCCCACACACTCAGCTCTTAACAACAGTGTGCAGAAAAGGTCAAAACGTGTTTTTCAGCAGAAATAAACATGTTTCTGCAAGTTTGGTCAACCGCATGCAAGTTATGGGGCAGTAACAGTACACTTTTCAAAACGTGTTTTTCAGCCCGAAATAAACGCGTTTTTTCAGACAACTGAATCCCCATGTAACAGCAAGGCTCAGAAGAGCCCACACACTCAGCTCTTAACCCCAGTGTGCAGAAAGTGTCAAAACGTGTTTTTCAGCAGAAATAAACATGTTTCTGCAAGTTTGGTCAACCCCATGTAAGTTATGGGGCAGTAACAGCACACATTTCAAAACGTGTTTTTCAGCCTGAAATAAACACGTTTTTTCAGACAACTGAATCCCCATGCAACAGCAAGGCTCAGAAGAGCCCACACACTCAGCTCTTAACCCCAGTGTGCAGAAAGGGTCAAAACGTGTTTTTCAGCAGAAATAAACATGTTTCTGCAAGTCTGGTCAACCCCATGTAAGTTATGGGTCAGTAACAGTACACTTTTCAAAACGTGTTTTTCAGCCCGAAATAAACGCGTTTTTTCAGACAACTGAATCCCCATGTAACAGCAAGGCTCAGAAGAGCCCACACACTCAGATCTTAACCCCAGTGTGCAGAAAGGGTCAAAACGTGTTTTTTAACAGAAATAAATATGTTTCTGCAAGTTTGGTCAACCCCATGCAAGTTATGGGGCAGTAACAGCACACATTTCAAAACTTGTTTTTCAGCCCGAAATAAACGCGTTTTTTCAGACAACTGAATCCCCATGCAACAGCAAGGCTCAGAAGAGCCTACACACTCAGCTCTTAACCCCAGTGTGCAGAAAGTGTCAAAACTTGTTTTTCAGCAGAAATAAACATGTTTCTGCAAGTTTGGTCAACCCCATGTAAGTTATGGGGCAGTAACAGCACACATTTCAAAACGTGTTTTTCAGCCCGAAATAAACGCGTTTTTTCAGACAACTGAATCCCCATGCAACAGCAAGGCTCAGAAGAGCCCACACACTCAGCTCTTAACCGCAGTGTGCAGAAAAGGTCAAAACGTGTTTTTCAGCAGAAATAAACATGTTTCTGCAAGTTTGGTCAACCCCATGCAAGTTATGGGGCAGTAACAGTACACTTTTCAAAACGTGTTTTTCAGCCCGAAATAAACGCGTTTTTTCAGACAACTGAATCCCCATGTAACAGCAAGGCTCAGAAGAGCCCACACACTCAGATCTTAACCCCAGTGTGCAGAAAGGGTCAAAACGTGTTTTTCAGCAGAAATAAACATGTTTCTGCAAGTTTGGTCAACCCCATGTAAGTTATGGGGCAGTAACAGCACACTTTTCAAAACATGTTTTTCAGCCCGAAATAAACACGTTTTTTCAGACAACTGAATCCCCATGCAACAGCAAGGCTCAGAAGAGCCCACACACTCAGCTCTTAAACCCAGTGTGCAGAAAAGGTCAAAACGTGTTTTTCAGCAGAAATAAACATGTTTCTGCAAGTTTGGTCAACCCCATGCAAGTTATGGGGCAGTAATAGTACACTTTTCAAAACGTGTTTTTCAGCCCGAAATAAACGCATTTTTTCAGACAACTGAATCCCCATGTAACAGCAAGGCTCAGAAGAGCCCACACACTCAGCTCTTAACAACAGTGTGCAGAAAAGGTCAAAACGTGTTTTTCAGCAGAAATAAACATGTTTCTGCAAGTTTGGTCAACCCCATGCAAGTTATGGGGCAGTAACAGCACACTTTTCAAAACGTGTTTTTCAGCCCGAAATAAACGCGTTTTTTCAGACAACTGAATCCCCATGTAACAGCAAGGCTCAGAAGAGCCCACACACTCAGCTCTTAACCCCAGTGTGCAGAAAGTGTCAAAACGTATTTTTCAGCAGAAATAAACATGTTTCTGCAAGTTTGGTCAACCCCATGTAAGTTATGGGGCAGTAACAGCACACTTTTCAAAACGTGTTTTTCAGCCTGAAATAAACACGTTTTTTCAGACAACTGAATCCCCATGCAACAGCAAGGCTCAGAAGAGCCCACACACTCAGCTCTTAACCCCAGTGTGCAGAAAGGGTCAAAACGTGTTTTT
Source organism: Lepisosteus oculatus (assembly GCF_040954835.1). NCBI lineage: Eukaryota > Metazoa > Chordata > Actinopteri > Semionotiformes > Lepisosteidae > Lepisosteus > Lepisosteus oculatus. The sequence continues at coordinate 21,334,181 of NC_090706.1, forward strand.
TAACAGAAATAAACATGTTTCTGCAGGTTTGGTCAACCCCATGTAAGTTATGGGGCAGTAACAGCACACATTTCAAAACGTGTTTTTCAGCCCGAAATAAACGCATTTTTTCAGACAACTGATTCCCCGTGCAACAGCAAGGCTCAGAAGAGCCTACACACTCAGCTCTTAACCCCAGTGTGCAAAAAGTGTCAAAACGTGTTTTTCAGCAGAAATAAACATGTTTCTGCAAGTTTGGTCAACCCCATGCAAGTTATGGGGCAGTAACAGTACACTTTTTAAAACGTGTTTTTCAGCCCGAAATAAACGCGTTTTTTCAGAAAACTGAAATCCCCATGTAACAGCAAGGCTCAGAAGAGCCCACACACTCAGCTCTTAACCCCAGTGTGCAGAAAGTGTCAAAACGTGTTTTTCAGCAGAAATAAACATGTTTCTGCAAGTTTGGTCAACCCCATGTAAGTTATGGGGCAGTAACAGCACACATTTCAAAACGTGTTTTTCAGCCCGAAATAAATGCGTTTTTTCAGACAACTGAATCCCCATGCAACAGCAAGGTTCAGAAGAGCCTACGCACTCGGCTCTTAACCCCAGTGTGCAGAAAGGGTCAAAACGTGTTTTTCAGCAGAAATAAACATGTTTCTGCAAGTTTTGTCAACCCCATGTAAGTTATGGGGCAGTAACAGTACACTTTTCAAAACGTGGTTTTCAGCCCGAAATAAACGCGTTTTTTCAGACAACTGAATCCCCATGCAACAGCAAGGCTCAGAAGAGCCTACACACTCAGCTCTTAACCCCAGTGTGCAGAAAGTGTCAAAACATGTATTTCAGCAGAAATAAACATGTTTCTATATGTCTGGTCACCCCCATGTAACTTATGGGGCATTAACAGCAGACTTTTCAAAACGTGTTTTTCAGCCCGAAATAAACGCTTTTTTTCAGACTGCTGAATCCCAATGTAACTCTTAGGATCAGAAGAGCCCACTGACTCAGCTCTTAACCCCAGTGTGCAGAAAGTGTCAAAACATGTTTTTCAGCAGAAATAAACATGTTTCTGCAACTTTGGTAACCCCCATGTAACTTACGGGGAAGGAACAGCAGACTTTTCAAAACGTGTTTTTCAGACCAACATAAACGTGTTTTTTCAGTCTGCTGAATCCCAAAGTAACTGCTAGGCTCAGAAGAACCCACTGACTCATCTCTTAACCCCAGTGTGCAGAAAGTGTCAAAACGTGTTTTTCAGCAGGAATAAACATGTTTCTATAAGTTTGGTCACCCCCATGTAACTTATGGGGCAGGAACAGCAGACTTTTCAAAAAGTGTTTTTCAGCCCAAAATAAATGCGTTTTTTCATTCTGTTCAATTCCAAAGTAACTGCTAGGCTCAGAAGAGCCCAATGAATCAGCTCTTAACCCCAGTGTGCAGAAAGTGTCAAAACGTGTTTTTCAGAAGAAATAAACATGTTTCTGCAAGTTTGGTCACCACCATGTAACTTATGGGGCAGGAACAGCACACTTTTCAAAACGTGTTTTTCAGCCGAAATAATTGTGTTTTTTCAAACTTTGGAATCTCAATGTAACTGCTAGGCTCAGAAGAGCTGACTGACTCAGCTCTTAACCCCAGGGTGCAGGAAGTGTCAAAACGAATTTTTCAGCAGGAATAAACATGTTTCTATAAGTTTGGTCACCCCCATGTAACTTAAAGGGCAGGAATACCAGACTTTTCGAAATGTGTTTTTCAGCCCGAAATGAACACGTTTTTTCAGACTGCTGAAACCCAATGTAACTGCTAGGCTCAGAAGAGCCCACTGACTCAGCTCTTAATCCCAGTGTGCAGACAGTATCAAAACATGTTTTTCAGCAGAAATAAACATGTTTCTGGAAGTTTGGTCACCCCCATGTAACTTATGGGGCATTAACAGCAGACTTTTCAAAACGTGTTTTTCAGCCCGAAATAAACGCTTTTTTGCAGACTGCTGAATCCCAATGTAACTCTTAGGATCAGAAGAGCCCACTGACTCAGCTCTTAACCCCAGTGTGCAGAAAGGGTCAAAACGTGTTTTTAAGCTGAAATAAACATGTTTCTGCAAGTTTGGTCACCCCCATGTAACTTATTGGGCAGGAATAGCAGACTTTTCAAAACGTGTTTTTCAGCCCGAAATGAACACGTTTTTTCAGACTGCTGAAACCCAATGTAACTGCTAGGCTCAGAAGAGCCCACTGGCTCAGCTCTTAACCCCAGTGTGCAGAAAGTGTCAAAACATGTTTTTCAGCAGAAATAAACATGTTCCTGCAAGTTTGGTCACCCCCATGTAACTTATAGGGCAGGAACAGCAGACTTTTCAAAACGTGTTTTTCAGCCCGAAATAAACGCTTTTTTTCAGACTACTGAATCCCAATGTAACTCTTAGGATCAGAAGAGCCCACTGACTCAGCTCTTAACCCCAGTGTGCAGAAAGTGTCAAAACGTGTTTTTCAGCCCGAAATAAATGCGTTTTTTCAAACGTTGGAATCTCAATTTAACTGCTAGGCTCAGAAGAGCTGACTGACTCAGCTCTTAACCCCAGGGTGCAGGAAGTGTCAAAACGAATTTTTATGCAGGAATAAACATGTTTCTATAAGTTTGGTCACCCCCATGTAACTTAAAGGGCAGGAATACCAGACTCTTCGAAATGTGTTTTTCAGCCCGAAATGAACATGTTTTTTCAGACTGCTGAAACCCAATGTAACTGCTAGGCTCAGAAGAGCCCACTGACTCAGCTCTTAATCCCAGTGTGCAGACAGTATCAAAACATGTTTTTCAGCAGAAATAAACATGTTTCTGGAAGTTTGGTCACCCCCATGTAACTTATGGGGCATTAACAGCAGACTTTTCAAAACGTGTTTTTCAGCCCGAAATAAACGCTTTTTTGCAGACTGCTGAATCCCAATGTAACTCTTAGGATCAGAAGAGCCCTCTGACTCAGCTCTTAACCCCCAATGTGCAGAAAGTGTCAAAACATGTTTTTCAGCAGAAATAAACATGTTCCTGCAAGTTTGGTCACCCCCATGTAACTTATTGGGCAGGAATAGCAGACTATTCATAACGTGTTTTTCAGCCCGAAATGAACACGTTTTTTCAGACTGCTGAAACCCAATGTAACTGCTAGGCTCAGAAGAGCCCACTGGCTCAGCTCTTAACCCCAGTGTGCAGAAAGTGTCAAAACATGTTTTTCAGCAGAAATAAACATGTTCCTGCAAGTTTGGTCACCCCCATGTAACTTATAGGGCAGGAACAGCAGACTTTTCAAAACGTGTTTTTCAGCCCGAAATAAACGCTTTTTTTCAGACTACTGAATCCCAATGTAACTCTTAGGATCAGAAGAGCCCACTGACTCAGCTCTTAACCCCAGTGTGCAGAAAGTGTCAAAACGTGTTTTTCAGCCCGAAATAAATGCGTTTTTTCAAACGTTGGAATCTCAATTTAACTGCTAGGCTCAGAAGAGCTGACTGACTCAGCTCTTAACCCCAGGGTGCAGGAAGTGTCAAAACGAATTTTTATGCAGGAATAAACATGTTTCTATAAGTTTGGTCACCCCCATGTAACTTAAAGGGCAGGAATACCAGACTCTTCGAAATGTGTTTTTCAGCCCGAAATGAACATGTTTTTTCAGACTGCTGAAACCCAATGTAACTGCTAGGCTCAGAAGAGCCCACTGACTCAGCTCTTAATCCCAGTGTGCAGACAGTATCAAAACATGTTTTTCAGCAGAAATAAACATGTTTCTGGAAGTTTGGTCACCCCCATGTAACTTATGGGGCATTAACAGCAGACTTTTCAAAACGTGTTTTTCAGCCCGAAATAAACGCTTTTTTTCAGACTGCTGAATCCCAATGTAACTCTTAGGATCAGAAGAGCCCACTGACTCAGCTCTTAACCCCAGTGTGCAGAAAGTGACAAAACATGTTTTTCAGCAGAAATAAACATGTTCCTGCAAGTGTGGTCACCCCCATGTAACTTATAGGGCAGGAATAGCAGACTTTTCAAAACGTGTTTTTCAGCCCGAAATAAACGCTTTCTTTCAGACTACTGAATCCCAATGTAACTGTTAGGCTCAGAAGAGCCCACTGAATCAGCTCTTAACCCCAGTGTGCAGAAAGTGTCAAAACGTGTTTTTCAGCAGAAATAAACATGTTTCTATATGTCTGGTCACCCCCATGTAACTTATGGGGCATTAACAGCAGACTTTTCAAAACGTGTTTTTCAGCCCGAAATAAACGCTTTTTTGCAGACTGCTGAATCCCAATGTAACTCTTAGGATCAGAAGAGCCCACACACTCAGCTCTTAACCCCAGTGTGCAGAAAGGGTCAAAACGTGTTTTTCAGCTGAAATAAACATGTTTCTGCAAGTTTGGTCACCCCCATGTAACTTATTGGGCAGGAATAGCAGACTTTTCAAAACGTGTTTTTCAGCCCGAAATGAACACGTTTTTTCAGACTGCTGAAACCCAATGTAACTGCTAGGCTCAGAAGAGCCCACTGGCTCAGCTCTTAACCCCAGTGTGCAGAAAGTGTCAAAACATGTTTTTCAGCAGAAATAAACATGTTCCTGCAAGTTTGGTCACCCCCATGTAACTTATAGGGCAGGAACAGCAGACTTTTCAAAACGTGTTTTTCAGCCCGAAATAAACGCTTTTTTTCAGACTACTGAATCCCAATGTAACTGTTAGGCTCAGAAGAGCCCACTGAATCAGCTCTTAACCAAAGTGTGCAGAAAGTGTCAAAACGTGTTTTTCAGCAGAAATAGACATGTTTCTATATGTCTGGTCTCCCCCATGTAACTTATGGGGCAGGAACAGCAGACTTTTCAAAACGTGTTTTTCAGCCCGAAATAAACACTTTTTTACAGACTGCTGAATCCCAATGTAACTCTTAGGATCAGAAGAGCCCACTGACTCAGCTCTTAACCCCAGTGTGCAGAAAGTGTCAAAACGTGTTTTTCAGCCCGAAATAAATGCGTTTTTTCATACTGTTCAATTCCAAAGTAACTGATAGGCTCAGAAGAGCCCACTGAATCAGTTCTTAACCCCAGTGTGCAGAAAGTGTCAAAACGTGTTTTTCAGCAGAAATAAACATGTTTCTATATGTCTGGTCACCCCCATGTAACTTATGGGGCAGGAACAGCAGACTTTTCAAAACGTGTTTTTCAGCCCGAAATAAACGCTTTTTTCAGAATGCTGAATCCCAATGTAACTCTTAGGATCAGAAGAGCCCACTGACTCAGCTCTTAACCCCAGTGTTGCAGAAAGTGTCAAAACATGTTTTTCAGCAGAAATATACATGTTTCTATATGTCTGGTCACCCTCATGTAACTTATGGGGCAATAACAGCAGACTTTTCAAAACGTGTTTTTCAGCACGAAATAAACGCTTTTTTTCAGACTCCTGAATCCCAATGTAACTCTTAGGATCAGAAGAGCCCTCTGACTCAGCTCTTAACCCCCAATGTGCAGAAAGTGTCAAAACATGTTTTTCAGCAGAAATAAACATGTTCCTGCAAGTGTGGTCACCCCCATGTAACTTATGGGGGCAGGAATAGCAGACTTTTCAAAACGTGTTTTTCAGCCCGAAATAAACGCTTTTTTCAGACTGCTGAAACCCAATGTAACTGTTAGGCTCAGAAGAGCCCACTGAATCAGCTCTTAACCCCAGTGTGCAGAAAGTGTCAAAACGTGTTTTTCAGCAGAAATAAACATGTTTCTATATGTCTGGTCACCCCCATGTAACTTATGGGGCATTAACAGCAGACTTTTCAAAACGTGTTTTTCAGCCCGAAATAAACGCTTTTTTTCAGAATGCTGAATCCCAATGTAACTCTTAGTATCAGAAGAGCCAACTGACTCAGCTCTTAACCCCAGTGTGCAGAAAGGGTCAAAACGTGTTTTTCAGCTGAAATAAACATGTTTCTGCAAGTTTGGTCACCCCCATGTAACTTATTGGGCAGGAATAGCAGACTTTTCAAAACGTGTTTTTCAGCCCGAAATGAACACGTTTTTTCAGACTGCTGAAACCCAATGTAACTGCTAGGCTCAGAAGAGCCCACTGGCTCAGCTCTTAACCCCAGTGTGCAGAAAGTGTCAAAACATGTTTTTCAGCAGAAATAAACATGTTCCTGCAAGTTTGGTCACCCCCATGTAACTTATAGGGCAGGAACAGCAGACTTTTCAAAACGTGTTTTTCAGCCCGAAATAAACGCTTTTTTCCAGACTACTGAATCCCAATGTAACTCTTAGGATCAGAAGAGCCCACTGAATCAGCTCTTAACCAAAGTGTGCAAAAAGTGTCAAAACGTGTTTTTCAGCAGAAATAAACATGTTTCTATATGTCTGGTCTCCCCCATGTAACTTATGGGGCAGGAACAGCAGACTTTTCAAAACGTGTTTTTCAGCCCGAAATAAACACTTTTTTTCAGACTGCTGAATCCCAATGTAACTCTTAGGATCAGAAGAGCCCACTGAATCAGCTCTTAACCCCAGTGTGCAGAAAGTGTCAAAACGTGTTTTTCAGCAGAAATAAACATGTTTCTATTTGTCTGGTCACCCCCATGTAACTTATGGGGCATTAACAGCAGACTTTTCAAAACGTGTTTTTCAGCCCGAAATAAACGCTTTTTTTCAGAATGCTGAATCCCAATGTAACTCTTAGTATCAGAAGAGCCAACTGACTCAGCTCTTAACCCCAGTGTGCAGAAAGGGTCAAAACGTGTTTTTCAGCTGAAATAAACATGTTTCTGCAAGTTTGGTCACCCCCATGTAACTTATTGGGCAGGAATAGCAGACTTTTCAAAACGTGTTTTTCAGCCCGAAATGAACACGTTTTTTCAGACTGCTGAAACCCAATGTAACTGCTAGACTCAGAAGAGCCCACTGGCTCAGCTCTTAACCCCAGTGTGCAGAAAGTGTCAAAACTTGTTTTTCAGCAGAAATAATCATGTTCCTGCAAGTTTGGTCACCCCCATGTAACTTATAGGGCAGGAACAGCAGACTTTTCAAAACGTGTTTTTCAGCCCGAAATAAACGCTTTTTTTCAGACTACTGAATCCCAATGTAACTGTTAGGCTCAGAAGAGCCCACTGAATCAGCTCTTAACCAAAGTGTGCAGAAAGTGTCAAAACGTGTTTTTCAGCAGAAATAAACATGTTTCTATATGTCTGGTCTCCCCCATGTAACTTATGGGGCAGGAACAGCAGACTTTTCAAAACGTGTTTTTCAGCCCGAAATAAACACTTTTTTTCAGACTGCTGAATCCCAATGTAACTCTTAGGATCAGAAGAGCCCACTGACTCAGCTCTTAACCAAAGTGTGCAGAAAGTGTCAAAACGTGTTTTTCAGCAGAAATAAACATGTTTCTATATGTCTGGTCACCCCCATGTAACTTATGGGGCATTAACAGCAGACTTTTCAAAACGTGTTTTTCAGCCCGAAATAAACGCTTTTTTTCAGAATGCTGAATCCCAATGTAACTCTTAGTATCAGAAGAGCCAACTGACTCAGCTCTTAACCCCAGTGTGCAGAAAGTGTCAAAACGTGTTTTTCAGCAGAAATAAACGTTTCTATATGTCTGGTCTCCCCCATGTAACTTATGGGGCAGGAACAGCAGACTTTTCAAAACGTGTTTTTCAGCCCGAAATAAACACTTTTTTTCAGACTGCTGAATCCCAATGTAACTCTTAGGATCAGAAGAGCCCACTGACTCAGCTCTTAACCCCAGTGTGCAGAAAGTGTCAAAACGTGTTTTTCAGCAGAAATAAACATGTTTCTATATGTCTGGTCACCCCCATGTAACTTATGGGGCAGGAATAGCAGACTTTTCAAAACGTGTTTTTCAGCCCGAAATAAACGTGTTTTTTAGCTCAGAAGAGCCCACTGTAGGGAAAACCGTTTCATAGCTGTTCAGGAACGCCAAATATGTAATGATTCATAGTGGCTCTCTGAAGGCACCAGTTCTGTAGGGTTTGGGCATTTACTGAGACAACTATTAATTGTAGCAGTAAATCACAAAGTTGATTCTTTTGATGGCTTTAGAATCCAACCATGCGACATATCTCAAACAACGCACACACGCAGGTACTAATACACGAGGATACATTTATTAATACATAGAATATGCATATAAAACTAACAGATCTTATCGAGAGGGTTATCAGAATACAAAAGGTATATATTCAGTCAGTTACAAAGAGTTACATATATCAAGAGGACATACGTTCAGTATATCATTCATTAAGACCGTTTCATAAATGAACTTGTTTATAACTTCTACATTAGATACTCAAACAAGTACATAACTCTTAGGAATTAAATTGATATCAACTGGTTTGGATAACAATTGAATTCTCGAGCTGTAATGCATTGAAGTTGAATACTCATCCAATCTTTGGGGATTCAGATCTCCTGCGGGCACAAAGAAACAGTTGCAGGCTGTTGCTGTCCAATCCGCGCTCTCTGGCTCGGTGCCAGGCTGTGCTGTGCGGCTTGCGACGGTGCGCTGCTGATGCTCACTGACCGGCTAGTTGGTGTTGTTTAACTAGCACAGTTTGTGCACAGGAGAAAAGATGACTGTGGGTCCCAGCAAGTCAGGAAGAGGACCAGTTCGTTCCTGATGAAGAGCTAGTTCTGAATAGTAATTCAGCTGTCCACAGTTCCGACCTGTTCACGAGGCCTGCTGCTGGTTACTCTCTGGCAACCTCCACTCTAGACTCTTAGAACAAAGGAAAGTTCTGGCACTCGGACACACTGGCCGTTCCGTGGTTGTCCGGGCTGAGTCTCAGGATGGTCAGGAGGCGCGCTGCGAGAATGTCCTGCCCTTGGGATTCTCCTTTGAATTCCCTTTAGAATTGTTGAATCTGAATCTTTCTGAATCTGAATCTGAATCTGAATCTGAATCTCTCAGGCTCTCTGTGTTGCCTGTTTTTACCTGGAGGAACTTCAGCTTGTTGATTGGCTGAAAGTTCCATGGGCATCAGAGTCCCACGTGGGTTACTCTGCCCTACCAGTCCCTGATTGGTTGATCAAGGTGAGATATGAGTCACTTACTCCTGACACTTAGTAATGCAGTCCAGATGTCCAACTGGCACTCCCTAGACGGATAGGCGCCAATGGATGACAATTGATCATGATAGCCAGGCTTAGCTAAGTGCATCCCCCTTTGGGAGCTGTCCTTATCAAAAGAAAACATCTTGCATGAATGGTTTCTCTGTGGCTGCACCACAGAGATGAACAGAGAAATGGGGCCTCATTTGGGAAGGCTCAGAACACTTAATTCTGCCTTATTATTAAGCCTCACCGCTACATATCCCCCCTTTTTGAAGGCCACGAGGTCCCGAGGCATTGTTGCCTTCAAAACAAAACAGAGTTAAGTGATGTCCCTTGCCATTAGAACATTAACCTTAAATGTCAACATTACTCCTCGAGAATTCATACCGGAACCAGCATTGGATACAAACAGGATGAATAACATCTGGAGTATGTATAAACACGGTAGGAAACATTATCTCAGTCTAGGAACTACACATCAGGAAGTTCACTGTCAATATCTGATACCTCTGTGGTAAATATTTGGGGAGAAGTCAGTTCCTTTCTTTTGACATGCTACCTTTGACTCATTCATGCTACCCAGAGTACATCTTGATGTGAGAGTACAGCATTCAGAGTACACCGTCAGTCATGATCCAGCTACCCGGCAGTAGTGTTACAATAACAACGGTTCCTGTTCCCAGCCCCCCCGATAAACCACAACACCTGTTTTGGGTATCTGCTAGGGTGGTTTGGAGGTTTGTTCCATTAAAGCAAACTAACTACCTGTACCTCTTCAGGGCTTACTGTTTCTTGGATTTCTATCCAATTCCTTAGTGTGGCACCTGAAGGCATCCAAGACCTCAAGTTTGGTCTTATATTGTCTGGTTCCAGACCGTACAGTATTAAGTCACCATGCTGTACTATGGCCTGCTCGGGAACTTACAGGAAAACTATTGGTTAGGTAGCTGCATTGCGGTAGCTGTATCATGCCTGTCACAAGTCATAGTGTCAGTTAAATGTGGTGTGCTGACCAGCCATTTACTTCCCACCTGCTCTTCATGGGGTTCATTAACCTCCCTCTGCTCGTTAGTAGCTTTACACCCTTCATTGGTGAATCGTTTAGACACAGCCAATGGATAGCTTTGGTAGCCATACCCATCTCAAGATTTGGAACCGAATTCAATCTTGGATTGCCTTCTGGGTGAGCTATGAGCGATGGGGTTAATGTCACACACTCCTCTACTGAGAAGAGTGGAATCAAGTGGGTTGGGAATTGTGCCATGTCTAGACTGGCTACAGTGGCACTAAGCTCCCTTAACAGGTCTTGTGTCAACATTCTGGCCTGTTGCACACAAGCATAAACCCACTGTATAACACCAACAATCATGTCCACTGGTTGGGGAATAAGATTTAATCCTGTTGCATAGGAAGTTGCCTGTAGGGTTTTCCCTAAGCTTTCCAACTTCTGCTGCTGTCGATACAGTCTGTCACTACACTCTGGCATCTCTGACACCTGCCTTCTTGGGGCAGTCAGGGTGAGAGTGTCAGTAGCACACAAACCTACCAGAAAAAGCAAACGTACAACAGTAGCGGCAGCAATCAGTCCTCCCAAAAGTCTTTTCGGGTGGCTGATCCCAGTCATCTCCTTCTGAGTGACTGTTGCCTTTCTAAGCTGGCTCAGCTTGTACATGGTGTCTTTCTCAGTATGCCCTGTGGCATCTTGGGCACCAACATCCTGGAAATCTGGGGAGATCTGACGCAGCGGCTGATGCTGCTCCTCCTTTTCCAGGGCATCTGCTTTTTCGATTTGTTCATGCCTGTGCTCTAGGAACCCTGCAGGGAGCGGTGCCGCGGAGGAGCATGCCTGACCCTCGGCCGAGTGGTCATCTGGAGCACCTGAGTGATCTGGGATTGTTATCCCATTCTCACTGTTCAGGTCCACCCTCCACACCTCCTGATTGAGGAATCCCTCTATCGGCATGTTTACAATCGTTCGCTGGGGTAGGTGTAGGACACCTGCTTGCTCCCCCCTTCCCTCGCTAGGGGTTCAGGGAGCTGCCCCAGCAGTGGGATAGCTAGTTCACTGTCTTCGAACTCGCTATCACCCACCAGGCCCATGTCAGTGCAGGCAGGAATTCTGACATCCCTCTTTGCGATGTCCTGCACTGGCAGGCGGGTGGCTTGACCATCCAGCTCCAGTCTGGCTGAACCACTGTTGGTCAGACTCAGACTGACAGACTGAGCTGGTGGCTGTAAGAAAACCGGCTCGGCTTTCATTCCCTGTCCCTTCTGGGGGACTGGGTGTGTTGGCAGCCCTGCCGTTGAGGCAGGAACAATCAGGTCAGTCTCACTCACTACCTGGTAGTTGTGAGAAATAATGTTACCTGACTGCAGGTTCCCTGGGTCACAGCAGAGGGAATCGGCATCTGGGATCAGGTGTGTCCACAGCGCAGTAGTCTCAGCGTCCAGCTGGACCTCCTGTCTAACCTGTGAATGTTGCACCAGGGGCACCTGGCGGTGGCCCTGCGACAGCTGCTCAAGCAGTTCCTCACTAATAGAGGACCTCTCAGGGCTAAGGGTGAGGGCTACATCACCAACCTGCTCTCCTGCCATCTGGATCCCTTCCACCACTGCGGGGTGGTGGTCCTGACCCCTCTTGGGTGCCAGGTTGCACAGGGAAAGCTCCTTTTCATCGCCAGGTGGGGAGATCTGCTCCTCTTTAGGGAAGTAAAAGGTGTGTGCTTTACCTGGTGGATCAGGCGGCTGCTCGGAGCACCGCTCCTGTGGCAGGGAGGTTGTTGTGACCTCAGCCAGGTCACGACTTCCCTGTATATCCGGGTAACAAGGAAATATTTTTATTTCTTGTCCAGAGGGAACAGAAGGAATCTCCGCATGGGCTTCTGTGTTCGGTGGGCACTGTGTGAGCACAGTCTGCCTCTTGGCCCCCCTTTCCTTCTGTACAGAAGGCTTAGGAGCCTTGACCTGTTTCCACACCTTGCCTTTCTGGTGATCCACCAAAGGTTCCTCTCTGAGTCGCATGCCCTTTTCTTTTTCTACCCGTTTGAGCTTGCTGTGTGACATCAAACACCTCTCAACCTCAGTGTCAATCAGTGTCTCACTGTGTAAGACATCTCCCATGGCAGCCTTGAGGTAAAAGCTTCCTGCTTTTCCTCTGTGTTTTACTGCCTGCTCTGTGACTTCAGGGGTGGAGTCAGCACTCACTTGGGAGTGGCTGACCTCATCCAGGCAGGATCCCTTCCGCTCAATCAGATAGACTGAGGGAGGGAGAGGGGGCGGGTCTCCGCCTCCTCCAGTGGAGAGTATCAGCTCATTCACGCTTCCGGCAGCCTTGGGGAGCGGTTGTCCCTGTCCTAATAAAGCTTGTTCAAGCCTGGCCAGGCAGGCGGCTACTGAATCCTTTTTTTCCGCTTTTTCTAGCCCTTTCCCTCCCCCGGTGTTCTCATGGCACTTAGGATGCTGGGTGCGGTCCTGTGTGCCTGCTTTGGAACGGGGCTTAGCCAGCTCAGGAGCCTGTGCTCCTTCGAGCAGGAGGGAATTAACCCTGCTGGCTCTGACGGCGGACACAGTCGCTTTAACAGCTTTTTGCTCAGAGCGACTTTGGACATCATACTTCCAGGCTTTCTGCACGAATCTCTTAATGTCAGTCATTTTCATGGTCTGTGCATCTGTATGCATTAAGATCATCTTTCTGACTGACGGGTGGAGATTCGCAATGAATAAACCCTTGAAATGTGTGTTCTCTTCGCAACCCTCATCATTTCGCCCTGCAAAATAAGTTCGTCTAAGTCTCTCGTAATATTTGCGAGGGGACTCTGCTCTCTCGTGCTTAATGTTAAGTGCGGCGGCTATCGCGGCAGTCGGGTCAATAAATGCACTGTATTCTTCGATAAGTGCTTGACATAGCTGCTCAAAGTCATTACAGACTTCTTTCATCTGCCTAGCCATCCACTCATGTACAGCTCTGCTGGTAGTTTTCCTGACCAGAAACACTTTCTCCTGTTCTGTAGCGTTTGGCAGGTACTGCAGGTTATACCTGAGGTACTGAATATAACTCTCGATATTATTCTCTGACACTGCGGGGTCAAATCTCTCTATGTCCTTCGCTAGCTCTCTCAGAGAATGGAGATTTATTCTACTAACTTCTCCGCTGACGGAGATATGGAAGAGATCGTGGTCAGACCTGTTGCTGCGAGAGAGAGTGCTTAATGGCGACTCGAATTCAGACCTTTTAGCAACCATCGTTAAACTTAAAGAGTATTACTTTTAAGTACGAAATCACAGTTTTACCACAGAAAACCACAAGATCAAGTATGCAATCAACCCGGTAGATTGCAAAAGATCACAAAACAATCAAGCACTGCTTAAAGAGCAAGGAGAACTTTTTCTTTCGGCTTTCAGCACACTGTATTGTCGTGTATGAAACCCGCGGCGTTTTATATTGAATTATTCCGCTTGGTTGACTCATTTCAGTCTTGCCATGCCCGTGCCAGGGACGCCAAATAATGTTGGGAAAACCGGTTCATAGCCGTTCAGGGACGCCAAATATATAGTGATTCATAGTGGCTCTCTGAAGGCACCAGTTCTGTAGGGTTTGGGCATTTACTGAGACAACTATTAATTGTAGCAGTAAATCACAAAGTTGATTCTTTTGATGGCTTTAGAATCCAACCATGCGACATAACTCAAACAACGCACACACGCAGGTTCTAATACACGAGGATACATTTATTAATACATAGAATATGCATATAAAACTAACAGATCTTATCGAGAGGGTTATCAGAATACAAAAGGTATAGTAGTTCAGGTGGGTAGCTGCGTCAGCATGCGTAGGCTGCAAAGGAACAAGTAATAGGTTTATTCCATGCTGAAAAAAAGAAGAAAGAGAACACAACGTTTCGGCCGTGGAGCCTTCTTCAGGTGTCCTGAAATATATATACAAAAGGTATATATTCAGTCAGTTACAAAGAGTTACATATATCAAGAGGACATACGTTCAGTATATCATTCATTAAGACCGTTTCATAAATGAACTTGGTTATAACTTCTACATTAGATACTCAAACAAGTACATAACTCTTAGGAATTAAATTGATATCAACTGGTTTGGATAACAATTGAATTCTCGAGCTGTAATGCATTGAAGTTGAATACTCATCCAATCTTTGGGGATTCAGATCTCCTGCGGGCACAAAGAAACAGTTGCAGGCTGTTGCTGTCCAATCCGCGCTCTCTGGCTCGGTGCCAGGCTGTGCTGTGCGGCTTGCGACGGTGCGCTGCTGATGCTCACTGACCGGCTAGTTGGTGTTGTTTAACTAGCACAGATTGTGCACAGGAGAAAAGATGACTGTGGGTCCCAGCAAGTCAGGAAGAGGACCAGTTCGTTCCTGATGAAGAGCTAGTTCTGAATAGTAATTCAGCTGCCCACAGTTCCGACCTGTTCATGAGGCCTGCTGCTGGTTACTCTCTGGCAACCTCCACTCTAGACTCTTAGAACAAAGGAAAGTTCTGGCACTCGGACACACTGGCCGTTCCGTGGTTGTCCGGGCTGAGTCTCAGGATGGTCAGGAGGCGCGCTGCGAGAATGTCCTGCCCTTGGGATTCTCCTTTGAATTCCCTTTAGAATTGTTGAATCTGAATCTTTCTGAATCTGAATCTGAATCTGAATCTGAATCTCTCAGGCTCTCTGTGTTGCCTGTTTTTACCTGGAGGAACTTCAGCTCGTTGATTGGCTGAAAGTTCCATGGGCATCAGAGTCCCACGTGGGTTACTCGGCCCTACCAGTCCCTGATTGGTTGATCAAGGTGAGATATGAGTCACTTACTCCTGACACTTAGTAATGCAGTCCAGATGTCCAACTGGCACTCCCTAGACAGATAGGCGCCAATGGATGACCATTGATCATGATAGCCAGGCATAGCTAAGTGCATCCCCCTTTGGGAGCTGTCCTTATCAAAAGAAAACATCTTGCATGAATGGTTTCTCTGTGGCTGCACCACAGAGATGAACAGAGAAATGGGGCCTCATTTGGGAAGGCTCAGAACACTTAATTCTGCCTTATTATTAAGCCTCACCTCTACACCACTGACTCAGCTCTTAACCCCAGTGTGCAGAAAGTGTCAAAACGAATTTTTCAGCAGAAATAAACATATTTCTGCAAGTTTGGTCACCATCCCATGTAACTTAAAGGGCAGGAATACCAGACTTTTCAAAAAGTGTTTTTCACCCCGAAATGAACGCGTTTTTTCAGACTTCTGAAACCCAATGTAACTGCTAGGCTCAGAAGAGCCCACTGACTCAGCTCTTAATCCCAGTGTGCAGACAGTATCAAAACATGTTTTTCAGCAGAAATAAACATGTTTCTGGAAGTTTGGTCACCCCCATGTAACTTATGGGGAAGGAATACCAGACTTTTCAAAACGTGTTTTTCAGCCCGAAATGAACGCGTTTTTTCAGACTGCTGAAACCCAATGTAACTGCTAGGCTCAGAACAGCCCACTGACTCAGCTCTTAACCCCAGTGTGCAGAAAGTGTCAAAACGTGTTTTTCAGCAGGAATAAACATGTTTCTATAAGTTTGGTCACCCCCATGTAACTTATGGGGCAGGAACAGCAGACTTTTCAAAAAGTGTTTTTCAGCCCGAAATAAATGCGTTTTTTCATACTGTTCAATTCCAAAGTAACTGCTAGGCTCTGTAGATTAAGCCGGCCCAGGGACGCCAAATAATGTAGGGAAAACCGGTTCAGGGACGCCAAATATGTAATCATAGTGGCTCTCTGAAGGCACCAGTTCTGTAGGTTTTGGGCATTTACTGAGACAATTATTAATTGTAGCAGTAAATCACAAAGTTGATTCTTTTGATGGCTTTAGAGTCCAACCATGCGATATAACTCAAACAACGCACACACACAGGTACTAATACACGAGGATACATTTATTAATGCATAGAATATGCAAATAAACCTAACAGATCTTATCGAGAGGGTTATCAGAATACAAAAGGTATATATTCAATCAGTTACAAAGAGTTACACATCAAGAGGACATACAATCAGTATATGATTCATTAAGACCGTTTCGTAAATGAGCTTGGTTATAACTTCTACATTAGATACTCAACACAAGTACATAACTCTTAGGAATTAAATTGATATCAACTGTTTGGATAACAATTGAATTCTCGAGCTGTAATGCATTGAAGTTGAATACTCATCCAATTTCTGGGGATTCAGATCTCCTGCGGGCACAAAGAAACAGTTGCAGGCCGTTGCTGTCCAATCCGCGCTCTCTGGCTCGGTGCCAGGCTGTGCTGTGCGGCTTGCGACGGTGCGCTGCTGATGCTCACTGACCGGCTAGTTGGTGTTGTTTAACTAGCACAGTTTGTGCACAGGAGAAAAGATGACTGTGGGTCCCAGCAAGTCAGGAAGAGGACCAGTTCATTCCTGATGAAGAGCTAGTTCTGAATAGTGATTCAGCTGTCCACAGTTCCGACCTGTTCACGAGGCCTGCTGCTGGTTACTCTCTGGCAACCTCCACTCTAGACTCTTAGAACAAAGGAAAGTTCTGGCACTCGGACACACTGGCTGTTCCGTGGTTGTCCGGGCTGAGTCTCAGGATGGTCAGGAGGGGCACTGCGAGAATGTCCTGCCCTTGGGATTCTCCTTTGAATTCCCTTTAGAATTGTTGAATCTGAATCTTTCTGAATCTGAATCTGAATCTGAATCTTAATCTCTCAGGCTCTCTGTGTTGCCTGTTTTTACCTGGAGGAACTTCAGCTCGTTGATTGGCTGAAAGTTCCATGGGCATCAGAGTCCCACGTGGGTTACTCGGCCCTACCAGTCCCTGATTGGTTGATCAAGGTGAGATATGAGTCACTTACTCCTGACACTTAGTAATGCAGTCCAGATGTCCAACTGGCACTCCCTAGACAGATAGGCGCCAATGGATGACCATTGATCATGATAGCCAGGCTTAGCTAAGTGCATCCCCCTTTGGGAGCTGTCCTTATCAAAAGAAAACATCTTGCATGAATGGTTTCTCTGTGGCTGCACCACAGAGATGAACAGAGAAATGGGGCCTCATTTGGGAAGGCTCAGAACACTTAATTCTGCCTTATTATTAAGCCTCACCGCTACACCACTGACTCAGCTCTTAACCCCAGTGTGCAGAAAGTGTCAAAACGTGTTTTTCAGCAGGAATAAACATGTTTCTATAAGTTTGGTCACCCCCATGTAACTTATGGGGCAGGAACAGCAGACTTTTCAAAACGTGTTTTTCAGCCGAAATAAACGTGTTTTTTCAAAATTTGGAATCCCAATGTAACTGCTAGGCTCAGAAGAGCTGACTGACTCAGCTCTTAACCCCAGGGTGCAGGAAGTGTCAAAACGAATTTTTCAGCAGAAATAAACATATTTCTGCAACTTTGGTCACCATCCCATGTAACTTAAAGGGCAGGAATACCAGACTTTTCAAAACATGTTTTTCAGCCCGAAATGAACGCGTTTTTTCAGCTGCTGAAACCCAATGTAACTGCTAGGCTCAGAAGAGCCCACTGACTCAGCTCTTAATCCCAGTGTGCAGACAGTATCAAAACATGTTTTTCAGCAGAAATAAACATGTTTCTGGAAGTTTGGTCACCCCCATGTAACTTATGGGGCAGGAACAGCAGACTTTTCAAAACGTGTTTTTCAGCCCGAAATGAACGCTTTTTTTCAGACTGCTGAATCCCAATGTAACTCTTAGGATCAGAAGAGCCCACTGACTCAGCTCTTAACCCCAGTGTGCAGAAAGTGTCAAAACATGTTTTTCAGCAGACATAAACATGTTTCTGCAACTTTGGTAACCCCCATGTAACTTACGGGGAAGGAACAGCAGACTTTTCAAAACGTGTTTTTCAGACCGAAATAAACGTGTTTTTTCAAACTGTTGAATCCCAAAGTAACTGCTAGGCTCAGAAGAACCCACTGACTCATCTCTTAACCCCAGTGTGCAGAAAGTTTCAAAACGTGTTTTTCAGTAGAAATAAACATGTTTCTATAAGTTTGGTCAGCCCCATGTAACTTATGGGGCAGGAACAGCAGACTTTTCAAAACGTGTTTTTCAGCACGAAATAAACGCTTTTTTTCAGACTGTTCAATCCCAAAGTAACTGCTAGACTCAGAAGAGCCCACTAAATCAGCTCTTAACCCCAGGGTGCAGAAAGTGTCAAAACGAATTTTTCAGCAGAAATAAACATATTTCTGCAAGTTTGGTCACCCCCATGTAACTTAAAGGGCAGGAATACCAGACTTTTCAAAACGTGTTTTTCAGCCCGAAATGAACGTGTTTTTTCAGACTGCTGAAACCCAATGTAACTGCAAGGCTCAGAAGAGCCCACTGACTCAGCTCTTAATCCCAGTGTGCAGACAGTATCAAAACATGTTTTTCAGCAGAAATAAACATGTTTCTGGAAGTTTGGTCACCCCCATGTAACTTATGGGGCAGGAACAGCAGACTTTTCAAAACGTGTTTTTCAGCCGAAATAAACGCGTTTTTTCAAACTTTGGAATCTCAATGTAACTGCTAGGCTCAGAAGAGCTGACTGACTCAGCTCTTAACCCCAGGGTGCAGAAAGTGTCAAAACGAATTTTTCAGCAGAAATAAACATATTTCTGCAAGTTTGGTCACCCCCATGTAACTTAAAGGGCAGGAATACCAGACTTTTCAAAACGTGTTTTTCAGCCCGAAATGAACGTGTTTTTTCAGACTGCTGAAACCCAATGTAACTGCAAGGCTCAGAAGAGCCCACTGACTCAGCTCTTAATCCCAGTGTGCAGACAGTATCAAAACATGTTTTTCAGCAGAAATAAACATGTTTCTGGAAGTTTGGTCACCCCCATGTAACTTATGGGGCAGGAACAGCAGACTTTTCAAAACGTGTTTTTCAGCCGAAATAAACGCGTTTTTTCAAACTTTGGAATCTCAATGTAACTGCTAGGCTCAGAAGAGCTGACTGACTCAGCTCTTAACCCCAGGGTGCAGAAAGTGTCAAAACGAATTTATCAGCAGAAATAAACATGTTTCTGCAAGTTTGGTCACCCCCATGTAACTTATCGGGCAGGAATAGCAGACTTTTCAAAACGTGTTTTTCAGCCCGAAATGAACGCGTTTTTTCAGTCTGCTGAAACCCAATGTAACTGCTAGGCTCAGAAGAGCCCACTGACTCAGCTCTTTATCCCAGTGTTCAGACAGTGTCAAAACATGTTTTTCAGCAGAAATAAACATGTTTCTGGAAGTTTGGTCTCCCCCATGTAACTTATGGGGCAGGAACAGCAGACTTTTCAAAATGTGCTTCTCAGGCCGAAATAAACGCGTTTTTTTAGACTGATGAATCCCAAAGTAACTGCTAGGCTCAGAAGAACCCACTGACTAAGCTCTTAACCCCAGTGTGCAGAAAGTGTCAAAACGTGTTTTTCAGCAGAAAAAAACATGTTTCTGCAAGTTTGGTCACCCCCATGTAACTTATGGGGCAGGAACAGCAGACTTTTCAAAACGTGTTTTTCAGCACGAAATAAATGTGTTTTTTAACACTGCTGAATCCCAATGTAACTGCTAGGCTCAGAAGAGCCCACACACTCTGCTCTTAACCCCAGTGTGCAGTTAGTGTCAATACGTGTTTTTCAGCAGAAATAAACATTTTTCTACAACTTTAGTCAACCCCATGTAACTTATGGGGTAGGAACAGCAGACTTTTCAAAACGTGTTTTTCAGCCCGAAATAAACGTGTTTTTTCAGACTGTTGAATCCCAAAGTAACTGCTAGGCTCAGAAGAGCCCACTGACTCAGCTCTTAACCCCAGTGTGCAGAAAGTGTCAAAACGTGTATTTCAGCAGGAATAAACATGTTTCTATAAGTTTGGTCACCCCCATGTAACTTATGGGGCAGGAACAGCAGACTTTTCAAAACGTGTTTTTCAGGCCGAAATAAACGCTTTTTTTTAGACTGCTGAATCCCAAAGTAACTGCTATTCTCAGAAGAGCCCACTGAATCAGTTCTTAACTCCAGTGTGCAGAAAGTGTCAAAACTTGTTTTTTAGCAGAAATAAATATGTTTCTGCAACTTTCGTCACCCCCATGTAACTTATGGGGCAGGAACAGCACACTTTTCAAAACGTGTTTTTCAGGCCGAAATAAACGTGTTTTTTCAGACTGTTGAATCCCAATGTTACTGCTAGGCTCAGAAGAGCCCACTGACTCAGCTATTAACCCCAGTGTGCAGAAGTTGTCAAAACGTGTTTTTCAGCAGAAATAAACATGTTTCAGCAGCTTTGCTCACTCCCATGTAACTTATAGGGCAGGAACAGCACACTTTTCAAAACGTGTTTTTCAGCCGATATAAACGCATTTTTTCAGACTGTTGAATCCCAATGTAACTGCTAGGCTCAGGAGAGCTCACTGACTCAGCTCTTGACCCCAGTGTGCAGAAGTTGACAAGACGAGTTTTTCAGCAGAAATAAACATGTTTCTGCAACTTTGGTCACCCCCATGTAACTTATGGGGCAGGAACATTATTCTTTTCAAAACATGTTTTTCATCCGAGATAAACGTGTTTTTTCAAACTTTGGAATCTCAATGTAACTTCTAGGCTCAATAGAGCTCAATGACTCAGCTCTTAACCCCAGTGTGCAGAAGTTGTCAATACGTGTTTTTCAGCTGAAATAAACACATTTTTGTATCTTTGGTCACCCCCATGTAACTTATAGGGCAGGAACAGCACACTTTTCAAAACGTGTTTTTCAGCCAAAGTAAACGCGTTTCTTCAAATTTTGAATTCCCATTGTAACTGCTTGGCTCAGAAGAGCACACTTAGTCAGCTCTTAGCCCCACTGTGCAGAAGTTAAAACGTCAAAACATGTTTTTCAGCCAAAAACTTTGGTCACCCCAATGTAACTTATGGGGCCAGAACAGCACACTTCTTCATACGTGTTTTTCAGCCAAGATAAATGTGATTTTGCAAACTAATGGCCTTTTGAGAGGTTAACAGCCCATGCATAATCCTCAGCATGAAAGCAGAAACCCATTCACCCACTGAAACTGCACTTACTCACACAGAAACAAAAGGAATACAGACAATAGTATACAAACCAACCATGACAGCAATATAATACCCCTTATCACAACATATTCCCAACTCAGCATAATAACCAACCAAAAACTAAAGTCTACATTCACCACGATTTTAGAAAACACAAACCTACTGAGGAACACAAAATCGTATCTGCATATAAAAACAAAAACCTACAGGATTATTTAGTCCTAAGCAAACTAAAACCTTTACAAAACAAATCACATACACCAAGAGCCAAACACATCAAACAGAAAACATCAATCCAAAACAACAAAACCAAAAAAATCTTCCAGTTGCACAGGGCGCTCTCAGAAAACACCAATAACGCTGTCTATGGCATCCAGTGCAAAACATGCGGGGTGACCTATGTTGGGGAAACAGGTAACTCCATCCGAACCCAACTGTCAAAACACAGGTACAACATCCGGAACCAGCGAGAAAGGAGGACTCACCTATTGGCACCCTTCCTACAGCACGGGCTGGAAGCGCTAGAGGCCACAGGACTGGAAAGCAACACCAACTGTAAACAGATGGAAAGAAAGAGAAAGGAAACGGAGTGGATCAAAAGACTTGATACTACCTTTCCACAAGGCCTGAACATCAGAAAATAAACTGGGAGGGTTTCAGTCGTTGGAAGAAGAGTGCAACACTTCTTGTCCCAGATGGTCCCTTCTTAGAGAAAATCTGGGAGAAAGAGCTTTGTTCCACTATCCTAACCCTAATCCTAACAACTATCACCTAACCCCTAACCCACACTGACAGGCTGGAGGAACAGAGTGTCTTCAGCTGAAGAGGGTGTCCCACACTGACAGGCTGGAGGAAACGAGTCTCTTTAGTCTGAAGGGAGTGTCACACACTGACAGACTGGGGGACCTGAATCTCTTTAGTCTGAGGGGAGTGTCCCACACTGAGAGGATAGAGGAACTGAGTCTCTTCAGTCTGAATGGGGTGTCCAACACTGACACGCTAAGGGAACTGAGTTCTCCAGTCTGAAGGGAGTGTCCCACACTGACAGGCTGGAGGCACAGAGTCTCTTCAGTTTGAAGGGAGTGTACCACATTAACAGGCTGAAGGAAACGAGTCTCTTTTTCTGAAGGGAGTGTCCCACACTGACAGGCTGGATGAATTGAATCTCTTTAGTCTGAAGGGAGAATCCCACACTGACAGGTTGCAGGAACTGAGTCTCTTAGGTCTGAAGAGAGTGACTCACACTGACAGGCTGGAGGAACTGGCTTTCTTCAGTCTGAAAGGGAGTGTCCCAAGCTGACAGGTTGGAGGCACTGAGTCTCTTTAGTCTGGAGGGAGTGACCCACATTGACAGGCAGGAGGACCTGAGTCTCTACAGTCTGAAGGGAGTGTCCCACACTGACAGGCTGGAGGCACAGAGTCTCTTTTGTCTGAAGGGAATGTTCCACACTGACAGACTGAAGGAAACAAGTCTTTTTAGTCTGAAGAGAGTGATCCACACTGACAGGCTTAAGGAAATGAGTTTCTTCAGTCTGTAGTGAGTGTCCCATACTGACAGGGTGAGGGAAATGAGTTTCTTCAGTCTGAAGGGAGTGTCCCCTCACTGACAGGCTGAAGGAACGGAGTCTCTTTAGTCTGAAGACAGTGACCCACACTGACAAGCTGAGGGATATGAGTTTCTTCAGTCTGAAGAGAGTTACCCACACTGACAGACTGAAGGAAAAGAGTATCTTCAGTCTGAAGAGAGTAACCCACACTGACAGGCTGCAGGAACTGAGTCTCTTTAGTCTGAATTGAGTGTCCCATACTGACAGGCAGGAGGCACTGAATCTCTTCAGTTTGAAGGGAGTGTCTCACACTGAGAGGATGGAGGAACTGAGTCTCTTCAGTTTGAATGGAGTGTCCCACACTGACAGGGTGGATGACCTGAGTCTCTTCAGTTTGAATGGAGTGTCCCACACTGACAGGGTGGATGACCTGAGTCTCTTTAGTCTGAAGGGAGTGTCCAACACTCACACGCTAAGGGAACTGAGTTCTCCAGTCTGAAGGGAGTGTCCAACACTGACAGGCTGGAGGACCTGAGTCTCTACAGTCTGAAGGGAGTGTCCCACACTGACAAGCTGGAGGCACAGAGTCTCTTCAGTTTGAAGGGAGTGTCCCACACTAACAGGCTGAAGGAAACGAGTCTCTTTTTCTGAAGGTAGTGTCCCACACTGACAGGCTGGTTGAATTGAATCTCTTTAGTCTGAAGGGAGTGTCGCACACTGACAGGCTGGAGGAACTGAGTCTTTTTAGTCTGAAGGGAGAATCCCACACGGACAGGTTGCAGGAACTGAGTCTCTTAAGTCTGAAGAGAGTGACTCACACTGACAGGCTGGAGGAACTGGCTTTCTTCAGTCTGAAAGGGAGTGTCCCAAGCTGACAGGTTGAAGGCACTGAGTCTCTTTAGTCTGGAGGGAGTGACCCACATTGACAGGCAGGAGGACCTGAGTCTCTACAGTCTGAAGGGAGTGTCCCACACTGACAGGCTGGAGGCACAGAGTCTCTTCAGTTTGAGGGGAGTGTCCCACACTAACAGGCTGAAGGAAACGAGTCTCTTTTGTCTGAAGGGAATGTCCCACACTGACAGACTGAAGGAAACAAGTCTTTTTAGTCTGAAGAGAGTGATCCACACTGACAGGCTTAGGGAAATGAGTTTCTTCAGTCTGTAGTGAGTGTCCCATACTGACAGGGTGAGGGAAATGAGTTTCTTCAGTCTATAGGGTGTGTCCCAACACTGACAGGCTGAAGGAACAGAGTCTTTTTAGTCTGAAGGGAGTGTCCCACACTGACAGGCTGAAGAAACTAAGTCTATTTAGTCTGAAGAGAGTGTCCCACACTGACAGGCTGAAGAAACTAAGTCTATTTAGTCTGAAGAGAGTTACCCACACTGACAGGCTGAAGGAAACGAGTCTCTTTAGTCTGAAGAGAGTGACCCACACTGACAGGCTGAGGGATATGAGTTTGTTCTGTCTGAAGGGAGTGTCCCACACCAACAGGCTGAAGGAACTGAGTCTCTTTAGTCTGAAGAGAGTGACCCAGATTGACAGGCAGGAGGAACTGAGTCTATTCAGTTTGAAGGGAGTGTCCCACATTGACAGGCTGGAGGAAATGAGTATCTTCATGCTGAGGGGATTGTCCCACACTGACAGGCTGGAGGAACTGAGTCTCTTCAGTCTGAATGGAACATCCCAAACTGATAGGCTGGAGGAAACGAGACTCTTTATTCTGAAGCGAGTGACCCACACTGACAGGCTGAGGGAAATTAGTTACATCAGTCTTATGGGAGTGTCCCTGTCACACAATAGCCTGAGCAAGGCCAAAGTAGATCTGTTTTATCTCAAACTGGCTCTGCCACAAAAGCACCCAAGCAAACAAGTGCAGTCTATTTACAGTGCTCCGAGTCCCCCACACCAGAACCCCCCCCCCCCCAAATAAAAACTAATTATTCAAATAAAGGTAAATCCTCTATCTCTCTGTCTCTCTGTCTCTCTATCTCTCTATCTCTCTATCAATATGACATATTTCTAACCACCAACAACCAGCCCCTCTTAGGCTGAGTAGCCAGCTGAAATAGCTTGGAAAGCCCCCCCCGGAACAAACCAGTTCTCTAATTCAAAGTGGTTTTTCCTCTTTCCATAAATAACCCTTGAGAACTGGGGTTAGGTTTGGCCTTTTGTGGCCACCATAGGCTGACTCACCCCGGGAGTACTGACACCAAACAAACAGTGAGTAACATCCATTTTGAGAGTGCTCTCCATTCACACCACAGTACTCAAGTATGTACTTAAGTATATAAATATATATGAAATTAGGTATGTTTATTTATGTGAATTTATATGAACTTAAGTAATAGCAGTTACTAGTCAAGCCCTGAGTGTGCACCCTCAGGAACTTATCTAGCACCTGCTCAACGGAAGGTGTATGAATGTTGTATTTTCTGTTCTATCTGTTCCCCGTGACAGACTCCATTGTCACATTACTCCCTCTTCTTCAGGATTGCCAAGGAGGGGCAATCTCGACAGGTTGTCGGCTGTAATGTAGTTGCCCTCTCTGTGTCGAATATGAAACTTATAGGGCTTTAATGCCAGGTACCATCTTGTCACCCAGGCATTATGATCCTTCATTGTTTGTAACCAAGATAATGCTCGATGGTCAGTATCTAGCTCAAATTCTCTTCGTAGAAGATAGTACTGTAGACTATCTAAGGCCCATTTAATTGCTAAACACTTTTTCAATTGTAGAGTATCCCGTCTCCTGTGGTAACAATTTCCTATTTAAATAGAGGACTGGACGTTCTTCCCCATCTTCCCTTGTGCCAACAGTGCTCCTATTCCCACAGAAGAGGCATCTACAGATGCAGCCATTAAAAATGCACGGTACAAACCTGTCCTGCGGGCAACTACACGTGCGCCACCGCGCCGTACCGCGAATGTGAATGGCTGGCCAAAATGACCAACAGAGGCACTCGTTGTGCATTGGTCGGTAGTGAAAAGATTTAATCATTTAATCTCTTTACTGTGCATGTTTTAATCCACTTAGTATTGAATATTTATGTGAAATTTTACTGCTAAAGGGAAATTTTAGTAGCTGAGCATAAAAAGAGGAGCATAACGTACTGAAGGTCATAAACGATATTAATTTAGGAACATAAACATATTACTGTATGTAAACTGTACTGTATATGGCTGGTCTTGGTAGTTTAAAGAAGTAAAAACCTTACAGCGTACACGGATTTCTAAATTGATCAAGAGAAAGAAAAATCACCTGTGTTTCGCGCATAAAATGTGGTTATTAACTATCGAAACCTGTTTTTATTTCGCCTGGCAATCTAGCTGAATGCCGAACTACAGTATCTGAGAAGAGACACAATTGAACTAATGTTGATAAAAAGAGAGAGAGAGTCCCCGTTACCCCCATTTTGATTTAAATCGCAAACGCGTGTTTAATTAATTTTTGTTTTTTATTCACAATCAGGCAATTGCAACATAGATTGTTATCTTTATCTTCTAAGTATCTTAATACACTTTCAGCATAGCTTTCTTCCCGTTTAGATTTATTTTTCTTGGGATTTTGGGATCAAACGTGAAAAGATTAGATTGTAATCGTTCTTATTTTTTAAATGCATTTTAGAAAAGTGTAATCTATGCTAAAAAGCTGTATTTATTTAATACCACTCGATACTTATATTAATGGAGTTTAGTTGATACTGTTTAAACTTTTAATTATTTTAAATTGTATAACAGCATTGTACGCATGCTAAAAAGAGAAGAGAGAAACCGCAAGCCTTCTTCAGGTGTGAGGGTCTTCTACTCAGAATGAAACACTAAAATGTAATGTAGGCTCTGAATGGGTTCAATTATGATTTGGGCTTGATTGAGGTCGCTGCCTTTTATCTAAAATCCTGCTTGAATCCTTCTAAACTAAAAATTAGACACAAGAAGAGAAAAGGCTCTGGTGAAATTCTCTCTTTTTCTTGGAAAAATATCTTACCCGCTGCAATCCGGGCACAGAAGGATTAAAAAAAGTCAGACGGGCAGGGGGGAGAGTGAGTTCTAAATAAAGAGGTATCCAGGTAACAGAGAAACGGGTGGACAGTCTGGGGAGATTGCCCGTTTTCCATTTAAATAGTTTCCTGGTTCCACACCGCTGGGTGTTACTCTCTTTCTCTCTCTCTCTCCCTCTCTCTCTCTCGGGCTTGCGCTCTGGCTCACTCGCGCTCTTGGCAGGCTTGTCTTGTGTCAATTCAATTGAATTCAAGGTGACCAATGGGTACAATCAGTGTTGCCAAAGCAAACAAATTAATGAAATTCACCTTAAACAAAACAAAAAATAACATTAATATAAAATCTACAGACATTTACAGCAATTACATATTATAAAATATTTACATATACTGTAGACAGAAGGACCATTATTGGGAGACAGACTCACTGTTCTTCAGGCTGTGACAGGAGATCACATACTGGGCTGCCAGTTCAACAGAGTTCTCTCCTCGCTCTCCCAGTAGGATTGTGACCCGTTTTGATTCTGGCAGGTGTGGGAACTATGGGATTAGATTTCTGAGTTTAGGAAAGAAATGCTTCTCTAATCCCAGAGTGTCTGTCACAGTGCAGTAGGAAGTGCACCTCTGTCTCTATTTCTCCCCAGTGGCAGTGGGAGCACAGCCTGTCCTCTCTGGACAGCCAGGTCTGCCTGTGTCACCCAGTTTCTATGGCCAGGCTGTGGTCACTGAGCCTGTACTTCTTCAGGGTCTGTTTCTGTTTGTTGTTTCTTATCTTGGTCAAATATTCAGCTAGTGCGTATTGTCTGTTAAGGGTTCTGTAGCATTCCAGCTTACATATGTTGTGTTTGTGTGTGTGTCCCAGTGTGTGAGATATTGCTGTTTGATCTGTGCTGTGATGTGGTTGAGTCTTAGTTGTGGTGCTCTAGCAGTGCTGTCCTGATGCTGGTTAGTGTCGGTGTGGCTCAGGTGAGACCGAGATATGTGTAGCTGGATGAGTGTTTCCCTGAGGTCTGGCTTTTTTCCGGAAAACCATAACTCTGGTCTTGTCCAGATTGACTATCAGCGCCCAGGTCTGACAGTACTGCTCCAGCAGTGCCAGGCTCTGCTGCAGCCCCTGTTCTGTGAGCGACAGCAGGTCCAGGTCATCTGCATAGAGCAGGAACTTGATTTCTGTGTTGTGTAGTGTGAGACCAGGAGCTGCAGACTGCTCCAACATTCCTGCTAATTCGTTGATATAGATATTGAACAGTGTTGGGCTCAGGCTGCAGCCCTGTCTCACCCCACGGCCTTGGGTGAATTATTTGGTCCTTTTGTTTCCAATTTTCACTGCACATGTGCTCTCTGAATACATTGATTCAATGATGTCGTACACTTTGCCCCCTATGCCACTTTGGAGTAGTTTGTAAAACAATCTTTCATGCCAAATCGAGTCAAATGCTTTTTTGAAATCGGCAAAGCAGGCAAAAAAATTTCCTTTGTGTTTTTGGTGGACGTGTTTGTCTATCAGTGTGTGTAGGGTGTATATGTGATCTGATGTTTGGTGATCTGGTAGCCAATCTGACTCTTGCTCAGGACATTGTGTTTGGTAGGCCAGTATAAGTGTATTTAGGATACTGCAGAATACCTTCCCCAGGTTAAAGCTTAAAGAAAAAATTATGCTTCATCTGTAGAATTTTCTGAAGATGTGAAGTTTTCATGTGTATTTACAATAAAATTTAAGAATAAAATGTGGTACAGTAGTGATTTAAAAAGGGAAATCTGGTGTGTAACAAAAATCAAACATTCATTGTACCAAACTGCAGTTTAGAATGTATTATGTTTTTGCTCCAAAATACTGTTACAGCTTTAGGTGTCTAGGAAGTGTCTCTAAAAGTTTAGATTGTCTAGAAAAGTTTAGGCGGTGTATACACTTCCAACTTCACAGCAGAAAGGATGTCTGCTGAGATATATGGAGGCCCCTGAAAAAAAGACAATTGCGAAGTTTACCTTGGTGTAACTAGTTAATTAAGTTGTGGGTAAATGATTGACAATTAGCAGTCCAAATAAGACACCATATAAGTTCACATTTAGCCAACAAAAAGGGAAGAAGATGATGACAAGGAGAGAGATGACAAAAAAGGTCAGATCACGAGAGGAGTCAAGAGGAGTTGGAACTTGAAGCTTGCACAGGTGAGAGGCCCTACTTCATGATTATCCAAATAAAACCTTACTGGAGCTAAGTATTTGAACCATGCTAGAAAGAGCTTTCCATTCTGTGTTTTAGGAAACTCGGGTTTTCCGGGTAAAAGATACCCAGTCTAGAGAAGTCTTTCCTGCTTGTGAAAGTGGATGCAAATGCTTGTGGGTGCATTTTCAGAATAGGGAGATAGGCTCCCATTTATTTAGTTTCATTTGGGTTTTCAGAGAGAGATTTAACTTCAGGTTGTATTGCATTTATTAAGAAGGCAGCTTATCTTTTATTGTGGCCTCTGTTTGCTTTATTTAAGAGTTCAATACTTAGTAGCAATCTAAGGTTTTCTAGGTGATTAGGACGTTTGGCCTCTGAAATACCTTGTAATTCTGTAAACATACTGTAGTAACTTGTGTGTTATATGTTTTATTGTGTGTAGCGTAGTGTTTGTCTTGTCATTATTAATAAACATTTGTTTAACCAGATGTGCCTGGATTATTACTACATTCACCAAAGCTGTACAAGAATATAAAGAATTCACATGCTCTAATTATACCAACTGCTCAGGTATATTCTGGAGAAATCACTTACAAGCTGGGAGTTATGAGCATTTATTTTACTTATTAACTAAACCTCTCGGTCAATTCCAATTCCACGCTTGCTCTAGTATGAGGTGTGGAACATGTACTGATGTGGTGTGGACACACCAAACATCTATAAGTATGTCAATGTCAATGTCAATGCCATAAGACAGAGAAAGTACTCATATATTTAAAGAAACAGCAATTATCCACATATACTGTATAAAATAAGCCAATATTGAATATATTACATTCTCACTTTGATATCCAACTGAAAACATTACCTTTTTTGAAAGTTCATTTTTTGTATATTCAGGTGTTTTCTTAACTTTCCCTGTTGAAATCCTGAAATTGTGTTTCTTTTAATTTAAAGATTGTTGTTTCCTTTGCAATAAAATTCAAGATTTTATATTTCCCCAGAGCTCTTAATTATTATTTATCTGTGTGATTTAATGGAAACTTTTAATATTAAAAAAAATGCTCAAACTCTGGAATCTAAAGCCAAGACCTGTCCAATTTTATAGAACTATGATAAAAATATTTTTTGTCGGCTAGTACTTTAAAAACTCTCTAGTCTGTATAAAAAAGAAATTGTTCGCTATCAACACATACAATGCCTAACATAAAACACTTTCCCCCTTCCAATGATGTCCTATGTTGTTGACTTTCAAATGATGTACAATTATTTTTAAGATAAAAATAGTCACACCAATATTGCTTACCATGTTTTCTGGCTGAGCAAGAAGGCCTGAATAAGCATATCTCATTGTAAGATCTGGATTACACTCATATAATAAGACCTTATATACACTAATGGTAGATCATTTAATGCAATTAATCCCGCATCACCTTGTAAAACCGCCAGGAGGAGCCAATAAAGCTTAACTTCTCATGTACAGCATTTGAGCTTTTAAATTTAAACTGTGTATTAAAGCATGTTAATCATCAGTCATTAAAATGTTGGTATATTTTATGAAAGCAAGATTGCTCAGTTGGACAAAAGTACACAACCTACCTTTATCATAAATATTTATGCATCAAAGCCTTTACCGAAGATATTACTAATAGTATTAATAATGAATGACTTTGGACAAGCTGTAAACTAAAAGTATAATTTCTTTAGCACATTTGTACAGCCAGTCAGATTCCAGGAATCAGTACTTTAAAGAAAAAATACACACCGGTTTTAAGCATCGAAGTATTTAACTAACATGTGAAATAGCGTGTAAAAAAGTGGTAGTTTTAAGCTTTGCTGCTAATATAATATGGAATCGTGTATCTAAAGAAATTAATAACGATATGATTATATTCGTGTACTGCGACAGAGCTGTGTAGGGCTTTTTCGCCTCTCTCTTCATGTGAATTCCCTAGTAGCCCACTGGTCTATGTGCCTAATTACTAACCTACAGGTTGTGTGTTCAGATCCAGCTAATGCTGTGACTTTTCTTTTAACAAACATTTCTTCGAAAAAATAGAATAGCAATATTATGGACAATCAATTGACTTTTATATTTCTAAATATCACAACATGATAGAATCTAAGTCATTTTTGTAACAATGAATAGTCAATTTCTGACAACGGTCCCTGCTTCTGCTTCCTGCTTCTATTGTGTGTGTGGGGGGGGGATCCCTTCAGATCTCCCTTCAGATTTAAAAGGTTATTAATCATATCTTCGGTGTTGCATCTTACCAGTGCAGCTGATCTTTTGCTGCCTGGGTGGGTCAACTATCACAAAGCTTTAGAGAACCTAACATTTCTATTATCAACAAATTGTAAATTTGTAATAGAGTAAATTTTTATAGAGAAATGGAGGCTGTACAGTATGCATTACAATATAAACATTTATATTGATTTAAATCACGTTTTGATTTAAATCACAAATGCGTGCTTAATTATATGTGTTTTTTTAATCATAATCAGACAAATGCAACATAAAGTGATACAGTATCTTTGTCTTCTAAGTATCTTAATAAACTTTCAGCATAGCTTTCTCCCCGTTTAGATTTATTTTTCTTGGGATTTTGGGATCAAACGTGGAAGGATTAGATTGTAATCGTTTTTATTTTTCAAATACGTTTTAAAAAAGTGTAATCTATACTAAAAAGCTGTTCACCACCTGCTATACAGATACATATTGTAATACTTTCGGGTTTGGATAGTATGGACACAAGAACTCAGACTTGCGGAGTTAAAACAAGTTAAAGCCTTTATTTTTCTTCTACCTCACCACCTGCTAGCCAGGCTCTCCCGCGTCCCTCCCCGCCAACAGCGCAAGCCAACACACCGCCCGCATGCCCGAGAGAGAGAAAAGAGAGAGAGAGTAAGACCGAGGGGTGCAGAAGCAGGGAACTATTTACAAGGAAAACGGATACCTGCCCAGACTGTACGCCTGCTTCACTGTGGGACAGCCGCACTGGTCGGCGGCCTTCCTAAACCCCGCCCTGACCACTTTCACTCCTGTCCTGCTCTTCCCCGCGCATCCAAGCCGGGCGCTCTTAGGCCTCTGCCCGGGGCAAATGTATATTTAGATATTTACACCCGGCGCGGCACCGAGAGAGCGTCTGCATTTATAACTTAGTTTTTAAAATTTGTCAAGCAATATGAAGCATCTCCTTTTACTCTTAAGTCCCTTAAATACATTGAGCACAGCTTTCTCACCACTTAGAAAACTTTTTGATACCATCCTTACACAAAGCAGAAACTTCTTGTATCCGATGACATACAGTACAAATGGAAAGATAACAGATTTTAATCGTCTTTAATTTTGTTACATTATACGTTTTAGGAACATTTCATTTATACAAACACCACAAAACTATTCTCGATTGTATTTCTGAATGTTATGTTACACCTACAGTAGTTCACTGCTTTAAATACATTGAATTAAGAAAGTTAGGTGTAGCACTTTAGATCTTTTTTTCTGAACCAGGAAAAAACTGATCATGTTTCTCTATAACAATAATAAAAAACTTTATTTTACATATCACCTTTAAAAGTGGTATCTCAAAGCAATACAGTAGATATAAACCACAGATTACAAAGTAAATACCCAGACAAACACAAACGCGTTTTTAATAAAATGCTTTTATTCATTCAGCAGAGAGAGAGAGACATCCAGCAGAGAGAGACACACACACAGGTTTTCATTGACAAAAAGTTTTTTTTTTTTTTACATTCCTCTTGTCTAACAGGAATGTTTTGTTTGTGGACAGACTGTCCACAAATGTGAGACTGTCTTTCTCAGACTCACATATCACCTTTAAAAGTGGTATCTCAAAGCAATACAGTAGATATAAACCACAGATTACAAAGTAAATACCCAGACAAACACAAACGCGTTTTTAATAAAATGCTTTTATTCATTCAGCAGAGAGAGAGAGAGACATCCAGCAGAGAGAGACACACACAGGTTTTCATTGACAAAAAGTAATTTTTTTTTTTACATTCCTCTTGTCTAACAGGAATGTTTTGTTTGTGGACAGACTGTCCACAAATGTGAGACTGTCTTTCTCAGACTCACATTCCCGAATGTCCCCCGCCCCGGTCAACAATCCTAGGAAGAACACGAAGCAGGCTGTTAATAAAATTGTAATAATTTTGTTCGGTCAGTTCTTCCTCCCAGATCGCATCGATCAGTTCCTGCTTTGTGACGGGCTTAGCAGTTTTCCGAACGTAGTCTTTCAGCGAATGCCAAACCATCTCTATCGGATTTATCGGAGTTTTCACCCAGTTCACTCCTTCTGCTACAAGCCTCGCCCTTGCTGCTGTGTGTTTCGGATTGTTGTCTTGAAAGAGATGGTGCCTTGATCCAAGGTGCTCCCTGATACAGATGCATCCATTCAAAGTGCGCGGTACAGACACGTACCGGAGGTAATTTAATAAAATGCTTTTATTCATTCAGCAGAGAGAGAGCGTAAAACCTGGGCGTAACAGCTGTTCCTTTTTCTGATCACTCGCTCTCTGGATAAACGTCTCACCTGTCCTGTTCTTTGTTTTCCTAATTTGCTGATTATGCCTTCTGCGATCCACTCCTGCCCTCACACCTAAAGAAGACTATTTTAAATTTCTTCGTGTGGTCCATTGTGCAATTAACCCTTGTATGTGCTGTCCTTAAGGTTTTATCACATAAAGGTTATATGTAAAATAGTTTTTATTATTGTTATAGAGAAACATGATCAGATTTTCCCCCAAAATGCGATTTAAATCAATATAAATGTTTATATTGTTACGCCTAGGTGACTATTCATTGTTATTAAAATGACTTAAATTCGATCATGTTGTGATATTAAGAAATATACATTTGTTTGGTGCGAGTGAAGTTTTATTTAATCTCTGAGCCATACTGATTCTTATGGAAGCCAGTTTTCGCCAGGGAGTAAAAAAAAACACACTATGGTATTCTCTCCAATGCAGTGCAGTTAAAAACATATCTCTGATGCTGTTCCTAAATGAATATCATTTATGACCATCAGACGTCTTATGCTCCTTTTCTTTTTTCCAGTGGATTGAACAGGGAGACGCATTTCATGATGTACTTTTCACTGATGAAACAACAGTGGCTCTGGAACAGTTTTCAACCATGTCGCTTTATAAAAAGGGGAGATATGTACGCTTTACTTAGCTAAAAGTTTAGCCTTTGTCACTAATGTAACCACTAAATTAAGACATATAGAAATCCCTATGTTACAGACTGTATATGGCTGGTATTGGTAGTTCAAAGAAAAAATACACACCAGTATTCCACTTTCTCCCTAAACATTTTAAGCATCAGAGTCTTACATGTGGTTATTTCCGAAACGTTTGTACGTGCTCCTTCTGACCATGTTACTGTTTACCGTTACTGGCCATATTAAGTTTAAGTGCCTGTGGGCACTTTTCCTGTTCATGGGGGGTGGACCGTCTTTCATTAGAAGGTTAGTCTGTTCTACTCTGAGAATGTAGAGGGGGTGGAAAGTAATTCCGTGTCGCATTAACTAACCTCTTCAGTTTATTCCGCCAGACAGTACTGGGTTTAAATATATGTGTTTTTTGATTCACAATCAGAAAAATGCAACATACTGTATTATTAGTTATTAATAAAATGCTTTTATTCATTCAGCAGAGAATAAAAGGGACATCCAGCAGAGAGAGAGACACATACTGGTTTTCATTCACAAAAAGTAATTTTTTTTACATTCCTCTTGTCTAACAGGAATGTTTTGTTTTTGGACAGACTGTTAGACTAGAGGAAAGAGCGCCTCCTTCTACGAAGCATTTGGTTGATCCGATCACAAATTATTTTCCAGTCGCACTAAGTAAGGGTTGAGAATCTCCGATTCACCATGCTACTAATGGTTTCCCGGAGATTGCAAGGCAAGGCACTTTTGCCTCTGGACCCATCGAAATATAAATTGATATCTTTGTCTTCTAAGTATCTTAATAAACTTTCAGCATAGCTTTCTCCCCATTTAGATTTATTTTTCTTGGGATCTTGGGATCAAACGTGGAAAGATTCGATTGTAATCGTTTTTATTTTTTAAATACATTTTAGAAAAGTGTAATCTATACTAAAAAGCTGTACACCACCTGCTATAAAGATACATATTGTGATACTTTCGGGTTCGGATAGGACAGACACAAGAACTCAGACTTGCGTAGTTAAAGCAAGTTAAAGCCTTGATTTTATATATCACCTTTAAAAGTGGCATCTCAAAGCAAAGTAAATACCCAACACTGATTGTACCCATCTGTTATGCCAATAAAGCACCTTGAATTGAATTGAGAGAGAGAGAGAGATTTAAACTGCGACACTTATCATTCAACCAGAGCTCAAAATATCACAAGGATCTCAAGAGCACAGCAAAGACTGTATTAAAAGTATACTAGTGACAAATATGTATACTTTAGATTTTTTTTCTGAACCAGGGAAAATCTGATCATGTTTCTCTATAACAATAATAAAAACATTATTTTACATATCACCTTTATGTGATATCACCTTAAGGACAGCACATACAAGGGTTAATTGCACAATGGACCGCGCAAAGAAATTTAAAATAGTCTTCTTTAGGTGTGAGGGCAGGAGTGGATCGCAGAAGGCATAATCAGCAAATTAGGAAAACAAAGAACAGGACAGGTGAGACGTTTATCCAGAGAGCGAGTGATCAGAAAAAGGAACAGCTGTTACGCCCAGATTTTACGCTCTCTCTCTGCTGAATGAATAAAAGCATTTTATTAAAAAGGCGTTTATGTTTGTCTGGGTATTTACTTTGTAATCTGTGGTTTACATCTTCTGTATTGCTTTGAGATGCCACTTTTAAAGGTGATATGTAAAATAAAGTTTTTTATTATTGTTATAGAGAAACATGATCAGAATTTCCCCTGTGCTCTAGAGGATCCTTGTGACATTTCAAGCTCTTGTTGAATGATATGTGTCGCAGTTTAAATAATTTTCGTAGTTAGAAATTATGAAACGCTCTGTTAAAAGCAAGGGAGTTTTTATGTCCGTTGCAGTAAAATAAAATGCCTGACAAAGTAGGGCTTGGACAGATTCCAAGTGCATTTTTGCAATTTACGTTACAACAGACAATGTACAGCGTGTACTATTCTTGTGTTGCGGTAAATGAATATAATTATATCGTTATTAATTTCTTTAGATATGCGATTCCATATTATATTCCCTTTTAATCAAATTCTAAAAAAGTATGCTTGTTGACTCCGGTATAACGTTAGTTAAAGACTTCGATGCTTAAAATGTTTAGGGAGAAATGGAATACTGGTGTGTATGTTTTCTTTAAAGTACCGAGACCAGCCATATACTGTATGTTTAAGTTCCAAAATTAATATAGTTTATGGCCTTCACACACGTTACAGTATGCTCCTGTAGTGTGCTCTCTGAAGGCACCAGTTCTGTAGGGTTTGGGCATTTACTGGGACAATTATTAATTGTAGCAGTAAATCACAAAATTATTCTTTTAATGGCTTTAGAATCCAACCATGCGATATAACTCAAATAACACACATAGAGGTACTAATACACGAGGATACATTTATTAATACATAGAATATGCATGTAAACCTTACAGATCTTATTGAGAGGGTTATCAGAATACAAAAGGTATATATTCAGTCAGTTACAAAGAGTTACATATACCAAGAGGACATACGTTCAGTATATCATTCATTTAGACCATTTCGTAAATGAACTTGGTTATAACTTCTACATTAGATACTCAAAACAAGTACATAACTCTTAGGAATTAAATTTGTATCAACTGGTTGGGATAACAATTGAATTCTCGAGCTGTAATGCATTGAAGTTGAATACTCATCCAATCTCTGGGGATTCAGATCTCCTGCGGGCTCTCTGGCTCCGTGCTGTGTGGCTTGCAATGGTGCGCTGCTGATGCTCACTGACCGGCTAGTTAGTGTTGGATTTAACTAGCAAAGTTTATGCACAGGAAAAAAGATGACTGTGGGTCCCAGCAGGTCAGGAAGAAGACCGGTTCGTTCCTGATGAAACGCTAGTTCTGAATAGTGATTCAGCTGTCCACAGTTCCGACAGTTCCACAGAGGCTTGCTGCTGGTGCTAACCTCGGGTGGATCCTCTGGTTACTCTCTGGCAACCTCTGCTCTCAACTCTTAGAACAAAGGAAAGTTCTGGCACTCGGACACACTGGCCGTTCCCTGGTTGTCCGGGCTGAGTCTCAGGATGGTCAGGAGGCGCGCTGCGAGAATGTCCTGCCCTTGGGAGCTTTCTTCTCCTGGGCCGTCCTGCCCTGGAATTCTCCTTTGAATTCCCTTTAGAAAAGTCCACAGAATTCACTCAGGCCCTCTGTGTTGCCTGTTTTTACCTGGAGGAACTTCAGCTCGTTGATTGGCTGAATGTTCCATGGGCATCAGAGTCCCACGTGGTTACTCGGCCCTACCAGTCCCTGATTGGTTGATCAAGGTGAGATATGAGTCACTTACTCCTGACACTTAGGAATGCAGTGCAGATGTCCATCTGGCACTCCCTAGACAGATAGGCGCCAATGGATGACCATTGATCATGATAGCCAGGCTTAGCTAAATACATCCCCCTTTGGGAGCTGTCCCTTATCAAAGGAAAACATCTTTAAATCAGCCTGCATGAATAGTTTCTCTTTGGCTGCACCACAGAGATGAACAGAGAGATGAGGCCTCATTTGGGAAAGCACAGCAACACTTAATTCTGTCTTATTAACAAGCATTGCCGCTACACTCCTATTCTTTTTATGCTCAGGTACTAAGATTTCCTTCAGTGGTAAAATTCCATATAAATATTCAATACTTAAACGGGCACAGTTAAGACATTAAATATACATATACATACTGTATACAGTACAGTTTGCATACGGTAATATATTTATGTTCCTAAATCAATCTCTTTTACGAGTATGTGAAAGGCATGCTGAATCGATTCTCAAAAATTACTGTACTTTGCATGATTGGAAACAAATGCGTGATTGCAATATGCTGTGGTGTTACTTTTACAAAGACGGTCAATGAAAAAAATAATGTGGACAAGGGCAATACTTTGAGTTTACAGCTTGTCCAAGGTCATTCATTATTAATACTATTAGTAATATCTTCATTAAAGACTTTGATGGCGACAGCTAAAACATGAGAGGTTGAGCTTTATTAGCTCCACCTTGCGGAAATTCCGGATACTATTATTTTGCTTGCGGTATTATAGGAGAATTTACGGTAACTAGCGGTAATTACCGGTAACTCACGGTAGATTGCGTAAAGCGCACCACAAAATAATGCGGTATCGCCCGCGCATTTTGAATGGCTGCATCTGTATATGGGGCGGCATGCTGTGTGACCATGACTTCCTCGAAGAATTCACGGTCCATAATTCCTTCGAAAATTAGAAGTGGTCCCTGGCCTCTTCTAGATATACCCCCCCAGACGTGAACCTTCAGTGGATGTTTGGGCTTTGGCTTGTCCACAAATCTCGCCTTTTTGCAAAATGACATTGTTGAAAACTGTTCCAGAGACACTGTTGTTTCGTCTGTGAAAAGCACTTCCTGAAATGCCTCCCCCTGTTCAATCCATTGGAGCGCTTGTTTGAGTCTTTCCTCTTTGTTTTTTAGCCTTATCATGGGGCATGTGTTGGTTTTTCTGTATCTTCATCCAAGCCTCCTGCGCACTTTCTTATCGATGTCGGGCTAACGGTTGCACCGAGGTCAGCCCATAGCCGTCTTTGGACTTGCATCGCCGGTAGCTCATCATTTTCATCAGTCAGTTTGTCGATAGCTCGCACAATAGGACTTGGAAAAAAAAGAGATCAACAGTTAGTTTTAAAAATAATGTGCGTAGTTGTATTTACATGCAAGAAAAGTATTTTTAGAAAGTTACTTACCTTTGAATCGTCCTCGGTTTAGATTCTCTTTGCCTCCTCTCCCCTTTATAATGTCGTCTCACTGTGCTTTCAGAAACGAAGACGTCCATCGAAGCCAAATGCTGTACAATGTCCCGTGTTGACTTCCCGTTTCTTTTCATCTTCATTATTTGGTGGGAGAGAGTCTTCGTGATTTTGGCCATTGTCCGTCTCCTTACCAAAGCGATACAGTGGTGCAGCTTGAATTCTGTATCTATATACTGTATGGTATGGTACAGATAAAACTTACACCATACCGATGAGCTAATACCAGCTAATGAGCTAATGAGCTAATAATTTGCTGATTATGCCTGCTGCGATCCACTCCTACCCTCACACCTAAAGAAGACTATTTTAAATTTCTTGGCTCGGTTCATTGTGCAACTAACCCTTGTATGTGCTGTCCTTAAGGTGATATCACATAAAGGTGATATGTAAAATAATGTTTTTTTATTATTGTTATAGAGAAACATGATCAGATTTTCCCTATTAAATGATTAAATCTTCCCCATTAAAGACATTAAATGATTAAATCTTTTCACTACCAACCAATGCACCACGAGTGTCCCTGTCGGTCATTTTGGCCAGCCAATCACTTACCACAGTGCCCCCCGGTGGCTTCTGGGTAGTTTACTGTACCGCAGGTTTGTACCGCGCATTTTGAATGGCTGCATCTGTATATGCATTATGGCCCTGAAGAAAACAGGCCAGCATTATATGTGAAAATGTATCAAATTTAACTTTGAGAGGACTAGCACATTTCCTACCTCAAGAGTATTCAAAAGTTAAATTTGAATAAAAGTTCAGGTGAAGAACTTCCACTCATTAATTAGACAGATTCATTTCTGTTAGTCCGTATCGTGGTCACTGGTGACTACTCCTGTCTCCCCAGATGACACTTTTTATTTTTAAGATAAACGCAATATAAACAACGTTTTTTTGAAACCGCTCCAAAAATGTTTCTAACTGCTACATCCAGTTTAGGGCAAGCAATGGGTGCAAGGTGGTGTACACTCTGGATGGGATGCCAGTCCATTACAGAGCACACACTTACACAGACATGCATCCACTCTTAAAAGGGCAATTTTTAATCATCATCATCTTTCCACTTACTCCAGGTGAAAGTCACGGTGGTAACAGGTTGTAGAGAGTAGACCAGACTTCCCTTTATCCAGGTGCAGTTCCTCCTCCTGGGGACTCCAAGGTATTACCAAGCCAGCTGGGAAATATAATCCTTCCAGTGTATCCTGGGTCAGCCCTGTGCTGCAGGTGTTAAATGGCAGAGATCTTGGAGAGTTGCAGCTGCGGGGGGTGAGTAGCTGTTGGGGGTTGTACAGATGCAGCCATTCAAAGTGCGCGGTACAGACACGTACCGGAGGTAATTGGCTACGGCGTCGTGCATCGTGATGTGCGATGACGCAAAATACCGCGGTGCGTGATTGGTTGACCGACAGGGGCACTCGAGGTCCGTTGGTCTGTCGTAGAAAGACTTACTGTAAACGTCTTTACTGTGCCCGTTGTAGATATTTAATTTTACCACTGAAGGAAAATCTTAGTAGCTGAGCATAAAAAGAATAGGAGCATACTGTAACGCGTGTGAAGACCATAAACGATATTAATTTTGGAACATAAACGTACAGTATATAGCTGGTCTTGGTACTTTAAAGAAAAAAATACACACTAGTATTCCATTTCTCCCTAAACATTGTAAGCTTCGAAGTCTTTAACTAACGTGATACCGGAGTCAACAAGCATACTTTTAGAATTTGATTAAAAGGGAATATAATATGGAATCGCGTATCTCAAGAATTTAATAACGGTATGATTATATCCGTGTACTGCGACAGGGCTGTGTAGGGCTGTTTCGCCTGCCTGTTCATGCGAGCTGTCTTGTAGCCTACTGGTCTAGGTGTGTGACTACCAACTGGCAGGTTGTGTGTTTGAATCCAGCTGGTGCTGGACTTTTCATTTTTATTTATTTATTTTTTAATCGCGTAACATAAACATATTACCGTATGCAAACTGTACTGTATACAGTATGTATATGTATATTTAATGTCTTAATTGTGCCCGTTTAAGTATTGAATATTCATATCTAATTTTACCACTGAAGGGAAATCTTAGTAGCTGAGCATAAAAAGAATAGGAGCATACTGCAACGCGTGTGAAGGCCATAAACGATATTAATTTTGGAACATAAACATACAGTATATGGCTGGTCTCGGTACACAAAAAATACACACACATACACACCAGTATTCCATTTCTCCCTAAACATTTTAAGCATCAAAGTCTTTAACTAACGCGATACCGGAGTCAACAAGCATACTTTTAGAATTTGATTAAAAGGGAATATAATATGGAATCGCGGATCTCAAGAAATTAATAACGATATAATTATATTCATGTTGCAAAAGAACTGCAACGGACATAAAAACTCCCTTGCTTTTAACAGAGCGTTCCATAATTTCTAACTACGAAAATGCCAGGTGAAAGGATTTGTAAACATATTTTGTTAAAGCAAGTCAGTTTTTTCCACAACACATAAAATACATTTTTCCAAGAAAGTTTAGCCTTTGTCACTAATGAAACCACTAAATAAAGACATAAATATAGAAATCTTAAGATTTGTTTTATTTAATGTTGGTAGCAGGATGAACTGTCAGAGTGTATATTTTGTCGCAGAGCTGCTGCAAGATGTTAACAGTGAAAAGGGTATTTAGAAATTTATTTCAAGATGAAAAAGAAAACATACACGAAACATGGTTTCATTATGACAAGAATCGGTCTTGAGATATTTTTAACTTGATTTACAGTATTTGAGAGGTATGTCTTAACACCGATACTACAGTGCTTAAGTACTGCTCACGTATATGTTTCTAGGTTTATATTATGCATTTCATACGGTCAAATTACTTTTGAGCAACTAATAAGAAGCGCGAAACGGTATGCGTTTTAGTTTAGTTTTGTGCTGGGACCCGTGGATTGATTAGAGATATCAAGTACATACAAGTCATTTTTTAAATGTTGTAGTTCGTCTTGAAAAAATGTTACGAGTACATCATCTATCAACAATTACACAGGTTCTGTTTCCATATTGCGGATTTTGGTTACGTAATATTATTTTCTAGATTTCACGTTGTGAATATATTTGGGCAAACAGAGCCGCAAAGAAATACATTATTGGTTGTTGTTTTTTTTTGCAGTTTTATCTAGAACAAGCGATGCTTAAACCTTTGTCTGATTCTTGTGAAACTATCCACACGACAGTTACAGTACCTAGGAGTTGACTTCAGTGATGTCACTGATGGGATGTTTCTAAAAATCCATCCTCTGTAAAACGTCTTCTCTAGTTGTCCTGCATATGTATTCGCTAATGAAGCTGTGTGTTCTGAGCCTGGATCTCTACATTTCTGTATGAACCAGCTTAGAGGGCTAAAGACAGCTTGTGTTTAAATTGAGTGTAAGGCAATTTATGCTTCTAAAGTCATGGTCAGCATTTATTATTATACTGTGCTGTAAACTTGTTCTGTGCCAAGTCACATTATTTTATAGCGTTTTTATAGCGTTATCAAATCCGGTGGCGCTGTGTGTTAGTTTCCTGACTCCCATGTCACATGGTCTGTGATTAAAACCTGTAAAACCGGTTTAATTCGTCACAGCCAGCACTCTTCAGGTGTGAGGGTCTTCTGCTCAGAATGAAACGCTAAAATGTAATGTAGGCTCTGAATGGGTTCAATTATGATTTGGGCTTGATTAAGGTCGCTGCCTTTAATCTAAAACCCTACTTGAATCCTTCTAAACTAAAAACCAGTGTTAGTGAGTTCTAAATAAAGAGGTATCCAGGTAACAGTGAAACGGGCGGACAGTCTGGGGAAATCGCCCGTTTTCCATGTAAATAGTTCCCTGGTTCCGCACCCCTTGGTGTTTCTCTCGCTCTCTCTTGGGTCACCTGATCATTAGCTCGAAAGATTTGAGTGCTTTGTGTATATTCTAATGGTAGTGGGGGTAGGGTGTGTGGGAACAGGTTTGGTTGAAATTGCATTGGAGATCTATGTTCTTCACACCTGAAACATTTTCTCTGAAAGCATTTTCTTTGCAGTTTAACCGATCTTGTTACAGCATGTTACAGTTTACTATTATTAACCATATTAATTTTAAGTGCTTAATGTAAAATCTTGTAAAAATATATTTTCATTGTTCAAATATACATTAAGTCTGACTATCATATAATAAGTTAAATACAAAACTAAAGAAAAAAT
Source organism: Lepisosteus oculatus (assembly GCF_040954835.1). NCBI lineage: Eukaryota > Metazoa > Chordata > Actinopteri > Semionotiformes > Lepisosteidae > Lepisosteus > Lepisosteus oculatus. Next base: position 21,377,270 of record NC_090706.1, read on the forward strand.
AGGGTTAAATATAATTCAAAATATTTTGCTAACAATGTTAACTGTTTATGAATAATAAAATGTATTAACTAAGGAGTAGGATGGCACAGTTGTTAGTATGTTTTTTGTTTTGTTTCTTTTTCATAAATACAACAGTAGTACCTGATGTCTCAGTGGCTTTCACAATTAAATTATGCATGCAAACCTGTGACAAGAAAGATAACTAAGATATCCTTCCATTTATAATGGTGGCAAAGTGGTTAGCATTGCTATCTTGCAGCACTGGGGTTCTAGGTTCAATTCCTGCCATCCTGTGTGTGTGGGGTTTACATGTTCTCTCTGGGTTACATGGTTTTTCTCCATATGTGTGATATGACTCGCACTCCAAAACATACTGGTAAGTTAATTGGTTTATGGGATAACTGGCCCTGGTGTGTGTGTGTTTGTGTCTGTCTGTCCTGTGATGGACTAACGCTATGTCCAGGGTGTATTCTGCCTTGTGTCCGTTGCTTACTGGGATAGGCTCCAAATCCTCTGTACTGGATAAAGAGATTAGAAATGGAAGTAAAGGCACTGTGCGGATGGAACTATACACAGTTTTAGAAACCTACTATGAAATGGCAGCATCTCACTGAGAATAAAACATTTTATAGTGCTGGCTTAAGGAAACAGCCTTTCCACCTCTCTTGCACATCAGTATCCATACCTAGTTATTTAAACCCTCCAACACAATGCACATGAATTGAAGGAATGGGCAAACATAGCTGATGCGGATCCACAGAGCCAGCATATTAAGATGTTTATAATTAGAGGCAATTTGTTTAAATAATTGTTTAAATAAGACGAAGACCACTGTACCCTTTTAAACCATTTGAAAATATGAATGTGCAGTTATGCGTGTGCCATGTCATTTCATTGTCTGTGTGATTATTATTAAAAAAAAACACAAAATATGTATTAAAATCAATACAATATTTGTATTACACTTTCACGGCCATATAAGGCTATAATGCTCACACTTTTTTAATACACATTTCATCCAAGTCATTTTATTACAGACATTTTCATGGTAACTATAATGCTCACACTTTTTAATTCAAGTCAAGTCATTTATCACAAACATATACCCATAGGAGAAAAAAATGTTACAAAGACAACCAGGCATTGGCATTAATGTTCATCTCCTAGGCGTTTCTGCTGTTACCTTAGCGGCCGGGGTGGCAGCCAACATCTTAGCTGGGGGTTTTAAAGTTTTGACAGATGCTACGCACCCCAGCAGGGTAGACTTGAGTTTTTCCAGTAGCTCTCTGTTACCAGCATTGGCAAGTAAGGTGCATGGTACGTTGATTTCAGCCATAGTCTCCGTGAACACATCCCGACCTTTTGGCTTCTTTTTTTTGGCTGCTGCTGTGTGAGAGCTCTGACCAGATCAATCATGTGAGAGCCCTCAACAGGTGAACCCTTGTACACAAATTCTACTTTTTCATTCCAGGCTATTAACAGCTCATTGCAAGCCATAATCTTTAACGATATATCGGCATTTCTCCGGAACCTATGAGACACGCTGTCTAAAATATAGATAGATACTTTATTGATCCCGTGAGGCATATACCCAAAGTCAGTGTGAGTCAACGATTGTAGGTGCATTTTCAGGTAGTACAACAGTTAAAGTCCCGTTTTCAGAAGCCTCCATTCGTATTAAGGTCAAATACCACTGTAACACCTGACTATACAATTTCAATTTTCCATATTTGGTCAGATCTGAGTTTTGAAAAATGTCTCTCATTTCATCATCCAGCCTGCGGTTATTTTTCTCACATTGCTTTCATTGCAAGACCGCTCTCGGAGCCAATTGAGCTGTTTACATTTTTTCAGCATGCTTCATTAACGGTTTTGTAGAAGCCCCATAATTAACGGCACGGCAATATTCAACTGTGTCCCTATAAAACCGCTGGACAGGTTCACTAAAAGTCTCTTTCTTTTAAGAGAAACACCCTTTGACTTTATAAGTCCTTATAAGCTTACACTTTCTCTTCAGGATCCCAAACTGTTTAGCAGATAGTGGTATGTTCCCGTTCAAAGTGTTCAAGGCGATTTCAGCGATGAAACCAAGAAATCCGAGCCTGAAGTGTTCGTTCGTCCAGCCAAGCTTTACTGTATGCATACAAGGAACCACAATAAGGAGCATAATAGTTACAGTATCTACTGTAATTCAAAGGGGATATGGCTCTACACAGCTTATATATACTGTACGTTTCTCTACACCCTCCCCCTCCTGTCTTTGAGGTAACTTTCTCACGATACTCCAGGACTCAGACAGTACTTAAACCTTCCTTTCACACCAGGAGTTTAGTGTTAACATTCACCATTTAGGTAAACATTCACCATTTGGGGTTTAGTACAGGGGGGGGAGCATCTGTGCTCAAGCAAGCGTGATGGTCAGAGTTCAGCATGTAAAAGCTGCTAGCAGGCTCCATCAACCCCTCCTTGGAAATAGGAACATAGCTTCCATATTCTACACAAATGCGGAGTCTGCTAACTGTACTTCATACTTGTGTACTGTCCTAACATTAGCATTGGAGGTGATGCAGTGACATAAAGCAGTGATTATATCTAAATACATGTGATTATAACAATTATACATACAAACAACACAATGTGATAACAGAAAACAAAAATAAAAATAGTCTTTATGTTGTGGACTCTTCCTTATTCCACCAGAGATTGGGCACATCGACAGAAGGAGCCGTGAATCCACTGGTCCTTCCCCTGGACACAGTCTGTCATCAGCAGCACTTGGTACGGCCCCTCCCACTTGGCCTGAAGCGTCTGGGAAGGTATCTTCTTGATCCACACTCACTCTCCTGGCTGTAGGCCGTGGCTACATGGACTTTCCCCAGGCCACCTTCACTTGGTGGGTGGTTAGGTCATTGGCCAGTGAAAGCAAACGAAAATACTGGAACACAGAATTAGTTAATTGTCTGATGGTGGGCTACAAAAGTGTAGCCCAAGGTCCTCCCTGTGACGACTTCAAAAGGGTCTGTCCTGGTTGGACCCAGCTTTCAAACTACACAGCACCGCGGGGGAGGGAGTCCATCCAGGAGACCCCTCCCACAGCATACTTGGTGAGTCTCTTCTTGAGGGTTCGATTAACCCTCTCCACTTTCCCTGAAGACTGAGGATGATGGGGGCAGTGTAGATCCCACCTCACTCCAGGTGAGGCGATCACAGCCTGACACCTTTCTAGCGAAGTGTGTCCCTTGATCAGAATCCAAGCGGCAGGGCAGTCCCCACCCAGTCGTGGGAAAACTGGCGCATAATTTGACTCATACCCAGGTCTCCAATGGAATATGTTTGTAAGGCAACAGAAGGTATTAGGCAGTGAGGGCATGCAGGGCGTTCGGTCTGCTGGCAGCGCCACACCCCATCATCATGCAGCCCCACATTCCTTTCCAACCATGTCCATGTCCAGTTTCAGAGGCCTCAGCCTGAATGTCCTATAACAGTCCTTTTTTTCCCCACCAACAGTGGTCTCAGACCTGCATTCCCAGGGCTGTTTGCCTGGCAGCTGCATCTGCATAGTCGTTCCCTCGAGTCACTGGAGATATTTCTTTATTATATAATTTACACTTTATGACAGCTACTTCATTCGGCAGCTGCAAAGTTTCTAACAGTTCAGAGACCAATCCAATGTTTTTAACTGGAGTCCCTGCATTGGTGAGGAAATCTCTATTCCTCCACAGCCATCCAAAATCATGGCATACACCAAATTCATGCAGCCATTCAAAGTGCGCGGTACAGACATGTACCAGAAGTAATTGGCTACGGTGTCGCGCATTGTGACGAACGATGACGCAAAATACCGCGGTACGTGATTGGTTGACCGACAGGCGCACTCGTGTTCCGTTGGTCTGTCATAGAAAGATTTACAGTAAACATCTTTACTGGGTCCGTTGTAGTATTGAATATTTATATGGAATTTTACCACTGAAGGGAAATCAAAGTAGCCATAAACGATATTAATTTTGGAACATAAACATACAGTATATGGCTGGTCTCGGTACTTTAAAGAAAACATACACACCAGTATTGTAACGAACAGTTCTTTAAGGACCCTATGCGGACGACACAATCCGACGGAGTGGGGAAACACTAGGGAAACGTCATGCAGGAAAACGGGGCTGAAGACAGGGGGGCGTGTCCAAGGTGCGCTGGTGCACGGGGGAGGTGTGGCCGAGGCGAACAATCCAAAAGAGTAGTCCTTATGGAATATCCAAAACACAAGGGTAAGTCCAAAACCAGAAGATCCATCAGAACAAGAAATTAAAAACACGAAGGCCGGGTCGGAACCGGCAGACAAGGAACAGGAACAGGGGTTAAAACCTTAACGGGACCAGGCGCTTCCAGGTCCCGGACTCGCACGATATGGAAATCAGATGCAGAGCCCAGATGAGCGTCAGCGCCTGGCTTTTAAGGTGGGCTGGGAATAGGAAACAGGTGCACAGAATAAAGTCTTGAGTAAAAGGGCTGGAGCACCCTTAAGGAGGGGGGACTATAATCGTGACAAGTATTCCATTTCTCCCTAAACATTTTAAGCATCGAAGTCTTTAACTAACAAGATACCAGAGTCAACAAGCATACTTCTAGAATTTGATTAAAAGGGAATATAATATGGAATCGCGTATCTAAAGAAATTAATAACGATATAATTATATTCATGTACCGCAACACAAGAATAGTACATGCTATACATTGTCTGTTGATAATGTTTCTGTAGTGCTTTTTCAGCACTCTGCATGTGCTATTGCTGGTGGTGCTGTGGGTTAGTTTCCCGACTCCCATATCATGCAGTCTGTAATCGAATCCCACTGTGGAACCACGACTTTTTTTTAACAAACATTTCTTTGAAAAAATGAAACGTTTCCCTTATTCCCTTAAGTTTAGACTTATTTTAAACTGTATTACAGCAGCACAATGGACAATGCAACGTAAATTACAAAAATGCACTTGGAATCTGTCCAAGCCCTACTTTGTCAGGCATTTTCTTTTACTGCAATGGACATAAAAACTCCCTTGCTTTTAACAGAGCGTTTCATAATTTCTAACTACGAAAATTATTTAAACTGCAACACTTATCTTTCATTCCATTATCAGTCTTCCATTTCTCCCTAAACATTTTAAGCATGAAAGGTTTATGAAACAGTACCCAAATATGCGATTGCTGTACGGAAAGAATTTTAATTATAAAAAATTATCTAACACGAAAATTAAGCCTGAGAACAGTCACCCGTTGCTACCCAACGCAGAAACACAGCCACTAATTTGCAAAGAGAGGACATTAGCTAGCCAATATGATAAAGAAATAAATGATTATTTTATTTCTTTTGCACATTTATTTGAACATTTCCATCGATTGTACAAGCACTTGGAAACTGTTCATCATGCATTTTCTTTTACACTGCGGGCATTCTCCTGGTCTGGCGCCGATCTGTGTCTTCTAGGATATAATGCCAGCGAACTCTAGTTTTTATGTCCACTATAACAGACAATCTCCTTTGCTTTTAACCGAGCATCTAACCCCTCTGATTGGAGAAAAAAGACGTGCTGGTTTGCTATACATACTGTACCAGGAAGAGGATTGCTTTCTATTCAAAACGTGTATTTTAAAAGTTTAAGAAGTAAAAACCTTACAGCGTACACAGATTTCTAAACTGATCAGGATCGTTATCTTTGTCTTATATATGCATAATAATGTTCACCGCTCTGTCCAGCAAATTAATAATAAACTTTATTTTATATAGCATTTTAAACGAATAAGTAATTAGATTGCTCATAAACCTAATCACTTGTTCTACATAAACACAGCGTAATTGCTCTCTGAAAATGCTTTTTCTTTTTATTTAGGCTCAGATTTCAACTATAGATCGTTTTATTATAAACTTTCTTGGAAAAATGTATTTTATGTAAACCATGTTTGCTATTAATTCATTTAGGGCTAGAATATGTTCATTGTATTCCAATGAAAGAAGGGTTCCTTTCGCCGCAGTCGAGTTGACATTAGAAGCTTGCCACGCCCAGACTGTTACACCAACGCATTAGCATGTTAAAGCGATTTCATTGAGGAGCCTAGCTTTCTTAACTAGTAAGTACTGTACTTCCTTGGTTTTGAAAATACCTGTGAAAGTGATTTAATTCGTCACAGCCAGCACTCCCGCAGAGAGGGGGGTTGTACTCGTTAATGTCTAAGCCGGAACACATCATTATATCTCATTTTGTATTTCTATAAAAAAATCATTTGCCCAGCCTAACACTATTGTTGTTATTGTTTTTATCCTGTAAAGCGCTTTGAGGAGCACAGCTTTCTCACCACTTAAATTACTTTTTGATACCATCCTTACACAAAGCAGAAACTTCTTGTATTTTCAGATTTTAATCGTCTTTTTTCTGAACCAGGGAAAATCTGATCATGTTTCTCTATAACAATAATAAAAAACTTTATTTTACATATCACCTTTGAAAGTGGCATCTCAAAGCAATACAGTAGATTTAAACCACAGATTACAAAGTAAATACCCAGACAAATGCAAACGCGTTTTTAATAAAATGCTTTTATTCATTCAGCAGAGAGAGAGTGTAAAACCTGGGCGTAAAAGCTGTTCCTTTTTCTGATCACTCGCTCTCTGGATAAACGTCTCACCTGTCCTGTTCTTTGTTTTCCTAATTTGCTGATTATGCCTTCTGCGATCCACTCCTGCCCTCACACCTAAAGAAGACTATTTTAAATTTCTTTGCGTGGTCCATTGTGCAATTAACCCTTGTATGTGCTGTCCTTAAGGTGATATGTAAAATAATGTTTTTATTATTGTTATAGAGAAACATGATCAGATTTTCCCCGGTTCAGAAAAAAAGATCTAAAGTATACTAGTTTGTCACTAGTATACTTTTAATACAGTCTGCTGTGCTCTAGAGGATCCTTGTGATATTTCAAGCTCTGGTTGAATGATAAGTGTCGCAGTTTAAATAAATTTCATAGTTGGCAATTATGAAACGCTCTGTTAAAAGCAAGGGAGTTTTTATGTCCATTGCAGTTTTTTTGCAACATGAATATAATTATATCGTTATTAATTTCTTTAGATACACGATTCCATATTATATTCCCTTTTAATCAAATTCTAAAAGTATGCTTGTTGACTCCGGTATCATGTTTGTTAAAGACTTCGATGCTTAAAATGTTTAGGGAGAAATGGAATACTGGTGTGCATGTTTTCCGAGACCAGAGACCAGCCATATACTGTATGTTTAAGTTCCAAAATTAATATCGTTTATGGCCTTCACACGCGTTACAGTATGCTCCTGTTCTGTTTATGCTCAGGTACTAAGATTTTCCTTCAGTGGTAAAATTCCATATAAATATTCAATACTTAAATGGGCACAGTAAAGACATTAAATATACATATACATACTGTATACAGTACAGTTTGCATACGGTAATATATTTATGTTCCTAAATCAATCTCTTTTACGAGCATGTGGAAGGCATGCTGAATCGATTCTCAAAAATTACTGTACTTTGCATGATTGGAAACAAATGCGTGATTGTGAAATGCTGTGGTGTTAATTTTACAAAGACGGTCAATGAAAAAAAATAATGTGGACCAGGGCAATACTTTGAGTTTACAGCTTGTCCAAAGTCATTCATTATTAATACTATTAGTAATATCTTCGTTAAAGACTTTGATGGCGACAGCTCAAACATGAGAGGTTGAGCTTTATTAGCTCCACCTTGCGGAAATTCCGGATACTATTATTTTATTTGCGGTATTATAGGAGAATTTACGGTAACTCGCGGTAGACTGTGTAAAGCGCACCGCAAAATAATGCGGTATCGCCTGCTCGTTTTGAATGGCCGCATCTGTACAAAAAAAGTTAAAAACATTCAAGCCTTCTTATTACAAATTGTATAAGTCAAACATGTACAAAAACACAATCAAATTATCGCTAAAGCCACTTATATTTGTATGCATGATTTAACAAGAAAATAAATTACTCAGATGTTATAATATCCATGTTTCAATTAATCTCTTAAACTGTGTAACAAAAACACATTACCATTATTTTATAATAAAAAGAGCAATATGTATACTCTTGTTTGCAGTAATTTGAGTGAGCAATCAAAGAGCAGAGACAGATGCAGAATCATTGGTGATTGTATTTCAGCTTCTAAAACATGTTTAAAATATTTATTCAATTTGTCCTAGAAATGACCAAACTTAAAAGATTATTTAATTCATTTAATTTGATTTTAGATGTCATGGACTTGTTTCTGTTTCATGGACTCTTAAAGCATAGGTTTTCTAATGACTACTGAACATTACAAATGTTATGATTTCTAATGGTTGTTGATTTTCTACTTCATATTGAAATAAAAAAGGAGATTTTTTTATATTGATAATTAAAATCAAATGAAAAACTAGCTTTAGTAGAGTTTGTAATTAACTGTCATCCAGGATCTCCACACGTTTTGCAGCTTTGATGTAAACTGTAGTACACAAACAGCTTATGTCTAAAGAATATTCTTTCCATCCTTGAGTGCAAAGCAGTTGTGTCGTGTATATATATATTGTTGAAATAAGAGTTCCAAACTCGGGTCCTAGTTTAAATGAGAGTGGTGTGCTTTATTACAGATGAAGCCATGTAAAACAGGCAGGTTATACCACGTTAAAACATGCTGCGCTTGTCGCAGTATAATACCCTATTACACAGCTTACACAGCTCCCTGGGTAAACGATCATACTTGACTGAGAAAGCTTTAGAGAACTTAACATTTTTATTATCAACAAATTGTAAATACGATGTTTACATTGGGGTTATTAATTTTTCACTTGAGTGTATGGAGGAGTGTCAGCTGTCAATGAGAGCAGACCCCCCCTCTTAGGCTGGGCAAACGATTTTTTAAATTTTTAAAAAAGAAATAAAAAAATAGATATAATGATATAAACATTTACTGCAATACAATACAGCTACATTTCAGCTGTGAGTCCTCCTGGCGCTCTGGACAGGTTAAACTTTAATGCAGGAAAAATGTATTTCCCAGAAGCTACAGTATACTGATTCTTATTGAATGTGCTTTCTTTCTTTTTTTTCCAGCATGGAATAAACCTATTACTTGATTCTTATGGAAGCCCGTTTCCACCAGGGAGTAAAAAAAACACACACACACTTTTTCATTGACAAAAAGTAATGCCACACTCTCTTGTTTAAAGCACCACATCTCTTCCTGTTAAAAGGAGGAGACACTTTACACTTCAACTCTTCAGTTCACAGAGAAATTTGTGAACTGATAAAAAAACAAAGTGAAACTTAGAGCGTACAAATATGAAAATTCTTATTCTTTACTCAACAGATTTTTAAAAACAGCAGCCAATGATGTTCAAATCATGATGTCTGTGATTTATTTACACAGAAGACTGAAACAGCTACTGTATATTCGGCTAGTGTGTATTGTCTGTTTAGGGCTCTGTAGCATTCCAGTTAATGTTGTGTTTGTACTTGCAAGAATAGAGATTACAAACATTAAAAAACATACTTGCTTTATACTGTCCGACTGAGCAATCATGCTTTTATAAAATATAACAATAAACATTTTTCGTTTGATGTGTAAGATGCTGTAATACAGTTTAAAATGATTGAAACATCACTTCAAAAAAATGAAAAACTGTGCTTTATTTTTCAGTACAGCTGGCACATCATGTGTGCGCTCCAGCAGAGAAACACACACACATGCTTTTTCATTGACAAAAAGTAACGCCACACTCTCTTGTTTAAAGCACCACGTCTCTTCCCACTTTACACTTGAACTCTTCAGTTCACAGATAAATTTCACCAGAGCCTCTTACTAATAGTTTATGCTAACACCTAACTTTTCTTAACGCAAGAAGTACTACTGTAAGCAAAAATGGGGGGGGGGGGGCAGTATTTCTTGCGTTGTGAACCTGTGTACACTGTGGTCCCCCCGGGTTCCAGTTAGTGTGTAATTACGTAATGGAGGTTTAAAAAATGAGAATTAGCTCACTAATAGTTTTATGTGGAGGCTGTGAACATGTTCACAAGTCGTGGTCTTTAAAATGCATTTGATTTGAAGGCTTTCTGTGTTTCCCTTCCAAAGATATGGACAGAAGAATATTCAAGCGTGGGCAAAAAGCGTGGTTTTTATGGTCTGTAGCTCAAATCCTGCTTAATTAAAAATTAGACACAAAAAGAGTATTATTGGACAATGTTGTGATGCTAAAGAAATCAATTACGATATTAATTCAAAGATCTAAATATATTCAACGTTTATGCCAGACATTAGAGGTGCTCGCCTGTGCGGTGACCACTCGACAGGCGGCTGGCTGTGCCGAAAAATAAATAAAAACCAGTTTAACAACTCTTAAGCATACTTAAGCATACTATAGTTTTTGTTAACACAAGTTTATCAGTGAAAAGACAATGGGCATTCTCAGAGTAGAATACGCATGGCTTCCAATCAAAGACAGTCCCACTTTCCCCCACTGAAAGACAAATGTTTTCACTGCCTATTTAGTAGCTATTCAGAGGAAAATGCGGTGATGTCACCGTGCAGGCAAGCACCTCTAATGTCAGGCGTAATGCTCTCATTGACAGCTGACACTCCTCCATACACTCAAGTGAAAAATTAATAACGCCAATGTAAACGTCGTATTTACAATTTGTTGATAATAAAAATGTTAAGTTCTCTAAAGCTTTCTCAGTCAAGTATGATAGTTAACCCAGGGAGCTGTGTAAGCATGCGTAGACAGCAAAAGATCAGCTAAACGGGGAAGATGCGACACCGAAGATATTATTAATATCCTTTTAAATCTGAAGGGAGATCTAAAGGGATCCCCACACGTTACAGGTTCCTGCTACTGGAGCGATTCAGAGGGAAAGACGGTGACTATTCGTTGTTATTAAAAAATGACTTAGATTCGAACATATTGTGATATTTAGAAATATAAAAAGTCAATTCATTGTCGATAATATTGCTATTTTATTTTTTCAAAGAAATGTTTGTTAAAAGAAGATTCATGGCACTAGCTGGATTTGAACAGCCAACCTCTCACTTATAAGTCAGGCACTTAACCCATCACACCACTTGCATGGTCGCATGCTGAGTGGTGAAACAGCCCTACACATATCAATAGACACTGTATGTGTACAGTATATACTATTGTTTGTGTTGCAGTACATGAATATAATTATATCGTTATTAATTTCTTTAGATACATGATTCCATATTATATTCCCTATTAATCAAATTCTAAAAGTATGCTTGTTTACTCCGGTATCGAGTGTATTAGCAGAAAAGCTTAAAACTACCACTTTTCTCACAGAGTACTGTATACTGTATAAACATCCTGTACAGTAACATGGTCAGAGGGAGCAAGGAGCACGTAAAAACGTTTCCGAAATAACCACATGTAAGAATTTGATGCTTAAAATCTTTAGGGAGAAATGGAATACTGCTGTGTATTTTTTCTTTAAAGTACCGACACCAGCCATATACAGTTTACATAATATGTTTATGTTCCAAAATTAATATCGTTTATGACCTTCACATGCGTTATGCTCCTATTCTTTTTATGCTCAGCTACTAAAATTTCCCTTCAGTGGTAAAATTCTATATAAATATTCAATACTAAAACATGCACAGTAAAGACATTAAATGATTATTTATGACATAGGGAAATGCCTGCGGTACGTGTTTGTGCCACGCACTTTGAATGGCTGTGTCTGTATGTATTCATACAGGAACAGCACCAGTGCAAAAGGACAGTGCAGTTCAGAGTTACTTTCCCTGGTTTATATACCATGATCAAAACAAGTTACAGAGCTGATTACTTCTTTTTTGCTAGACAGAGCTTTAGGCAAAACTTTAGGAAACAGATTAGAACAGAACATTCTCTGAAATATGGAGTTACAACAAGCAGTTCTGACAGGGATGCCTGACAGGGAGCTCAAGAGACTTGAAGAAGTTGACGGTTATTCATAGCACTGCAGCAGCCTCACCAGGAAAGTGTGGTTAAATTGTACTGAGCTTGACCTATGGCACACATTACAGAAAAACTAAAAAAAAATGGAGCATGCAGAATATGCTCACATTACAGAATACACAAAACAAACCAGAATGTACAGTACACAAAAGATGTATTGCATATTATAAATATATTGTACTAATCCCTAGCATATATTGCAAAAAAATCAATTGTAAACAGGAAAACCAGGTGTAAACAGAGAATTCATGTTTAGTCCAAAAACAGGTCAATGTTGTCCCTGCCCAGGCACATAGTGGAGGAGTTGTAGAGTCTTATGGCAGAAGGCAAGAATGACCTTCTGTAGTGCTCTCTGTCTCACTGTGGTTGGATCAGCCTATTGCTGAATGTGCTATTCATTCTCATAAGCATGTTATAGAGGGGATGGGAGACGTTGTCCATAATGGACATTAATTTGGACACCATTCTCCTCTCACCCACTACCTCCAAGGGGCCCAGATCAGACCCAATGACAGAACTTGCTTTTTTGATGAGCTTGTTCAGCCTGTTAGCATCACCTGTTCTAATCCCAGTGCCCCAGCACAACACCACATAGAAAATGGCACTCGCTGCAACCAACTGATAGAACATATGTAGCACCTTACTACACACATTGAAGGACCTGAATCTCCTCAAGACGTCGGCTCTGGCCCTGCATGTAGATGGCCTCAGTGTTCTTAGTTCATTCCATTCTATCATCAATATGAACGCCCAGGTACTTGTATGAGTCCACTATCTCCACGACACTCCCATGGATGCAGACAGGTAGGTTGGACCCTCTTCCTCCTGGAGTTTATCACCAACTCCTTCGTCTTTACCATGTTCAATTGTTCACCACTCCACACCACAAAGCTGTAAATCAGTTCTCTGTTCTCTTCCTCCTACCCACCCTCAACACATCCCACAAATGCAGAATCGTCTGAAAACTTCTGCAGGTGGCATGACTTTGAGTTGTACTGTCTCACAGTCTCACAAACTGTGGTCTGCCCATCAGATAGTCAGTGATCCATGAGATCCTAGCAATAAGGCACTGGAAAAGTCGAAAAGTGCTGCTAACCCTGTCCAAGTGGGAGTAGGTCCTTTGCAGAATGTAGATGATTGCATCTTCCACACCAAGATTGAGCCCGTAGGCGAACTGCTGAGTGTCCAGTGATTATCTAACCAGGGGACTCAGGTGGGCCAAGACCAGTCTCTCCAGTGTCTTCATGACATGAGAAGTCAGCGCTACCGGCCTATTGTCATTGAGGGCGGTGGGGCACCCTTTCTTTGGTACCGGGACCAGGCATGATGATTTCCAGAGTGCAAGATCAAGTGATATTTATTTAGTTGTGCTGGGTTTGAGAAACACTGATAAAAAGAATCTTCTGCTTTACTGTAGATAATTTAAGTTTTGGGTAATTGATTAAGAGTGTAAAAAATTTAGGATAGACATAGGATACAAAAAGGAAAGAAGAGGAAAGACCACAAAGAGAAAAGACAAAGAGAAGGAACTTGAAACTTGTGCCATGCAAGAAACTCTTCTTCCTAAAAAACGATCTTCCGAAAAAACCTGATGGAAGCTAAATATTTAAACCATGCTATCCTGTGTTTTTATGGAACTTGGATTTCCTGAGTGATGAAGTGTTCTGTCCTGTTTCCGGTTGCGTTTTTAGAATGGGTAGATAGGCTCCCATTTATTTAGTGGCATCTGGGTTTGCAGAGAGATAGATTTAATAGTAGGTTGTATTCCATTTAGTTTAGAAGGCAGCTTATCATTTGCAGTATGTACAGCTTTCTAATAATTCCCATCTATGAATTGGCTTCATCACTTCTCCTTCCCACCGATAGCTGATGTGTGTTGAGCGTACTGGCATGCTATGGCTACTGTCCCATCATCCAGGTGGGAGCTTGTGACAGAGGAGCCTGTCAATAAATTCAGATGGTACGGAAAATACAACATTCATACACCTTCCATTGAGCTGTTGTTAGATAAGTTCCTGAGGGTGCACACTCAGAGCTTGACTAGTAACTGCTATTACTTTATTTCATATACTTAAACACAGGTATGAGTGAGTACTTTGGAGTGATGTTACTCACTGTTTGTTTGGTGGAGGAGAGAGAGAGAGAGAGAGAACAGGTAGATAGGGAGGATTTACCTTTATTTGAATAATTCATTTTGTTTCTTTTTGGGGGTGGGGGGAGTTTGTTTTCTGGTGTGGGGGACTGGGAGCACTGTAAATAAACTGCACTTGTTTTGCTTGGGTGCTTTTGTGGGGGAGCCAGTCTAAGATAAAATGGACCTACTTTGGCCTTGCTCAGGCCATTGTGTGACAGTGCTGCACACTGGTAATGGTGGTTGGAAGTCCCTATTATCTGTAAAGTGCTTTGAGTGGAGTGTCCAGAAATGCACTATATAAGTGTAAGGAATTATTATGCTTTCTGTAGGCATGCTTTAAAAGTCAAACACATGGTAGCATTCTGGGTTTTTCTGTATGGTCTAGATGTGGGTCTCGGAAAAATCTTGACTGTAAACTTGTACATAGAGCAACTTATGTGTTGTATATTTATGTTTGTGTAGTATAGTATATGTCATTGTCATTGTTGATACATATTTGTTTAACCAAGTATGCCTAAATTATTGCTTTTTTCACCATAACTGTGGTGAAATATAATTATAATTATTGACGAAGCCACTTGTTCAATTCCTGTTATTCATCATTTTCATAACGCCCCATTTGTAATAACTTGAAAAAAATATTTTGTTTAAAATGCACATGCTAACAATAATATTTTCTTCTTTATAAGGTGGCACAGATTAGCGTTGTTGCCTCACAGTGCTGGGGCCCTTGTTTTCAATTTCTGGGTTGCTATCTGTATGGAGTATGTTTTCCCTCAGTTTATGTGGGTTGCCTCAGAATCCTGCCCAAAATTTCCTATTGGCCGTTACTAATCATGGCCTCTAAATAATCCCCATCAATAAATTGGCTTCATTATTCTGTTCTCCTTCCCACTAATAGCTGATGTGTGGTGAGCACTCTGGCTGCTGTCGCATCATCCAGGTGGATGCTGCACATTGGTGGTAGTGGAGGGGAGTCCCCATTACCTTTAAAGTGCTTTGAGTGGAGTGTCCCAAAAAAGGCTATATAAGTGTAAGCGATTAATTAATTACATTAACCATCTAAATATATCTACTATATATCATGCTGCATATTATTTTATCAGATCTTACTAAGAAAAGATGTTAAACGGATGTCATAACGACCTTTTCATTATGTACCAGATGACATTGTTTGCAGGAGTTAACCCCATTGCACTGGGTGAATTCCACTTAGAGTTCACAAAGATTTTGTTACAAATGGAGGGTTACAAAAATGGTGAAAACCAGGAAATGGGTGAGCAGTTAAGTAAAATAAATAAGGTAAAATATACAACTCCCAACACGAGTTCTACAGAATCTACCAAAGTGGTTGTTATAAGAAGAGGCATTCCTTGTTTTCTGGCACAGCTTTGGTGAAAAGAGTAATAGTCCAGGCACCCTTGGCTAAACAAATGTTTATAAACAATGACAAGAAAAACACTGCTACAGACAACAGCAAACAAGTTAACACCCTAAACACACAGAAAAGCATAGATTGCTCAGTATTGAACTCTTAAGAAATGCCACACAGGCCACAAAAAGATAAGCTGCCTCCTTAATTAATGCAATACAACTTGCAGTTTCTCTGCAAACCCAGATGCCACAAAATATATGGAAGCCTATCTCCCTATTTTAAAAATGCACCCACAAGTGGGAAAGGTGTCTTTAACCGAGGTAACAAAAACATGGGAGTCCATGCAAAAAGTGCATAGTGCAGAGGTGCATTGAGCCCTCAGGCATTGCAGTTAGTTGTTAACGATGTGCAATGCTCTTGGTAGTGACAAAAAGGAAGCTGTGGTTGTGGGAGACATATCTAAAGAAACAGGCTACCAAAGATCAGAAGATGCAATGCATTCTGAAAGGAAATAGAAAATTGCACAACTGAAAATTTAAGCTGCCCTCAGTTAACAAAAATAATAAGATGACAGCAGAGCTGGTTTAGAGAATATTCCTACAGGCTCCTACATGTTTCACTGTGCAGTTGGCTTAAAAATGCAAAATTAAAGCAGTCTGTGAAACCTTTCACCACAACGGTTCACTGGGTAAAAATAATAATATAAACAGAAGGGAACAAAACCAATTCTCAGTGGTCAATGCCCTTTTGTTTTCACACAAAAGCCAATAAACAATAAACATTTAAGATTAGTGACGTTACGGAACCAAACCAAAAATGTCTTTGCATCTTTTTTTGAATCCCCCTTCACCTCTTCTGGTCTTTGAGGATTTGAAGGCCGTGACCCCCTGCAGAGTGAAAAGTGAAAAAGGAGTAGTTTTTATGTGAACAGTAAAATTTAATCTGTTTCCAATACCATACTCTAACCAAAAGAGTAATTGTTTCAGCCTTAAAAAGTAAATATCAGCAAACAAATGCATTTTCTTAAAAAAAGGCTTTAGTATATTATAATAATTCATGGTTTTAAAAACTGAAAAAGTTATCTGTTTCCCATTGTATCCTTTTTAAACGAATGAGTAATTCAAAGTCCTTTAAAAGTTTAAACCCTTTTGAGCTTTGTGTTTAAAAAAGTTAGATTGAGCAACTTCCTGCATTAAAATACTAATTTAGTGCTATTTATTTTATGTGAAGCAAATAATTAAAAGTTGTTTCATTGTTTACTTCTCAGCATTAGTCTTCATTCTCCATCAGGTTTACATCAGACCATCATCTGAACTGTCACAGAAAGGAGACCATTCTGTCCAATGAGCATTGGAATTAGAATTAGAGTATAAAATCTGCCCCATCTAAACAATTTACAGTAGCTAATTAAACCTGATCTGCATATATTTTGGAGAAAGTTGGGAAATAACCAGAGTAAATTGTGAAAAGTAATGTACTATAAACTCCACACTGACAGTCACTTAACCAAGAATCTTGGTGAGACAGTAATATAACACCTCTCATGCCCTCTTAGCCAGAGGGCACTCCCACTCTGTCCTGTCCCTAGTTTCCTGTGGTTTGCTCTCCTTCTGGTGTCTCTCTCTCCTTGGGGCTATATTTTTCTGTGTCACTTATTCTGCTTCACTCAGCTTTGACATTCGGATGTCCTGAAACCCGCCTAGCATCCAGGTCGCCAAACGTCCGCTGCCTGAGGGTATTGGTTTCTATTCGCCTCCTGAACTGCTGAGCCCGGGCTTTTTCCCCGTTACGCATATGGGTCTTTTTCTGCTCTCCCCCCTCTCCAAGGTTTGTCCTCTCTGACATTCGTGACAGAAAGCTGAACCACCTACTGACCCCACGAGCAGCGCTTTTTGTTTTTCCGAAGTTTTTTTTTTTCTCTGGGCTTTATTTTCTCTCAGCTCTTCTATTCATATCACGGGATGCTTTTTTTTACTCCTGTGTCTGTTAGCAGGCTTCTGCCCGGCTTTCCTTGGGTTGTCTTGCCAGCATCTTGATTGAATGCTGAGCTAGACCTCCTGTCCTCATCGCTGGATATCACTCATGTCTTCCATGTCTGTGAGCGGGTCTCGTGCCTGGCTTTCCTTGGGTTGTCCACTCCGATATCAGCGATAGGGTGGTGAGCCTTTTTTCCTCTCCCATTCTGATTGCTGGATATCACCTTCCTGATATCCGTGCCTGTGAGCGGGCTGCTGCCTGGCTTTCCTCAGGTTGTCTTCTGCTGATATCAGCGTTAGTTTGGTGAGCTTTTTTTGCCATTCCTCTATTTTTTTTGCTCGTTGTCACTCTGGACATCCGTGCCTGTGAGCGGACTACGGTCTGGCTTTCCTCGGGTTGTCCACTCCGATATCAGTGATAGAATGTGAATGTGCCTATTGCCAAGTCTGCTGTATTCTTTCCCTGGGTTTTTGTTTTTATTTTTGTTTTTTGCTTGTTGTTTTGATTTTTCTCTTCCTGGTTTCCCCTTATCTCTGGTCCTCCTGACCCCTGTGTTGTGGAACTTTTGGTTCCTATCTGTTTATTTTGGTTTGTTACCCTGGTCTCCCAGGTTTATTTCTGTGGCTGTTTTTGTGCTTGTGTACTTGTCTTTTTTTTGTTTTTGTTTTAAGTCTCTGGAGCTCTACCTGACCCCCTTCCTCTACCCAATAAAGGCTTTTACCCTGGAGGAGGGGGCAGCTCTCAGCCATGGACTCCTGGAGGTTTCTTTTCAGTTAAATGAGGTTTTTCCTCCCCCCAGTGCTGTGCAGCTCACTTATTTGTATGGGCTTCAGGAGTCGCCCATGAAGGGGGGGGGGGATACTGTCACGGCCCCTCTGCGGCCCTCTGTGGGCTTTTTCCCCGTTCTGCTGCTACGCTTATGGGTCTTTTTCTGCTCTCCTTCTCCACAGTTTGTCCTCTCTGACATTCATGACACCACCCAGCTCTGATGGATATTATAGAATATTTTAAACATAGATATCAATCACTGTATGTAACTGTAGAGAAACCCTAATTGCTAAAAGCAAAGCAGAAGCCAAAATAAAACAATAAAGCTGGTTCACAACACAAAATTAATTAATTTATTAATTAATTAATTTCTTATCAGCAAACTATGTAACTTACTAATGACATGCTGCTTTGGGCTTTGCAGCTCTAAATTATCTTCAGAGTAGAG
The DNA here is from genome assembly GCF_040954835.1 of Lepisosteus oculatus. Taxonomy (NCBI): domain Eukaryota; kingdom Metazoa; phylum Chordata; class Actinopteri; order Semionotiformes; family Lepisosteidae; genus Lepisosteus; species Lepisosteus oculatus. The sequence continues at coordinate 21,396,001 of NC_090706.1, forward strand.
CTGACTTGCTGGTTAGTTTGTGGTCAATGCCTATAGACTTCAATGGGGTGTGCTCAAAGTCAGTGGTTCTCAATCATGGTACAGAGAGACTGCTTTGTCTTCTGGACCTTGCTCAATCCATGGACTTTGTTCTTATTTACAGGTAAATTGCTTTTTATGTAAAGGGTGGTTTTATTTATTTTTTGGCTGTTCTTTGAATGTTCAAAAAGTCTTACAGGGTTTGCAATTGGTATCTATCTTGTATGAAATCCTGTATTTCAGAACTCCTAACATCCATGTATGTTACCTCAAATTAAACCAAATTTACTTAAAGAAAAGGAAAATTATACTTCCACCTCTGTCACTGAACATTCTAATCAATCAATCAACCGAGGTATATTTATCAATGCACGAACAGAACAGCATACGGGGTGTTGTCGGCAATGAAATGCTGTATCCATGAGCTGGTTAAGAGTGATAGAAGAGTAGAAGGATAGAAGTTCAGTTGAGTAGCTGACAACCTTCCTGTTCACAGCTCCCTTGACCGCCCTCAGCAACCATCCACACCAGGCACTTTCCCTTGCAACAGGGCTCGCTATTTCACCTGCAAGTATACATCCAATACCACACTCATTCAAGGCCCCTCAGGACAATTCCAGATCACCCAGATGGCATCTTGTACCTCCAGCAACCTTATTTACTGTATCTCTTGCAGTAAATGCCCAGCCATCTACATTGGAGAAACAGGAAGGAGACTTGGAGACCGCTTCAGAGAACAGGTCAGGGCTGTGAAGATTAAAGATCTCTCCAAGCCCATTGTTTCTCATTTCACTTCTGACGGCCACGACCACTCCAATCTCTCCGTCTGTGTTCTCAAAGACAGGTTTCCGAACTCATACATCAGAAAGACTACTGAAACCAAAATTATCCTGCAGCTAGGATCACACTTTCCCCTTCTCTTTACGACAGACTACTTTTCTTCAAAATTCTCTCTATTCATTGAAGGTTTCATTTCACACCTCTCTACACCTATTCTGACTTCACACCTCTGGATTGGCCTCTCTTTCTTTCTCCTGCACCCGCCATTACTGATACATCTGACCACAAAAAAGGTAAATATATACAGATGCAGCCATTCAAGATGGGTGAGGTATTTCGCGGCATAACCCGGTGGGCGTGTCGCGGTATCACGCAGTTCACGTGTGTCACGTGACTAACTAAAACCGCCAGGGGGAGCTTAACCTCTCATGTACAGCATTTGAGCTTTTAATTTTGAACTGTGTATTACAGCATGTTTATCATCAGTCATTAAAATGTTGATATATTTTATGAAAGCAAGATTGCTCAGTTGGACAAAAGTACACAACCTACCTTTATCAGAAATATTTATGCATCAAAGCCTTTACTGAAGATATTACTAATAGTATTAATAATGGATGACTTTGGACAAGCTGTATACTCAAAGTATAATTTCTTTAGAACATTTGTACAAGCACTTGGAATCTGTCCAAGCCATACTTTGTCAGGCATTTTGTTTTACTTCAACGGGCATAAAAACTTCCTTGCTTTTAACAGGGCGTTTTATAATTTCTAACTACGAAAATGATTTAAAATGCGACACCTATCATTCAACTAGAGCTTAAAATATCACAAGGATCCTCAAGAGCACAGCAAAGAGTGTATTAAAAGACACTTGTATTTATCAACGCTTTCTTTTCCGTATACCAGATTTTATGGAACCACTTCAGAGGGGTGTCAGCCAGTCAGATTCCAGGAATCGGCACTTTAAAGAAAACATACACACCAGTTTTCCATTTCTCCCTAAACATTTTAAGCATCGAAGTCTTTAACTAACGCGATACCGGAGTCAACAAGCATACTTTTAGAATTTGATTAAAAGGGAATATAATATGGAATCGCGTATCTCAAGAATTTAATAACGGTATGATTATATCCGTGTACTGCGCCAGGGCTGTGTAGGGCTGTTTCGCCTGCCTGTTCATGCGAGCTGTCTTGTAGCCTACTGGTCTAGGTGCGTGACTACCACCTGGCAGGTTGTGTGTTCAAATCCAGCTGGTGCTGGACTTTTCATTTTTATTTATTTATTTTTTAATCGCGTAACATAAACATATTACCGTATTCAAACTGTACTGTATACAGTATGTATATGTATATTTAATGTCTTAACTGTGCCCGTTTAAGTATTGAATATTCATATCTAATTTTACCACTGAAGGGAAATCTTAGTAGCTGAGCATAAAAAGAATAGGAGCATACTGTAACGCGTGTGAAGGCCATAAACGATATTAATTTTGGAACATAAACATACAGTATATAGCTGGTCTTGGTACTTTAAAGAAAAAAATACACACCAGTATTCCATTTCTCCCTAAACATTGTAAGCTTCGAAGTCTTTAACTAACGTGATACCGGAGTCAACAAGCATACTTTTAGAATTTGATTAAAAGGGAATATAATATGGAATCGCGTATCTCAAGAAATTAATAACAATATAATTATATTCATGTTGCAAAAGAACTGCAACGGACATAAAAACTCCCTTGCTTTTAACAGAGCGTTCCATAATTTCTAACTACGAAAATGCCAGGTGGAAGGATTTGTAAACATATTTTGTTAAAGCAAGTCAGTTTTTTCCGCAACACATAAAATACATTTTTCCAAGAAAGTTTAGCCTTTGTCACTTATGAAACCACTAAATAAAGACATACAGATAGAAATCTTAAGATTTGTTTTATTTAATGTTGGTAGCAGGATGAACTGTCAGAGTGTATATTTTGTCGCAGAGTTGCTGCAAGATGTTAACAGTGAAAAAGGTATTTAGAAATGAGTTATTTCAAGATGAAAAAGAAAACATACACGAAACATGGTTTCATTATGACCAGAATCGGTCTTGAGATATTTTTAACTTGATTTACAGTATTTGAGAGGTATGTCTTAACACCGATACTACAGTGCTTAAGTACTGCTCACGTATATGTTTCTAGGTTTATATTATGCATTTCATACGGTCAAATTACTTTTGAGCAACTAATAAGAAGCGCGAAACGGTATGCGTTTTAGTTTTGTTTTGTGCTGGGACCCGTGGATTGATTAGAGATATCAAGTACATACAAGTCATTTTTTAAATGTTGTAGTTTGTCTTGAAAAAATGTTACGAGTACATCATCTATCAACAATTACTCAGGTTCTGTTTCCATATTGCGGATTTTGGTTACGTAATATTATTTTCTAGATTTCACGTTGTGAATATATGATTTGGGCAAACAGAGCCGCAAAGAAGTACATTATTGGTTGTTGTTTTTTTTTTTTTGCAGTTTTATCTAGAACAAGCGATGCTTAAACCTTTGTCTGATTCTTGTGAAACTATCCACACGACAGTTACAGTACCTAGGAGTTGACTTCAGTGATGTCACTGATGGGATGTTTCTAAAAATCCATCCTCTGTAAAACATCTTCTCTAGTTGTCCTGCATATGTATTCGCTAATGAAGCTGTGTGTTCTGAGCCTGGATCTCTACATTTCTGTATGAACCAGCTTAGAGGGCTAAAGACAGCTTGTGTTTAAATTGAGTTTAAGGCAATTCATGCTTCTAAAGTCATGGTCAGCATTTATTTTTGTACTGTGCTGTAAACTTGTTCTGTGCCAAGTCACATTATTTTATAGCGTTTTTATAGCGTTATCAAATCCGGTGGCGCTGTGTGTTAGTTTCCTGACTCCCATGTCACATGGTCTGTGATTGAAACCTGTAAAACCGGTTTAATTCGTCACAGCCAGCACTCTTCAGGTGTGAGGGTCTTCTGCTCAGAATGAAACGCTAAAATGTTTGTGTATATTCTAATGTTAGTGGGGGCAGGGTGTGTGGGAACAGGTTTGGTTGAAATTGCATTGGAGATCTATGTTCTTCACACCTGAAACATTTTCTCTGAAAGCATTTTCTTTGCAGTTTAACCGATCTTGTTACAGCATGTTACAGTTTACTATTATTAACCATATTAATTTTAAGTGCTTAATGTAAAATCTTGTAAAAATATATTTTCATTGTTCAAATATACATTAAGTCTGACTATATATAATAAGTTAAATACAAAACTAAAGAAAAAATAGGGTTAAATATAATTCAAAATATTTTGCTAACAATGTTAACTGTTTATGAATAATAAAATGTATTAACTAAGGAGTAGGATGGCACAGTTGTTAGTATGTTTTTTGTTTTGTTTCTTTTTCATAAATACAACAGTAGTACCTGATGTCTCAGTGGCTTTCACAATTAAATTATGCATGCAAACCTGTGAACTAGAAAGATAACTAAGATATCCATCCATTTATAATGGTGGCAAAGTGGTTAGCATTTCTATCTTGCAGCACTGGGGTCCTAGGTTCAATTCCTGCCATCCTGTGTGTGTGGGGTTTACATGTTCTCTCTGGGTTACATGGTTTTTCTCCATATGTGTGATATGACTCCCTCTCGCACTCCAAAACATACTGGTAAGTTAATTGGTTTATGGGAAAACTGGCCCTGGTGTGTGTGTGTTTGTGTCTGTCTGTCCTGTGATGAACTGGCGCTATGTCCAGGGTGTATTCTGCCTTGTGTCCGTTGCTTACTGGGATAGGCTCCAAATCCTCTGTACTGGATATGGAGATTAGAAATGGAAGTAAAGGCACTGTGCGGATGGAACTATACACGGTGTTAGAAACCCACTATGAAATGGCAGCATCTCACTGAGAATAAAATATTTTATAGTGCTGGCTTAAGGAAACAGCCTTTCCACCTCTCTTGCACATCAGTATCCATACCTAGTTATTTAAACAAATTGCCTATAATTATAAACATCTTAATATGCTGGCTCTGTGGATCCGCATCAGCTATGTTTGCCCATTTCTTCAAATCATGTGCATCCAACACACAGTTCAACGCTAGCAACTACACAAAATCTAAAATATGAGCTCTACTTGCCACTTACAATACCAACAGTACCAGCTAACTTTAGTAGTGACATTTTCATGGAACTTTTTAACAATAAAATTTACAACATCAGACTTCAGACACAATTAAACAGGCCTCAAAAAAGTCTGGTACAAACATTTTCAGCATGGAATAAACCATTACTTTAATGGTAGATTCATATTCTCAATAAGATTTGGTGCCTGACTTAGAAAATGACAGAAGACATACGTATCATGCTTATCCTTCTATTTCTCATAATCTTAAACTCCTTAAGGCAGTTACATTTTCTCTGTTCTGACCTGGAGTTACAGAGAAATTTAAATTCTAATAAGAGATTTGTAATGAGGAAAGTCATACCAATCACTCATACAATACCAGGATTTGCAATTACAATACAAATACTTTCTTTCTGTATGTGTTTATTTTGCAGTTTGTGTCTATGGCATTCCTTTGGGGGTCTATACTCCAAGGCATGACTTTTTTATGGGAACATGACATTTTTTTAAACATATATTTTTGTGGTAGGAGGGCGCAAAACATCAGTATTTACTGCTATTAAGCACTGTACGATTTATAGTTGAAATCTGAGCCTAGATATAAAGTTAGATATAAAGTTAAAATTTCGACAAAGCAATGTAGGAAATACAGAGAAAATAAATCCTTTCTGACATCTAAAATCAGTTTCGATCAAGGTCTCTGAAACGAGCAAGAAAAAGAGGATTTTCGGAGGGCAATTACGCTGTGTTTATATAGAATTAGTGATTTATGAGCAATCTAATTTCTTGTTCGTTTAAAACAGTGAAATGTCAGCCGCAAAAGATCGCACCAGAAACAGCACTCTCTCTGCCTGTCATAGACGTTCAGGAAAGGCTGAATGAAGTCATGTCAAGTACAATAATTCGGTGATCAATAATAACAGTTGTATTATATCCATGAAAATATATTCATTATATGCCAGCGAACCTCACCGTGCCAGGCCACCACTGCGTCACAACACACAGCTGCCAGCTCAACTCACCGTACCAGGCCACCACTGCGTCACACCACACAGCTGCCAGCGCACCTCACCATACCAGGCCACCACTGCATCACACAGCTGCCAGCGCACTTCACCGTGCCAGGCCACCACTGCATCACACAGATGCCAGCGCACCTCACCGTGCCAGGCCACCACTGCGTCACACCACACAGCTGCCAGCGCACTTCACCGTGCCAGGCCATCACTGCGTCACACCACACAGCTGCCAGCGCTCCTCACCGTACCAGGCCACCACTGCGTCACACCACACAGCTGCCAGCGCACTTCACCATGCCAGGCCACCACTGCATCACACCACACAGCTGCCAGCACACCTCACCGTGCCAGGCCACCACTGCATCACCCACCTGTCAGCGCACTTCACCGTGCCAGGCCACCACTGCATCACACAGCTGCCAGCGCACCTCACCGTGCCAGGCCACCACTGCGTCACAACACACAGCTGCCAGTGCACTTCTACATACCCGACCACCACTGCATCACACAGCTGCCAGCGTACCTCACCGTGCCAGGCCACCACTGCGTCACATAGCTGCAAGCGCACCTCACCGTGCCAGGCCACCACTGCGTCACAACACACAGCTGCCAGTGCACTTCTACATACCCGACCACCACTGCATCACACAGCTGCCAGCACACCTCACCGTGCCAGGCCACCACTGCATCACCCACCTGTCAGCGCACTTCACCGTGCCAGGCCACCACTGCATCACACAGCTGCCAGCGCACTTCACCGTGCCAGGCCACCACTGCGTCACACCACACAGCTGCCAGCGCAACTCACCGTGCCCGGCCACCACTGCATCACACAGCTGCCAGCGCACCTCACCGTGCCAGGCCACCACTGCGTCACACCACACAGCTGCCAGCGCACTTCACCGTGCCAGGCCACCACTGCGTCACACCACACAGCTGCCAGCGCTCCTCACCGTACCAGGCCACCACTGCATCACACCACACAGCTGCCAGCGCACTTCACCGTGCCAGGCCACCACTGCGTCACACCACACAGCTGCCAGCACACCTCACCGTGCCAGGCCACCACTGCAACATCCACCTGCCAGCGCACTTCACCGTGCCAGGCCACCACTGCATCACACAGCTGCCAGCGCACTTCACCGTGCCAGGCCACAACTGCGCCACACCACACAGCTGTCAGCGCACCTCACCGTGCCAGGCCACCACTACATCACACAGCTGCCAGCGCACCTCACCGTGCCAGGCCACCACTGCGTCACAACACACAGCTGCCAGTGCACTTCTACATACCCGACCACCACTGCATCACACAGCTGCCAGCGTACCTCACCGTGCCAGGCCACCACTGCGTCACATAGCTGCAAGCGCACCTCACCGTGCCAGGCCACCACTGCGTCACAACACACAGCTGCCAGTGCACTTCTACATACCCGACCACCACTGCATCACACAGCTGCCAGCGTACCTCACCGTGCCAGGCCACCACTGCGTCACATAGCTGCAAGCGCACCTCACCGTGCCAGGCCACCACTGCATCATACAGCTGCCAGGGCACCTCACCGTGTCAGGCCACCACTGCGCCACACATATTTCAGCGCCATATATTTCATGGATATTATGGAATATAATGGATGGATATCTTAGTTATCTTTCTAGTTCACAGGTTTGCATGCATAATTTAATTTTGAAAGCCACTGAGACATCAGGTACTACTGTTGTATTTATGAAAAAGAAACAAAACAAAAAACATACTAACAACTGTGCCATCCTACTCCTTAGTTAATACATTTTATTATTCATAAACAGTTAACATTGTTAGCAAAATATTTTGAATTATATTTAACCCTATTTTTTCTTTAGTTTTGTATTTAACTTATTATATGATAGTCAGACTTAATGTATATTTGAACAATGACAATATATTTTTACAAGATTTTACATTAAGCACTTAAAATTAATATGGTTAATAATAGTAAACTGTAACATGCTGTAACAAGATCGGTTAAACTGCAAAGAAAATGCTTTCAGAGAAAATGTTTCAGGTGTGAAGAACATAGATCTCCAATGCAATTTCAACCAAACCTGTTCCCACACACCCTGCCCCCACTAACATTAGAATATACACAAACATTTTAGCGTTTCATTCTGAGCAGAAGACCCTCACACCTGAAGAGTGCTGGCTGTGACGAATTAAACCGGTTTTACAGGTTTCAATCACAGACCATGTGACATGGGAGTCAGGAAACTAACACACAGCGCCACCGGATTTGATAACGCTATAAAAACGCTATAAAATAATGTGACTTGGCACAGAACAAGTTTACAGCACAGTACAAAAATAAATGCTGACCATGACTTTAGAAGCATGAATTGCCTTAAACTCAATTTAAACACAAGCTGTCTTTAGCCCTCTAAGCTGGTTCATACAGAAATGTAGAGATCCAGGCTCAGAACACACAGCTTCATTAGCGAATACATATGCAGGACAACTAGAGAAGATGTTTTACAGAGGATGGATTTTTAGAAACATCCCATCAGTGACATCACTGAAGTCAACTCCTAGGTACTGTAACTGTCGTGTGGATAGTTTCACAAGAATCAGACAAAGGTTTAAGCATCGCTTGTTCTAGATAAAACTGCAAAAAAAAAAAACAACAACCAATAATGTACTTCTTTGCGGCTCTGTTTGCCCAAATCATATATTCACAACGTGAAATCTAGAAAATAATATTACGTAACCAAAATCCGCAATATGGAAACAGAACCTGAGTAATTGTTGATAGATGATGTACTCGTAACATTTTTTCAAGACAAACTACAACATTTAAAAAATGACTTGTATGTACTTGATATCTCTAATCAATCCACGGGTCCCAGCACAAAACAAAACTAAAACGCATACCGTTTCGCGCTTCTTATTAGTTGCTCAAAAGTAATTTGACCGTATGAAATGCATAATATAAACCTAGAAACATATACGTGAGCAGTACTTAAGCACTGTAGTATCGGTGTTAAGACATACCTCTCAAATACTGTAAATCAAGTTAAAAATATCTCAAGACCGATTCTGGTCATAATGAAACCATGTTTCGTGTATGTTTTCTTTTTCATCTTGAAATAACTCATTTCTAAATACCTTTTTCACTGTTAACATCTTGCAGCAACTCTGCGACAAAATATACACTCTGACAGTTCATCCTGCTACCAACATTAAATAAAACAAATCTTAAGATTTCTATCTGTATGTCTTTATTTAGTGGTTTCATAAGTGACAAAGGCTAAACTTTCTTGGAAAAATGTATTTTATGTGTTGCGGAAAAAACTGACTTGCTTTAACAAAATATGTTTACAAATCCTTCCACCTGGCATTTTCGTAGTTAGAAATTATGGAACGCTCTGTTAAAAGCAAGGGAGTTTTTATGTCCGTTGCAGTTCTTTTGCAACATGAATATAATTATATTGTTATTAATTTCTTGAGATACGCGATTCCATATTATATTCCCTTTTAATCAAATTCTAAAAGTATGCTTGTTGACTCCGGTATCACGTTAGTTAAAGACTTCGAAGCTTACAATGTTTAGGGAGAAATGGAATACTGGTGTGTATTTTTTTCTTTAAAGTACCAAGACCAGCTATATACTGTATGTTTATGTTCCAAAATTAATATCGTTTATGGCCTTCACACGCGTTACAGTATGCTCCTATTCTTTTTATGCTCAGCTACTAAGATTTCCCTTCAGTGGTAAAATTAGATATGAATATTCAATACTTAAACGGGCACAGTTAAGACATTAAATATACATATACATACTGTATACAGTACAGTTTGAATACGGTAATATGTTTATGTTACGCGATTAAAAAATAAATAAATAAAAATGAAAAGTCCAGCACCAGCTGGATTTGAACACACAACCTGCCAGATGGTAGTCACGCACCTAGACCAGTAGGCTACAAGACAGCTCGCATGAACAGGCAGGCGAAACAGCCCTACACAGCCCTGGCGCAGTACACGGATATAATCATACCGTTATTAAATTCTTGAGATACGCGATTCCATATTATATTCCCTTTTAATCAAATTCTAAAAGTATGCTTGTTGACTCCGGTATCACGTTAGTTAAAGACTTCCAAGCTTACAATGTTTAGGGAGAAATGGAATACTGGTGTGTATTTTTTTCTTTAAAGTACCAAGACCAGCTATATGCTGTATGTTTATGTTCCAAAATTAATATCGTTTATGGCCTTCACACGCGTTATAGTATGCTCCTATTTTTTTTATTCTCAGCTACTAAGATTTCCCTTCAGTGGTAAAATTCAATATCTACAATGGGCACAGTAAAGACGTTTACAGTAAGTCTTTCTACGACAGACCAACGGACCACGAGTGCCCCTGTCGGTCAACCAATCACGCACCGCGGTACCCCGTGTCATCTTACCTGCGGTACGTGTCTGTACCGCTCACTTTGAATGGCTGCATCTGTATATACAGATGAAAAAAAGAAACACAGCACCTTCTCCTCCACACTCTGGCCGTCCTATCTGCATGGAAGAGGCTGAAGAGTGACTCACCCGTGAAGAAGACCTGATGCCAGTGCTAATGAGTCCATTGCAGCCTCTGTCTGGCCCAAGCCAGTCGGGTGTGATATCTAGGAGGTGTGAGCAGAGGGCCTCTGACAGTTCGCCTTGTTCTAAAGCCAGCAACATGGACCCTCAATGTCCTGTCACTGATGTGGGCATTGTGCCTGCCGGCAGTTTCAGCAGCAGTACGGGTGGCAGATCTGAAACGATCTCTCAAATGGACCAGTCTGATGTGTTGGTCCTGCTCTGGTGTGGTCACTTGAATGCGACCAGATCTTGGACGGTCATCTGTCCTGTCGGTGCACTGAAACCTTCTCTGCAGTCTGGGACACAGTGGAGCAGCTTACTCCATAGTGTCTGGAAACACTGGCACATGACATGCCTGTCTGCTGCACGCCGTTGGCCCTCTCCCTTGCTTCTGGTGACATTAGAGGCGTTATTAAATGCACAGAAAACTGACTAAGTGTGGCCTTTCTTGCAGTGACCTAAGCTTTGAATAAAGGCCTTTTTTTAGGTGACCTGATCACGCAGTACCACCTGAACCTCGTTGGGTAAAAATGCACCTAACAAGCTTTCGTGTGATTAGCAAGTTGCAATGCCTCACTACACAAGCTGTTTTGCTGGTCAGAGGGCTTAAAACTAATAGACAACTTTTTGTGAAAGTACATAAGCTATAACTATAATATTCTCATTCCAGAAAATGTTGCATTCCTTTTTTCCATTGGTAAATACAGTATAGGGAGAATGTGAGTTTTAAGAATATTTAACAGTTAAGTAATAATAATAATAATAATAATAATAGCTTACACTTATATAGTGCTTTTCTGGACACTCCACTCAAAGTGGTTTACACCACCACCAATGTGCAGCATCCACCTGGATGATGCGACGGCAGCCATAGTGCACCAGAATGCTCACCACACATCAGCTATCAGTGGGGAGGAGAGCACAGTAACGAAGCCAATTCATAGATGGAGATTATTAGGAGGCCATGATTGGTAAGGGCCAGGGTTACACCCCTACTCTTTTCGAGAAATGGCCTGGGATTCTTAATGACCACAGAGAGTCAGGACCTCAGTTTTATGTCTCATCTGAAGGACAGCACCTGTTTACAGTATAGTGTCCCCTTCACTATATTGGGGCATTAGGACCCACACAGACTGCAGGGTGAGTGCCCCCTGCTGGTCACACTTACACCTCCTCCAGCAGCAACCTTGATTTTTTCCCTGGAGGTCTCCCCTCCGGGTACTGACCAGGCTCACACTTGCTTAGCTTCAGTGGGTTGCCACTTGTGAGTTGCAGGGTGATATGGCTGCTGGCACTTAGTACTTTTTAATCACTGTAGATGTTGTTTCCACAATTGTTTAAACAGAAGCCATGCCAGAAATACAAATTATAAAACAATAAATATAATTTCTGTAGCCAGTCATGTGTTTATTTTAAGTACAGATGCAGCCATTCAAAATGCACAGTACAACCTCAGGTACCTCCCAGGTAGCAGATTGTGTACATGAGCATCTCCATTAGACTTCAGAAGCTCCCATGTTTATTTTGGGTGATTTTAACCACTGTAAACTTGAGATGGCATTGCCTGGGTTTGAACAGTATGTCAAATATGGGATGAGAGGGAACAGAGTTCTAGACAAATGCTACGGTAATATAAAACAAGCCTATTCCGCCAAAGCCAAACCACCTCTGTCTAACTCTGATCCCAATACTGTTCACCTCATCCCCACTTACTGGACAGTTCTGAAGAGCAGCAAACCTGTTACTAAGACTGTAAATGTATGGACTGATGATAGTATTGAGATGCTGAAAGGGTGTTTTCTTTGCACAGACTGGGAGATATTTCATATATATAACTCCAGGAGGTTGTGGCAAACAATGAAAACAGTCCCAAAAATGAATTCTTCAAAGAAGAACTTCCATACAGTGGATGAGCTGGCTAAAGCAAACGAGCTGAATGACTTCTACCGGAGGTTTGAGACATAGGGACGTCTCTGGTGCATGTGACAGTTTATTAGATACTATTACAGCTGACAGTAGTGCTGGTAGGCTTGTAAGAAGTCAGCAGATGACCACATAATCTTTCAGGCACATATGTGCAAAAAAGGCAACAGGCCCCAGTGCCATCACTACCCCTCTTTTAAAAAACTGTCCAGAGGAATTAACACCAGCATGGTTTCCTATCTTTCAGAAGTCATTTGACCCTCACTCTGTTCCAGCGCTGTGGAAAAAAGCAATAATTGTATAAATACCCAAAAAGCCCTGTCCCTCAGTTAACAATTACTATAGTCCGGTAGCACTGACATCTGTTGTGATTAAATGCTTTAAGAGGATAATGGTATCCATGCTGTGCTCAGAAGTGAACACTGTACTGGATCCATTTCAGTTTGCATAGAAACACCGGTGGGGCACCAGTGATGCAATCAACAGCATAATGCATCTTGTTCTAAAACACCTAGAGAACCACAATGCCTATGCTCGGATGCTGTCTGTAGACTTCAGCTCTGCATTTAATATGCTGCAGCCCCATCTATTGATAAGTAAGTTGAAGCAAATGTCCATTAACCGTAACATTATAAAGATGGTACCATTCATTTTTAACAAATCGCACACAGTATGTCAGGGTCAACAAAACTCTTTCCGAGTCACTATCTATCAACACAAGTGCCCCTCAGGGCATTGTCAGCTCTCCAGTTCTGTTCACACGTTATACAAATGATTGTACAAGCAGTAGTCAAAGCAACTTCATTTTCAAATTCTCAAATGATACAGCTGTTCTTGGCTTAATGCATAGAGGTAGCAGCTCATGTCAGAAATCCAAAGATTTGTGCAATGGTGTGACAACAATAGCCTAATTTTGAATGCTAAAAAAACAAAAGAAATAGTTTTCGATCCCAGAACCGTTAGTGATCACTCACAGGTAGTAATCCACAACGAACGTATCACTCAGGTTGATTCATATAAGTACTTAGGTGTACACAAAGACTGTAACCTGTGCTGATCTACTCATGTTGAGAGTGTTTGCTCCAAAGTTCAGCAGTGCTTTTATTTCCTACGAAGACTAAGAGTGTTTAGGGTTCGACAGGAAGTAATGCTACTCTTTTACAGTGCTATAATCAAGAGCATTATCAGATATGGTATTTCACTGTGGTTTGGTAATCTATCAGTTCATTTTAAATCACAAATTACCCTCATCATCCAGACAGTTTGAAGGTCATGGGATTGAAACCGCACCCCTCCCTGCAGACAATCTTTGAAAAATCCATAATCAAACAGGCAGGAAAATTTATATCAGATCCTTCCCACATCCTCAACTCTGAATATCAACTTCTTTCTTCTGTCAAATGTTAAAGGGTTCACAAATGTAAGTCAAACAGATACAAACATTCCTTTGGTCCATTATCCATTAAAGCTGTCAACACATATGTCAAGGATAAACACAATTTTGACTCTTACAACCCACTTGAGTGCAACATGTTTTGTGATGTTCTAAATGTTACATGTTGTTATGTATTATACTGCACATATGCACATATATTTCTTATCTCTCTTTTTGCTTCTATTTAAATGTACAGGAGTGCTGGGTGTCCATAAAAAATTTCCCTCAGGGGACAATAAAATCTTGTCTTATCTTAACCCCGTACCGTGCGAAATTACCCACAGTTTACCACGTTGTACTGCAGTAAGTGATTTGGCTGGCCAAAATGACCAACAGCGGCACTCGTGGAGCATTGGTTGTTAATGAAACGATGTAATCATTTAATCTTTTTACATGTTTTAATCCGCTTAATATTGAATATTTATATGGAATTTTAAAGGGAAATTTTAGTATCTGGGCATAAAAAGAAGAGGAGCGTGACGTGTCTGAAGGTCATAATATTAATTTAGGAGCATAAACATTATGTAAACTGTATATGGCTGGTATTGGTAGTTTAAATAAAAAATACACACCAGTATTCCACTGTCTTCCTAAACATTTTAAGCATCAAAGTCTTTCATTCGGTTACATACTGTGGATATTTTGGAAAAATTTTAACATGCTCCTTCTGACTATATTAATAATTAATAATAATTGCTTACACTTATATAGCACTTTTCTGGACACTCCACTCAAAGCGCTTTACAGGTAATGGGAACTCCCTTCCACCACCACCAATGTGCAGCATCCACCTGGATGATACGACGGCAGCCATAGTGCGCCAGAACACTCACCACACATTAGGTATCAGTGGGGAGGAGAACAGAGTAATAAAGCCAGTCATAGATGGGGATTATTAGGAGGCCATGATTGGTAAGGGCCGATGGGAAATGTGGCCAGGACACCGGGGTTACACCCCTACTCTTTTCAAGAAACACCCTGGGATTTTTAATGACCACAGAGAGTCAGGACCTCGGTTTTACATCTCATCCGAAGGACGGCGCCTGTTTACAGTATAGTGTCCCCGTCACTATACTGGGGCATTAGGACCCAAATGGACCGCAAGGTGAGCGCCCCCTGCTGGCCCCACTAACACCTCTTCCAGCAGCAACCTTAGTTTTTCCCAGGAGGTCTCCCATCCAGGTACTGACCAGGCTCACACCTGCTTAGCTTCAGTTGGTTGCCAGTTGTGAGTTGCAGGTATTATTAAGTTTATATACTTATGTTAAAAGTTATAATGTTTTAACCATTTCTGTGAATACTTACGCTCGTTATCGCAGTAGAAAAATGCATACTTTTAAGAATTTGATTAATAGGGAATATAATATGGAATTGCATATCTAAAGAAATTAATAATTATATAATAATATTACTATAGCTCAAATTATCACAGTAGTACAATATTTTTGTAAAAGTCTACATCAGTTTAACTCAATGTGTAATGGCTTAGGCCTGTCCCTTGCATTTTGGAGGTTGGGAGCTCAAACCCAGCTGTCACCATGAGATTTATTTTAACACATAAACATTTCTTTGAAAAACTAAAATACCAAATATTATGGACACTATATTGACATTTTTTATATTTCTAATTATCACAACATGTTTGAGGCTAAGTGATTTATTAATAACAATGAATAATTTCAACCTGCTACTGGACTGCCACTGCAGTATAGCTTGTAGGAAATACATTTATTTTCCCTGCATCAAAGTTTAACTCATTCAGAGCACCATACATTACAAACTCAAAGTGTTTCATTTTGTTTATTGCTACAATATCGAGCAATGTAGTTAAAAGCAACATGTCAATATGTTTCCAAAATAACAAGAACGAATTGTGGGATTTGATAATAATAGAGAAATTATAACAATGACCCAGTGTTGGTAATCATGCATAACTAACAGTACTGTCATCCACTTTCTTTGTAAATGCGTTTAATTTTTAATTTGACTCATTCATGTATTATGAATTGTGAGAGTTTTTTAAAACAACCTGCGGGGAAGGAAAAGTACCAGCGGTCATTTTTTTCATTGACAGGAAAAGTTAACATGTGATGCATTGGTTGTTAGTGAAACGATTTAGTAATTTAATCTCTTTGCTGTGCATGTTTTAATCCACTTAATATTGAATATTTATATGGACGTTTACAACTAAAGGGAAATTTAAGTAGCTGAGCATAAAAGTGCATCTGCAACGGAAAGCAACTGGTTTGACATGTGCAGTAAATGTGAAACATGTGGCATGTTGAGTGCATATCCTACAGTGTGAGCGCATTTGCAAGGCTATTAAAAAAGGCTGATCAAGTTAACAGTCTGGGTGTGGCGAGTTTCGACTGTTTCCTGCCAGTCTTGGGCGAAAGGAACCTGTCTTTCATTGAAGGGTTCACCTATTCTACTCGTACATGAGAATATAGGGGGGAAGGAAAAGTGCCCGTGGTCAACAAGTTGTGTTGTGCTAATAAAAACTATGCTTAACAGCTGCTTGTAAGACTTTCTGCTATCTAAACCATTTACAGCTTTTAAAGTCATGCAATGTTTGAGTTAGGCAGGAACACATCATTGTATCTTATTTTTTATTTCATTTTTAAAAATAATTTATAAGGTAACCAACAATCAAATGTCCTGTTTTTTATTAATACTCATTTTTCCATACTATAGTCTGAGTCTTTGTGTAATTCCTTTTACTTCTTAATTAAACATTTGAAACACTTTAATTTTGTAAATGCAACACTCATTCCATACAGAAATAAAATAATGTTTTCTACAGGTGTTTTCTACATTAGATTAGCAGGTTGCTGACAAAATAGCACACTGTCCACCACTGCCCAGTGATATAACTTTAATATAAATAAGATCTAGTACCTGGTGCAGTTCTTTAAAAAAAACGTATTTTGAATTAATCGAATCCCAGGTGTGAGTTCATAAAGCCAGACTTACATACTATCCCTACATCTGCGAAACACCTGATCATCTACTGTAAAGCTTTCAGTGCTTTGTGTATATTCTAATCGCAGTTGGGGCAGAGTGTGTGGGGGCAGGTTTATGCTGCAATTGAATTGGGGATCTGTATTCTTCACACCTGAAACATCGTTTTCTCTGATAGCCTTTTCTTCCCTGTTTAGCTGATCTTTTGCTGCATACGCATGCTTACACAGCTCCCTAGGTGAATTCACGTACTTCACTGAGAAAGCTTTTGAGAACTTTACATTATTATTTTCAACAAATTGTAAATATGACATTTACATTGATGTTTTTATTGATTTTTCACTTAAGTATATGCAAGAGTGTCAGCTGTCTTAGGCTGGGCAATCGATTTTATACATTTTTAAAATAAATCAAAAATAAGATACAATGATGCTTAGCTAAGACATTGCATGACTTTAAAAGCTATAAAAATGTTTTTAAAAAGGTTTAAATAGTTAATAGCAAGTTTTAAAAAAGCCTTTCTTTAGTTTTTTTCTCTAGTTCCTAGTTTCTCTAGTTCTCTTTAAAATAAACTATTATTCCACAATGCAGAGTACTACATTGCCGGTATTTACATATGATATTTTGTGATTTTAAACAAATTAACACAATAGTTTTTGAGGATTTAAGTGTTGGCTGAGTTATTGCAGGATGTAAGACTAGAGATGTACAGTAGGTAGGAAAAAAATAATTTTTGAGCCAACTCAGAATGTTGAGCCACCTACTGACCCCGCGAGCAGCGCTTTTTGTTTTTTCTGCAGTTTTTTTTCTCTATCTGGGCTTTTTTTCCTCTCAGCTTCTCCTGACATCTGTGCCTGTGAGCGGGCCTTGGCCCAGCTTTCCTTGGGTTGTCATTCCGGCATCCGTGATTGAATGCTGAGCTGGCCCTCCTATCCTCATTGCTGGATATCACTCCGGTCATCTGTGCCTATGAGCGGGCCTTGTGCCTGGCTTTCCTTGGGTTGTCCACTCCGATATCAGCGATAGGGTGGTGAGCCTTTTTTTCTCTCCCATTCTCCCAAAAAAATAAACAGAGTTTAACGACAGGAAATTGATTCCAGTTGTCAGATCACGTATACGCATACCTTCTGAAAATCACCTTCCTGACATCCGTGCCTGTGAGCGGGTCTAGTGTCTGGCTTTCCTCGGGTTGTTTTCTGCCGATATCAGTGATAGATTGGTGAGCTTTTTTGACGTTCTTCTATTCTTATTGTTGGATATCACTCCTTACTTCCGTGCCTGTGCTTTCCTCGGGTTGTCCACTTCGATATCAGTGATAGAATTTTGAATGTGCTTATTGCCCAGTCTTTTATGTTGTTTTTTTTTGTTTTTTGCTTGGTATTTTGATTTTTTCACTTCCTGGTTTCCCCTTCTTTCTGGTTCCCCTGTCCCCTGTGTCTCGGAACCTTTGGTTCCTATCTGTGTTTTTGTGGTTTATTTCAGTGGTAAAATTCTATATAAATATTCAATACTTAAACGGGCACAGTAAAGACATTAAATATACATATACATACTGTATACAGTACAGTTTGCATACAGTAATATGTTTATGTTCCTAAATCAATATCTTTTATGAGCATGTCAAAGGCATGGCGAATCGGAGATTCTCAAAAATTACTGTGCTTTGCATGATTGGAAACAAATGCGTGATTGCGAAATGCTGTGGTGCTCTTTTACAGTCAATTAAAAAAAGTATGTGGACCAGGGTAATACTATGAGTTTACAGCTTGTCCAAGGTCATTCATTATTAATACTATTAGTAATATCTTCAGTAAAGACTTTGATGGCGACAGCTCAAACATGAGAGGTTGAGCTTTATTACCTTCACCTTGCGGAAATTCCGTATACTATTATTTTACTTGTGGTACCACATGGCATCATGCGGCACTATGCAAGAATTTACGGTATTAATGCGGTAACTTGCGGTACACTGCGTCAAGCGCACCGCAAAATAATGCGGTATCGCCTGCTTGTTTTGAATGGCTGCATCTGTAGTAACTAGAGAAGTTAATAAATACTCTCACTTTCTTTCTAACCTCCTCATCTACTATCTTTAAAACTATTCTTCCTGGTGAAAATAAAGCGGTCAAAATCCCGGACATTTTTGGATATTTGAAAATATGGGCCACCAAAACTAGCTCTGCTGCTGAAATTGACACAGACGGCACTGCTAATGTTAGCAAGCATCGGAAAATGGCTACAAGGTGGTATGATCCAAATTATCTAAGTGCTCAATGTTATTTTTATTTTATATGAGTGTGTGAGTGTTGGTCATTGAGATTTTCTGTGATTCCTATGAGAAGATGACTTGTAGGTGGTACTTAGATGCTTTGGTTTGATCCGGGGTGGTACTTGGTCCAAAAAAAATGAGAACCACTGTTCTAGATAAATAAAAAAATTCTGCTCTGCTCAGACCAGTGGTTTTGAAGTGGTGCCAGTAGAGGCAAATGGTCCTGGAGACGTCATCGACATTACCATGGGCCTTTCCTGGTCGGTGTTCCACACTGAACCTGAATAGTTGCAAGGCTAGAAACCAATGGGTGACCCTGGCATTGTCTTGCTGGTTTTCATCCAGGTCAATGGGGCATGATCTGTAACGAGAGTAAAGTCCCTAACGAGCAGATAATAGTTTGTCAATTGCCCATTTTATCGCCAGGCACTCCTCCACAGTTGCATACAGACGCAACCATTCAAAATGCACAGTAAAAACCCGTACTGTGGGAAAACATCTACAATCCATGGTACATGATTGGCTGGCCAAACTGGCTGACAGGCAGCACTTGTGATGCATTTGTTGTTAGTGAAATGATTGCTTATTTTAATCTCTCTACTGTGCATGTTTAATTACACTTAATATGATATATAAGTATGGAAATTGAGAACTAAAGGTAAAGTTTGATGGCTGAGCATAAAACTAACAAGAGCATAATGTCTCTGAATGTCATAAATGATGTTAATTTAGGAATATAAATATATAATACAAACTGTATATGGCTGGTATTGATATTTTAAATAAAAAATACACAACAGCATCCCACTTTCTATGTAAACATTTTATGCATCAAAGTCTTTCACTTGGTCACTTAATGTGGTTATTTTGGAAATGTCTTTGTTCTGACAAAATTAAGTTTATATTCATTATAAAAGGTTGTAATGTTTTAAAATTTTTTATAAATATTTGCGCTCGTTATTGCAGTAAAAAAAACGTATACTGTTTAGAATCTGCTTAATAGGGAATATAATATGGAATCACATATCTAAAGAAATTAATAATGATATGAATTCAAGGATCTAAATGTCATATATTTTTATACAGATGCAGCCATTTAAAATGCACGGTACAACCCCGTACCACGTGAAATTCACCCCGTTGCACCACGGTACGTGATTTGGCTGGCAAAAATAACCGACAGGGGCATTGGTTGTTAATGAAAAGATTTAATAATTTAATCTCTTTACTGTGCATGTTTTAATCCGCATATTTATATTGAATTTTACAGCTAAAGGGAAATTTTAGAAGCTGAGCATGAAAAGAAGAGGAGCATAACGTGTCTGAAGGTCATAAACAATATTAATTTAGGAACATAAACATATTATGGAAACTGTACATGGCTGGTATTGGTAGTTTAAAAAATACACACCAGTAATCCACTTTCTTCATAAACATTTTAAGGATCAAAATCTTTCATTGATTCGGTTACATATTGTGGTTATTTTGGAATAGTTTTTATGTGCTCCTTCTGACTATATTAAGTTTATATCCTTCTGAAAATATATAATTTTTTTACATTTCCTATGAATATTTGCGCTTGTTATTGCAGTAAAAAAACGCACACGTTTTAGAATTTGATTAATAGGGAATATTATATGGAATCGCGTATATAAAGAAATTGATAATGATATAATTTTATAATTATATTCATATACTGTAACTCAAATTATCACAGTAGTACACTTTCTTTGGAAATGTCTGCATCAGTTTAACTGACTCCCTGTGATTATGTGTGTGGCATAATGGGTTTGGTGTGTGCCTTGTATGCAGGAAGTCAGGGACTCGAACCCGGGCCTCCACTTTAATTTTGTAAACACCACATGCATTCCATACAGAATTAAAATCAGGTTTTGTACAGGTGTTAAGCACATTAGCAGGTTGCTTACAAAACTGCAAACCATCCACCACTGCCCAGTGATATAACTTTAAACGAACAGGAAAAAGAGCATTTTCAGAGAGCAATTACGTTGTGTTTATATCGAATAAGTGATTAGATTTATGAGCAATCGAATTTCTTATTTGTTTAGATAGATAGATACTTTATTGATCCCGTGAAGGAAACTGCAGTGCAAAAGCAGCTTAAACACAGACAACACAGCCACAGTGTAACGAATGATACAATAATAATAATAATACAATACATACAATAGTACATACAATCAGTACAGTGAGGGGTGCACTAAAAGAGTTACTCACAGTCCAGGACACACAAAGAATAAACTAGAACAGAAAAGTATGCAGAAAAATCATATTGCACATATGAATATAAATAAATATAATGTATAAATATAAATGTATTGCACGTGTCCCTGGCATATATTGCACAAAAAACGGTTGTAAATGGGAAAAGAAAAGGAACAGATGTAGCAGTAGATGTGTAGATGTGATCAGGCCAGAAACAGGTCAATGTCAATGTTGCCTCTGCCCAGACGCAAGGTCGATGCGTTGTACAGTCTTATGGCAGAAGGCAAGAATGACTTCCTGTAGCATTCCCTGTCGCACCTTGGATGAATCATTCTATTGCTGAACATGCTCTTCATTTCTACAAACCTGTCATATAGGGGATGGGAGATGTTGTCCATTATGGCCTCTAGTTTGGACACCATTCTCCTCTCAGCCACTACCTCCAAGGGGTTCAGGTCAGACCCAATTTAAGAACCTGCTCTCCTAATGAGCTTGTTCAGCCTTTTAGAATCCACTGCTCCAATCCCAGGGCCCCAGCAAACAGTGAAATTTCAGCTGCAAAAGATCACACCAGAGACAGCATTATCTCTACTTGTCATAGATGTTCAGAAAAGAGTGAATGAAATAAGTTATGTCAAGTGCAATAATTTGGTGATCCATAAAAACAGGACAAGAAACGAAAGATAGAGAAAACTTCAGCTTTTTAAGGATAAAACTAAAATTCAGTCTACAAATTAAGGCAAATGAAAAATAAGGACTAGAGGTGTAAATACATGTAAAAATACAAAAATACACAAGAGCAAAAAGTTTTAGAAATGGAGCAGGTGTAACTTTGAAATAAGCAAACAGAAAAAAGCCATGACTAGACAGAGCAGAAGAGGGATGCAAGAACACTTGCAAAAGCTTAGATGTACAAAAAAAAATCCCAGAAAGGTGTGTTACATGAACGTGCAAACATGAAATAAATTTGGCAGAGAGTGAGGGGCTTGAATAATCAGGTGCATTTCTGGCAGGGAGAGTATGACGGTTTGATGGGAGTCACAAAATTAGCACACATAAAAAACAGCAATTCTGTTAGAGAGCTTTATATGAATTAATAGCAACGTGGTTTCATGGAGGGCTTCTCAGATAGTTGGGCATTGCCAGGCGAAAGGATCTGTAAATATATTTAGTTAAAACGACAGTTTTTTTCAACACATAAAAATTTTAACATTGAAAACAGGTACAGATGCAGCCATTCAAAATGAGTGGGGTACAGTGCAGTACAACGCAGTGGGTGTGATGCAAATAAACGCGTCATTTTCTCATTTCGTGTCATTCTGAATTTTACCATATGAAATTAGATTGTTAATAATATCTGGAATCACCTTGTAAAAACAGCCAGGTGGAGCTAATAAAGCTTAACCTCTCAGGTACAGCATTTGAGCTGTCACCAGAAAATGCTGGTTTTGAATTCTGATCACTGCTGAGGGACAATCTTTATTCCATTAAGAATTTAAGTTGTATACTCTTTAGACTTTTAAATTGAAACTGTGTATTACAACATGTTAATCATCATACGTTAAAAAGTTGGTGTATTTTTGGTGTATTTTATGAAAGCAAGATTGCTCAGTTGGATAAAATACAAAACCTACCTTTAGCATAAATATTTTAATTATGCAGAAATATTCTATGCATTAAAGTCTTTACCGAAGATATTACTAATAGTATTACTAATGAATGACCTTGGACAAGCTGTAAACTCAAAGTATTGCCCTGGTCCACATTCTTTATAACTGTCTTTGTAAATGAAAAGACTTTATTTTTTTAATTGACACTGACAAAAAGTAACACCACAGCATTTCGTTGATCCGATCACGTATTCGTTTCCAATCATACAAAGTAAGTTTTGAGAATCTTCGATTCACCATGCCTTTCACATGCTCATGAACTATACTTATTTAGTTATATAAACATATTATGTAAACTCTATATTGCTGGTATTGGTAGTTTAAAGAAAAAATACACACCAGTATTCCATTTCTCCCTAAACATTTTAAACATTAAAGTCTTGCATGTGGTTATTACGGAAACAGTTTTACAGATGCAGCCATTCAAAATGGGTGGGGTATTTCATGGCATACCCCGGTGGGCGTGTCGCAGTATTTCGCGGTTTCACTTGGTGTCACGCGGTTAATCGCGCGTCATTTGACACTCTGCTGGAAACTATCTGGCATCACCTTGTAAAACCGCCAGGGGGAGCTTAACCTTTCATGTACAGCATTTGAGCTTTTAATTTTGAACTGTGTATTACAGCATGTTAATCATCAGTCATTAAAATGTTGGTATATTTTATGAAAGCAAGATTGCTCAGTTGGACAAAAGTACACAACCTACCTTTATCAGAAATATTTACGCATCAAAGCCTTTACCAAAGATATTACTAATAGTACTAATAATGGATGACTTTGGACAAGCTGTATACTCAAAGTATAATTTCTTTAGCACATTTGTACAAGCACTTGGAATCTGTCCAAGCCATACTTTGTCAGACATTTTGTTTTACTTCAACGGGCATAAAAACTTCCTTGCTTTTAACAGGGCGTTTCATAATTTCTAACTACGAAAATGATTTAAAATGCGACACTTATCATTCAACTAGAGCTCAAAATATCACAAGGATCCTCAAGAGCACAGCAAAGACTGTATTAAAAGATACTTGTATGTATCAACGCTTTCTTTTCCGTATACCAAATTATATGGAACCACTTCAGAAGGGTGTCAGCCAGTCAGATTCCAGGAATCGGTACTTTAAAGGAAAAATACACACCGGTATTCCATTTCTCCCTAAAGATTTTAAGCATCGAAGTATTTAACTAGCATGTGAAATAGCGTGTGAAAAAGTGGTAGTTTTAAGCTTTTCTGCTAATATAATATGGAATCGCGTATCTAAAGAATTTAATAACGATATGATTATATCTGTGTACTGCGACAGGGCTGTGTAGGGCTGTTACGCCCCCCTCTTCATGTGAGTTCCCCTGTAGCATACTGGTCTACGTGCCTGACTACCAACTCACGGGTTGTGTGTTCAAATCCAGCTGGTGCTGGACTTTTCTTTTAACAAACATTTCTTCGAAAAAATAGAACAGCGATATTATGGACAATCAATTGACTTTTATATTTTAAAATATCACAACATGATCGATTCTAAGTCATTTTTGATAACAATGAATAGTCACCTTCTTCCCTTCTGACAATGGTCCCTGCTTCTGCTTCCTGCTTCTATTGTGTGTGTGTGCAATAGAGTAAATTTTTATAGAGAAATGGAGGCTGGACAGTATGCGTTACAATATAAACATTTATATTGATTTAAATCGTGTTCTGATTTAAATCGCAAACGCATGTTTAATTATGTGTTTTTTAATCATAATCAGGCTAATGCATTTCTACATTTCTGTATGAACCAGCTTAGAGGGCTAAAGACAGCTTGTGTTTAAATTGAGTGTAAGGTAATTTATGCTTCTAAAGTCATGGTCAGCATTTATTATTGTACTGTGCTGTAAACTTGTTCTGTGCCTAGTCACATTATTTTATAGCATTTTTATAGCGTTATCAAATCTAGTGGTGCTGTGTGTTAGTTTCCTGACTCCCATGTCACATGGTCTGTGATTGAATCCCATGGAACTATGACTTTATTTTTTAACAAACATTTCTTTGAAAAAATGAAATATTTCCCTTGGTCAGAGATTAAATAAAACCTCACTCGCACCAAACAAATTTATATTTCTAAATATCACAACATGATTGAATTTAAGTCTTTTTAATAACAATGAATAGTCACCTATGCGTTACAAAATAAACATTTATATTGATTTGAATCACGTTTTGATTTAAATCGTAAACGCGTGTTTAAATATATGTGTTTAAAGGCGATATACTGTATAAAAGCGCTGATTCTTATGGAGTGTGTTCCGCCGGGGATTCAAAAAAATTATTTTAAATAAGCTGATAAAGCTTAGACTAACTGTATTCTAAACTGTATTACAACTGCACATTGGACAATGCAACGTAAATTGCAAAAATGCACTTGGAATCTGTCCAAGCCCTCCTACAAAAATTATTTAAACTGCGACACTGATCATTCATCTCTAAATAAACTTTATTTTATATAGTGTTTTAAGCGAATAGGTAATTAGATTGCTCATAAACCTAATCACTTTTTCTACATAAACACAGCGTAATTACTCTCTGAAAATGCTTTTCCTTTATATTTAGGCTCAGATTTCAACTATAGATCGTATTATAATAAACTTTCTTGGAAAAATGTATTTTATGTAAACCATGTTTGCTATTAATTCATTTAGGGCTAAAATACGTTCATTGTCGAGTTGACATTGGAAGCTTGCCACACCCGGACTGTTAAACCAACGCATTAGCACGTCAAAGCCCATTGAGGGTATTGAGCCAGTATTGGCTTTAGTATTAGCCATACAGAACATTAAAGTGCCCCTTTTCCATTCAGCGGGTGCCTGAGCCGCTGTGTCCTATCTTCTGACAGTCGCCGTTGTGAATGTCTGTAGAGTGTATCTTATTTTTAGTACTATATTTTTGTATTATATTCCCTATTGATCAAACTCTAAGAGTATGTATCGGCTTGTCCCCTCCTCCCGCCCCTCTCTGTGTACAGTGGAGCCTCCTGTCCAGCCAGC
Source organism: Lepisosteus oculatus (assembly GCF_040954835.1). Lineage (NCBI taxonomy): Eukaryota > Metazoa > Chordata > Actinopteri > Semionotiformes > Lepisosteidae > Lepisosteus > Lepisosteus oculatus. The sequence goes on from NC_090706.1 coordinate 21,422,074, forward strand.
ACATGTCCACAGACATTCACTACAGCGACATATCATAAAACGTTTGCACATATAGTTAAATTATTGGTTGTTTTTCAGGAAATTAAAAAAAAGACTTGAATTACTTATCCAGTCTCTGGAAATAAAGTTATTTTTCAAGCAATGCAACAAACATTTGGCAATGTGTTTTTTTTAATCCAACATTGACAGCCACATCTTAAATCTTGTCAGTCAGGTCTTTTTTTCTCTATTTGAATTGTGGTTTACACATCGCACAACTTTAAAAACTAGAAAGACAGGTTTCGATTCACATTAGCTGGCGAGCCTTGTTAACAAAAAAACTAATAATAATGTAACATGCCACTGTTTGTTCATGAACAAAGTTATACTGAGATTTCCTTAAATACGCGATTAAAAAAATAAAATAAACAAAATTTGAATCCCCGGCGGAACACATTCCATAAGAATCAGCGCTTTTACAGTATATATCGCCTTTAAAGGTGGCTTCTCAAAACGCTTTACAGGATAAAAACAACAAGAACAGCAACAACAACAATATTGTATTTCATTGCACTTTGAAAACCAAGTAATAACTTAACTATACGTGCAAACGTTTCATATGTTGCTGTTGTGAATGCCTGTGGAATGTATCTTATTTGCCTTGAGTCCTGGTTATCTCTCTCCCCCTCCTTCCCTCTCTCCCTCAATTCAATTCAATTAAAGGTGTTTTATTTGCATGACAGATGGGTAAAATCAGTGTTTGGGTATGTATATTTTGATATTTACACCCGGCACGGCACCGAGGGAGCGTCTGCATTTATAACTTAGTTTTTGGTCAAGCAATTTTGGTCAAGCAATATGAAGCAATATCTCCTTTTACTTTTAAGTCCCTTAAATACATTGAGCGCAGCTTTCTCACCACTTAAGATTGCTTTTTGATACCACCCTTACACAAAGCAGAAACTTTCCGATGACTTACAGTACAAGTGGAAAGATTACAGATTTTAATCGTCTTTAATTTTGTTACGTTATACGTTTTAGGAACGTTTCATCTAAACAAACACCACAAAACTATTCTCGATTGTATTTCTGAATGTTATACTACACCTACAGTAGTTCACTGCTTTAAATACATCGAATTAAGAAAGTTATGTGTAGCACTTTAGATCTTTTTTTCTGAACCAGGGAAAATCTGATCATGTTTCTCTATAACAATAATAAAAAACTTTATTTTACATATCGCCTTTAAAAGTGGCATAAACAGTTAAAAGGGACCAAAGTAAATACCAGCCATATACAGTACTGTATGTTTATGTTCCAAAATTAATATCGTTTATGGCCTTCACACGCGTTACAGTATGCTCCTATTCTTTTTATGCTCAGCTACTAAGATTTCCCTTCAGTGGTAAAATTCAATATCTACAACGGGCACAGTAAAGATGTTTACTGTACTGTAAATCTTTCTATGACAGACCAATGGACCACGAGTGCCCCTGTCGGTCAACCAATCACGTACTGTGGTAACCCGCGTCATCTTGCGTCATGATGCGCGACACTGCAGCCAATTACCTCCGGTACGTGTCTGTACCTCTCACTTTGAATGGCTGCATCTGTACGTGCTCCTTCTGACCATATTACTTACATTTATATACTTTGTGAAAAGTGATCGTTTTAACCTTTTCTGTGAATACGCTGTTGTCAGAGTAAACAAAAGCATACATTTAGAATTTGATTAATTGGGAATATAATATGGATTTGCTTATCTAAAGAAATTAATAACAATATAATTATATTCAGCACAAACAGTAGTAAAAGACTTTCTATTGATATGTGTATGGCTGTTTCACCCCTATGCTATGTCAGTGCATCTGTGGTGTTATGGCTTAAGTGACTGACTTGTAAGTGTGAGGTGAAGTGTTCAAATCCAGCAATTGTTATGAGTTTTCTTTTAACAAATAAACATTTCTTTGAAAAACTAAAATAGCAATTATTATGGACACTATATTGACATTTTTTATATTTTTAAATATCACAACATGTTCACACTATGTGTACACAGCGGAACCTCAGGGTGCAGGGCGCAAAACCCACGTGAGCCCGAAAGTGCTACATCCTTAATACAGTAATATCTTCCATGTCACATTAACAAGTTTAAAAGGAGGAGACACTTTACACTTTATCTCTTCAGTTCACAGGGGAATTTCACCAGAGCCTCACAAACATTGTCCAATAATACTCTTCTTGTGTCTAATTTTAGTTTAGCAGGATTCTAGACGGATTTCATGTGAAAGTCAGTGATGTCACCGCACTGGCAAGCCCAAATCAAAGTTAACCCATTACGAGCCTACATTACATTGTAGTGTTTGAGCTGAAGACCCTCACACCTGAAGAACCCTCACACCCTCGAGAGTTTCGTCGTACCAAATCAGAAAGCGAAGATCTGGTCAAGTAGAAGTGCTGGGGTCCAAAATCAGGGAAGGAGTCGAGAGTTCGTAGTACCAAATCAGGAGGCTGAAAAAAGTCGATGGCAGGCGTTGAGTCAGAATACCAGTAGTCAAACAACAAGAAACGCAGGGTAGGAAATATACGAATACGCAGCTCAGGGAGGAGACCTCAATTGTGAGAGAGGAAGGGAAGACTAGTGAGGGTTTAAATAGTGCTGAATAGATTGGTGCATGGACGTTTAGGGAGAGAAGAGCTTGTGGGAATGTGGGAGCGCTTACATGCCTGTGTGCGATTCGTGACAGTAATACTCTGATTGCGCTTTGAAACATTGGGTGCATTGCTTTATCTATTACCAATACAGGGACAATAAAAGTTTTTTTAAAAGAAACAGATGTCAAAAGCTTTATTAGGTCCACCTGGTAGTTTTACAAGTCGCTTCCAGATACTATTATCATAATATGCGGTATGATAGGTAATGATGCGGTATGATGCATGTAGTGTGCTCTCTGAAGGGACCAGTTCTGTAGGGTTTGGGCATTTACTGGGACAATTATTAATTGTAGCAGTAAATCACAAAATTGATTCTTTTGATGGCTTTAGAATCCAACCATGCGATATAACTCAAACAACGCACACACACAGGTACTAAAACACGAGGATACATTTATTAATACATAAAATATGCATATAAACCTAACAGATCTTATCGAGAATACAAAAGGTATATATTCAATCAGTTATGAAGAGTTACATATATCAAGAGGACATACGTTCAGTATATCATTCATTTAGACCGTTTCGTAAATTAACTTGGTTATGACTTCTACATTAGATACTCAAAACAAGTACATAACTCTTAGGAATTAAATTGATATCAACTGGTTGGGATAACAATTGAATTCTCGAGCTGTAATGCATTGAAGTTGAATAATCATCCAATCTCTGGCGATTCAGATATCCTGCGGGCTCTCTGGCTCCGTGCCAGGCTGTGCTGTGCAGCTTGCGATAGTGCGCTGCTGATGCTCACTGATCTGCTAGTTAGTGTTGGCTGAAACTAGCAAGAGTTTGTGCACAGGAGAAAAGATGACTGTGGGTCCCAGGAGGTCAGGAAGAGGAACGGTTTGTTCCTGATGAAGCGCTAGTTCTGAATAGTGATTCAGCTGTCCACAGTTCCGACCTGTTCACGAGGCTTGCTGCTGATGCTAACCTCGGGTGGATCCTCTGGTTACTCGTGGCAACCTCTGCTCTAGACTCTAAGAACAAAGGAAAGTTCTGGCACTCGGACACACTGGCCGTTCCGTGGTTGTCCGGCCTGAGTCTCAGGATGGTCAGGAGGCGTGCTGCGAGAATGTCCTGCCCTTGGGAGCCTTCTGCTCCTGGGCCGTCCTGCCCTGGAATTCTCCTTTGAATTCCCTTTAGAATTGTCCGAAATAGTCTCTCAGGCCCTCTGTGTTGCCTGTTTTTACCTGGAGGAACTTCAGCTCGTTCATTGGCTGAAAGTTCCATGGGCATCAGAGTCCCACGTGGGTTACTCGGCCCTACCAGTCCCTGATTGGTTGATCAAGGTGAGATATGAGTCACTTACTCCTGAAACTTAGGAATGCAGTCCAGATGTCCATCTGGCACTCCCTAGACAGATAGGCGCCAATGGAAGACCATAGATCATGATAGCCAGGCTTAGCTAAGTGCATCCCCCTTTGGGAGCTGTCCCTTATCAAAAGAAAACATCTTTAAATCAGCCTGAATGAATAGTTTCTCTGTGGCTGCACCACAGAGATGAACAGAGAGATGGGGCCTCATTTGGGAAAGCACAGCAACACTTAATTCTGCCTTATTAACAAACATTGCCGCTACATGCGTAAGGATGCAGTGTGATGCACCACACCTACCGCATTTTGACATAGTGTACTTTGCACATTTTGAATGACTGGATCTGTAGGTACTGTATAAATTGTGTACTCAAACAGTGTGTTTGTTTTCATAAGAAGGAGGTCAACAAATGGAAGGTATTAAGGTATTAAGTTGGTGGGGGACAACACTGACAAATCAATCTCACACAGCTGTATCTAATCACCATTATTAACAAATTAGTTATATACTGTTACAGGCTGAGGTAGGTGACAATGTCTAAGACTCTAGATAAAGTGTGTAACACCTGACATTGTAAACATTTCCAGCTCTTAAGCAGAGGGGATGTTTGTGGGTAAATGCTTAAAGGTCAATCAACAGTCCAGAAACACACCATATAAACTCAGATTAGAGAAAAACAGGGGAAAAGAAGGTGAGGCCACAAAAGAGAGCAGAAGAGGAGACAGAATTTGAAGCTTGTACCAGATGTTAGTCCTCATACATCATGAACATCCAAAAAAACTGATTGGACCTAAATATTTGAACCTTGCTAGAGAGTGCTTGCTATACTGTGTTTTTAGGGAACGTGGATTTCCTAAGTAAAGAATATTTTGGTTAAACTGGCCTTTCCTTCTTGGGGGTGCATTTTTGCAATAGGAGATAGGCTCCCATTTATTTTGTGGTATCCAGGTCTGCCGATAGAGAGATTTAACTTCATGTTGTATTGCATTGAGTTAATAATTGGTAGCAGTCTGGGTTTTTCTGGATGATTTGGACATTAGGCTCTTGGACATCTTTTTGTTTTGTATGTTTATGTTGAGTGTAGCTTAGTGTTTGTATTCTCACTGTTAATAAACTACGTTTAACCAAGTCTGCCTATATTATTACATTTTTCAACAAAGCTCTGCTAGATAACAAAGAATTCATGTTCCTCAAACTATACCAACTGCTCAGGTAAATTCTAGGGAAATCGTTTATTGGTTGGGGTTATGAATATTTATTTTATTATGGACTCATCCACTTTGTCAATTTCTACTTATTCTCCATTTTCATAACCTCCTTTTTGTAACAATATACCAGATTCAAATGTCTCCCTTCACATTCATCTCAAGAAGTTTTCAGATCTTGTCCCTAGTAAAATATAAATGCTGTAACTAAACATGTTTTAAAGAAATATGACTTCCAACTTAGTCTGCAACTTGTGTATAAATATAATATATAAATATTATAATTGAATATGACATATCTGGGGATCGTTAATATAGCCATAAATATTAAATCATACTGGCTGTTACTTCTTCAACTGGGCCCTCATCAGTGCTGATTTACAGTATGCCTGTAAGTGATTGGATTGCTGGTTCAAACATTTTCTGCAGTCAGGCCTTGGTTTCAAATTTATCAGTTAAATATTATTTTTAAACAACATCAGCAAAACGGAACTATAAATGCTGTAGTCTTGACTTAACTTGTTAATTAAGAATTTCCTTCCTTATTTCTGACTAAACAGCTCTTAGCAGATAATCAATTGATGACAAACAGACAAGTGGAAATCACACAGCATCAGACACCTCCCTCAGTGAGTCAGTGTTTATCTTTATGCTTAATTTCTGTGCACAATCAGAAATGCAAAACACCCAGAAATTAAAACTATTTTAAAAAAATCAGTTTTTTTTTTAAATCAAGACCTCTGTATAGAGAAAAGCTTAAAAAAGCAAGCAGATCAGTTATTAGCAACAATTAGTGTGATTGATTTAGGCCCAGTTGGAAAAAATAAGCTGAATAAGATGAAAAAACAAGCAAACACAAGGGTACTACAGGACCAGAAGTTAAAATCACTGAGATAAAACATAACATAAAACGGTGTATTAAAGGACATTCACAACATGTAATAAAGTTAGAACATAAAAATATAAGACAGGTTACAGGTAACAAGAAAATAACATGTTTGGACTCATTCAGACTATTATTGAAAGAAGCCAGGTCTTCACAATAGTGGAATAGCTTGTGCACTACTAACCTAACACTTTATGTTAATACAGTACATGCCCACTGTTCAGATATTTAAATGCTTTTCCATTTCTAGTTTCTAGTTTCTACTTTGGCGCTCTGGTTCATACTTTCCAGAGGAACCTTTAGGTTGACTTTTTCAATATCATTGAGGATTTTAAAAACTTGAATCAGGTCTCCTCTATATGCTGTAAGACTAAAATGGTAAAATGACTCCTTTTGCCTGTCAGGGTAGGACTTTTCTTTGAACCTCAGAATGTGTTCGGTTGCTCTTCTCTGGATTTATTTGAGTTAACTTTTTCTCCTGTGCTATAAATCCTGTAATACAATATGTACAAATTAAGCAATATTTATTTTAAAATACATCTTTAATAGATCTCAGAGATTACACAGTTTACCAAAGACTTTCTGTAAGATCACAATTCAAAAACATCAATAAACCAGAGAAATCTCAAATTCCTGAGCATGTTAGAGAGTCTCTGTGCCCTCTGGTTTTCCAATCCAGTTTTCATAAACGATTCTCAGTTATTTTAATTAATATGATTATTTTTATTGGCCAAATTGAACATTGATTTAACATGTTTATTCCTCAGAAAATAGATCTTAAAACAAGAAGCTCATTCCAATGGGTAGTACATTTAAACAGTTCAGGACCTGGGCTAAAGTATTGGGATTATTATTATTAATAATCATCATCATAATAATAAACTTTATTCATAGAGCACCTTTCATACAAATAGCAGCTCAAAGTGCTTTACAAACCAAGCATAAAAATAAAATCTTAAAATTATGAGATATACTGTACTTCAGTTTCAAAGGAAAACACAATAATTAGACACATATTCTATTAATTAGACAATTAAATCCAATAAAGGAACAGGAGGATTGGAGAAAACAAAAGCACAGAAGACTACATAGTCTTCTCAGAATGGGGTTAAAGAACTTTGGTTTGCAGCTGATCAGAAAGAAGTTATGGCATCAAAAGTGCTAATGCATCAGTTGTGAAATGAAATACTTAAAAATACCTATATGTAAATGTGGCATGCCAGCAATATTTTAAGTGTTTCAACGCACCTGTCCAAGGAGTACTTTTGGCCTCTATTGTGTCTATATATGGTGCATTGATTGATTAATAAGTCAGATGGTGAAGGGCTGAGAGCCACATCTTCACATGGGTTTAATTTAGAAAAGAATTGGTACAGTATATAAGCAGATTCATTGGAGTAGATGGTGTTGCTTTAGTGTAGAGCTAAAAAAGCCTTTTGTTTGTACTGTATGTGTAGATGGTTTGGTGAAAATCAATTCTCTCTGGACAGTATTTTGCTTTCCATTGTGCATTTTCACAAGATTTTCCCAACCATGAATTACAACAGTTTCCTTGTACCTCCAGCTTTCACTCACGTTAATGAGTCAGTCCATTCCTCCAGTCGGACTTGGAATACAAAGTATTGTGCAGCAATTGTTCATTAAATGACAAATATCTATGAATAATGGACATGTTTCAATAGTGCTTAAACAAGCACACAGATCAGTTATTGGCAGTTTAAAGTTGAAATTTGAAGTTTGAAGTTTTTCTTCTGTCTGAGCAGTATAGGGCTATAGCAGTAAATTATTAATTAAGGAATCATAAAACAAATATTAAACACTCCGAATCTGCAAAGGTAAAAAAACATCATTTTTTTCAAACACTATTTTTAAAGGATGAATTATCTCTAATGGATACTCAAAGGACAGCATTACAATTTTGTGTCCTTCATAGCAAATACAAACAGCCAGCCCATCGGGTGGAAAAGCAAATACATTTGAAATATGAGACATACATATAACAAGTGAAATCTAATGTCAGGAAGTAATTGATACATTGATTAAATAAGAGTTCATAGTAACTTCCCAAATGACAACAGCAATTTAAACCAGAGCACTTAAAATAATTACAGTAATATAGAAAACATTACCATTCAAAATAAAAATCATACCCAGAACCAGTGCCATCTTTTAAGAGAACAGTTTCCATTTTTCTATTTTTTAATTTAAATAATTAAAGCCAGAATCGGTAACCATTCAAAGCTTGGTTTCAAACTGAACCAGCATGATCAGCAGATTCTTCTGTTTATCTTGATCTCTATGAAGAGGAAACACTTAATGAATTCCAGTATCTTCCAACTCATCTTGTGCTCCAGCCCTTCTGCCTGTGTTCAGCATCTTCTGAGTCTAGCAATTATTTAATTAATCAGACCAAGTACTTGATCAGCTTAAGCATTCAAATTGTTCACCATTTCTACAATCTGAGAGATCACTGTTACCATGTACAGATTCACAAGGCAGGTATGGCAAAGCACCATCTGCTGTAGCAGAGGAGCCATTTTAATCAATACTAAAATTATTTATGAAACATTCATAAGACAACTGGTCCTGATAATGAAATTGCTCTTAATTTGAAGTTTTTCACAATAGAATTATCTATGGCAACCAACTTTCCAGATCTCTGTAGACATCTATACTATTCCTGTACTATGGAAAACATTCCATATTATATTATATCCTGTCCATATAATATTGTATCCTGTCCTAGAGAAAACAATTATTTTAATCCAATTGCTCTAACACCACATGAAAACTTGGTTCAGTATCTCAATCAGTCTGTAAAGTCATATCCATTTGCTAACTGTGGAGTGCTCTATGGTTTTGTAAGTTCAGATCGTAAGTGTAAGTTGTTGTGTAAGAGAAGATTGTAAATCCTCTATACAAATGATTATATTGCCAGTGGACCAAGCCAATTACCAATCAAATTTTCGGATGAATTTATCTTACTTTCTCTGATGAATGATAATGATATACTCATCAATTTAGCTGCACCTGTTTATTAAGATCATGAACAGGACAGGAGACAAAATGCACCCTTGGCAGAGTCTGATGCCCAGCTTGAAAAGGCCTGACATAACACCAAGAATGTGGACACAACATTGCTCCACAAATTTGGACTGGATGCCACCCAGCAGCAACCCTGGTGCCTGATACTCCTGTAGCACCTTCCATAAGATACCCTAGGGAACACTGTTGTAAGCCTTCTCCATGTGCATAAAACATGTTGTGACAGGGGTGGGAAACTACCTTGGCATGGCATTGTGGCAAATTCTCATGTGTCTGTTGAGGATAAAGACTTGGTCTACTGTTCCATGGCTAGGATGGAATCTGCATTTTAACTCCTGTCTTTGAAGTTCAGTGGTCTCCTTTCTAGCTCACTTTCCCTGGGTGGCTCCCTCTGTAGTTGAAACACACCCTCTGGACCCCATTTTTAAAAAATGGAGACCTCTACCCCAGTTTGCCAATCCAGAAGTATTGTCCCCACCATCCATGCAACATTGAAGAGGCGTGTTAACCACGATACTCCAACAATGTACAGTGCCTCAACATTTCTCCTCTCCGTTCCTGCAGGCCTACTTCTACGGATATGTTTAATCACCTCAGTACACAGAAAGAGACTTAATCCCAACACAGGCTACCACTAGCACTGCTTCCTGAAAGGTGAAATATTTTCAGTTTCCTCACCCCTGCTGAGATCAGCCTCGGCAGCATCTGGACACCCCCCCCAAGTCATGAAACAGTTTGCAAGAAGATCTTGAAGGTTCCCCAATAGTCAATTTCCACAGCCTCTGTGAACACCTCTTATACCTTGGCATTTGGTTTAGTGACCTTCGCAGCTGCAAACCTCTTGGCCTGTCAGCCAAATCCGGAAAACCCCCTACCCAAGCAATGCACAGAAAGCTTTCTTATTTGAATTGGTAGTTTCCCTCACCACTGTTCTGCTCTGATGCCCCAATTCTATATCATAACAGTGCAGATACTGTGATGGAAAAGTGTGATCAGAATACCTGAATATTAAATACTAGAAAAACTAAATTGTCTTTGGTCTCAAACAGAATAAATATCCTTGCCTGGTCATAACTTGTCCATTAAGCAAGGTACATCCTATAAATATTTGGGAATATGTTGACTGTTCTTGAAATACAGAATTTACTTTCTATGTAGAGGGTTATAGGGTTTTGGTGCCAATAGCCAGATTTTGTCTATTTTTTTTTTCAGTTTCATGATACAATGTGTTATGCTGTATGGCATACCCAAGTGTAACAGTCTTTCTGTGCAACAAAACCCCAAGATGTTCAGATTCTTGAGAATGTGTTCTAAAACAGTGCGGCAGCCACTTCAGCAAAGTTATCAAACTGCTTACATTAAGAGTATGTTGAGACCAGGTGTTAGTATCTCCTCTGATCACTTGCATGTTCTGTATAAAGAATACTGTTACAAATAAGTGGGTTGCAAAAATAGTGAATCAGTGAATAGGGAAGTCACACAATTTACATACATCAAGTATGTGAAATAAAACAACATATTTTCTCATAAGCTGGCTGACATATTTTCTCATAAAGGCACGGCTTTTGAAAACGGATAGTAAAGGGAAAGAGGCATCAGAAGAAAGTCGGATTCAGGTCAGGACTTTGACTAGGCCACTCCAAAGTCTTCATTTTGTTTTTCTTAAGCCATTCAGAGGTAGACTTGCTGGTGTGTTTTAGATCATTGTCCTGCTGCAGAACCCAAGTGCGCTTCAGCTTGAGGTCATGAACAGATGGCCGGACATTCTCCTTTAGGATTTTTTGGTAGACAGCAGAATTCATGGTTCCATTTACCACAGCAAGTCTTCCAGGTCCTGAACCAGCAAAACAGCCCCAGACCATCACACTACCACAACCATATTTCACTGTTGGTATGATGTTACGTTTCTTAAATGCTGTGTTACTTTTACGCCTAGATGTAATGGGACACACACCTTCCAAAAAGTTCAACTTTTGTCTCGTCAGTCCACAGAGTATTTTCCCCAAAAGCCTTGGGGATCATCAAGATGTTTTCTGGCAAAACCGAGATGAGCCTTTATGTTCTTTTTGCTCAGCAGTGGTTTTCATCTTGGAACTCTGCCATGCAGGTCATTTTTGCCCAGTCTCTTTCTTATGGTTGAGTCATGAACACTGACCTTAACTGAGGCAAGTGAAGCCTGCAGTTCTTTGGATGTTGTTGTGGGTTTTTTTGTGACCTCTTGGATGAATCGTCGCTGCGCTATTGGGGTAATTTTGGTCAGCCGGACACTCCTGGGAAGGTTCACCACTGTTCCATGTTTTCACCATTTGTGGATAATAGCTCTCACTGTGGTTCGCTGGAGTCCCGAAGCTTTAGAAATGGCTTTATAACCTTTTACAGACTGATAAATCTCAATTACTCTGTTTCTCATTTGTTCCTGAATTTCTTTGGATCGCAGCATGATGTCTAGCTTTTGAGGATCTTTTGGTCTACTTCACTTTGTCAGGCAGGTCCTATTTAAGTGATTTCTTGATTGAGAACAGGTGTGGCAGTAATCAGGCCTGGGTTTGGCTAGAGAAATTGAACTCAGCTTTCCAAAGATGTGATAAACCACAGTTGATTTATGTTTTAACAGGGGTGGCAATCAGTTTTTCACACAGGGCCATGTAGGTTTGGATTTTTTTTCCCCTTAATAATAAAAACCTTCATTTAAAAACTGCATTTTGTATTTACTTGTGTTATCTTTGTCTAATATTTCAATTTGTTTGATGATGTGAAACATTTCAGTGTGACAAACATGCAAAACAATAAGACATCAGGAAGGGGGCAAACACTTTTTCACACCACTGTACGTCTATTAAATGCATACCTTAGACGTATAAATGTGGTCCGTAATCGGTCTAGAATTAAATTCTAATATACGTATATCTTTATACACCAATTATACATCTATGATTATATGTTCATTATACATAAATGGTTGAAGTTCTATTATACGGATAACTTTAGAGGACTATTATATATATATTATGCATCAAAGGTTTTACAGATGTAGTAAACTAGTAAATCTAGCCAATGATTTGGTTTAGAGATTTATTATGAAAATTGACAATCATTCACACCTGAAAGATATGTAGTTCAAATTATACATTATATACATGTATATGTAATCAACATATGGCTAATCATCATAAAAAAACACAACTAGTAAACTTCAGCTACAAATTCTAGTAACATGGCAATATATATAAAGTAAAGACAAACACAAACTACTTACATGAACACGCTAATATTTAACTCAAAAACACATTTCGATTCAAATATAAGTTTCAAAATTTACAACTTCTATATCTCCAAGAAAATATTATTACAATGTGAAGTTAAAACGATTTTTATTGTTCACCATTTGCAAAACCCTGTCTAATTGTCCTAACAGAACCAGCAACTTATCATTTTCAGTGTCCAGACTTCCAGGCCCCCTGCCTTGCATACGCATTGTGTGCTCCTTTATTTCTTTTTCTGTTGCTGTTGGGTGGGACTTCAGCTCCATCTCTTCTTGAATATAATCTAAAAAAATAACCATTAAGGTTTACTAAGCTCAAAGCTTAATCAATGTATTAATAATGTATTAATAATAATAATTGCTTACACTTATATAGCGCTTTTCTGGACATTCCACTCAAAGCGCTTTACAGGTAATGGGGACTCCCCTCCACCTGGATGATGCAACGGCAGCCATAGTGCGCCAGAACACTCACCACACATCAGCTATCAGTGGGGAGGAGAGTAGAGTAATGTAGCCAATTCATAGAGGGGGATTATTAGGAGGCCATGATTACTAAGGGCCAATTGGAAATTTGGCCAGGACACCGGGGTTACACCCTTACTCTTTTCGAAGCACCCTGGGATTTTTAATGACCACAGAGAGTCAGGACCTCGGTTTTATGTCTCATCCGAAGAACGGCACCTGTTTACAGTATAGTGTCCCCATCACTATACTGGGGCATTAGGACCCACATGAACCGCAGGGTGAGCACCCCCTGCTGGCCCCACTAACACCTCTTCTAGCAGCAACCTTAGTTTTTCCCAGGAGGTCTCCCATCCAGGTACTGACCAGGTTCACACCTACTTAGCTTCAGTGGGTTGCCAGTTTGAGTTGCAGGGTGATATGGCTGCTGTCAAGAGTACCTTTAATTGCTCTAGAAAGATTTGTGTCTCCCAGGCACCTCTTTTGTCGTTGATCTTTCCGGTTTGTGCCAGCAAAGTAGAATTCCATCATCAGTTCATTTGTCTTAAGTCTAAAAACCAAATTATCACTGAGCTTAGACATTTTTCAAGCAAATTTCCCCTCAACGTTTATTTACTCAAATATTTAGGATCGAATGTACTACTGTAATACACTTTTGCAGTTTTACACCTTGATAAAATTCAGTGGTTAACACATAGGTATCTATAAGCTAAATTTTGTGGATATTTTAACTTGATCAAATTAAAAATGTGATGTAAAAACATTTAAAAAATCAATAATCAATACCTTGGCAACACTGTGAACACATTCTGACATCACTGCCACCTACTCTCCGAAGTTGGTTTATCTGGAAATAATATTATATTAGAAATAATATTAGAAGCTATTTTTACTACTGGATCTTCATTAATCAACTAATCAGACATACACATTACACAAGACCATTCAATGGAACATTTTCACATATTAACTGCACTTTTCTGCAATAATTGCTAAGTCTTAGAATACAAAGTGACCATATTTCAAAGTTCAAAAGTAGTAGTAACTTTAAAGTTTATGCAAAACTCTTTATTTTGGCATTAAAAGATAAGCAATATATACATTATAAGTATGCCAGATCCTATTACTCAGGTGTAGGCTGTCAAATTATGACCTATCTGTAACCTAGTATACTAGTAGTGAATATTTTCTACACCACAGAGAGAATATAATATCATACCAGCAGCAAGGACTCGCTCTTGTGTACAGAACTCTTCCATTGTGCTCAGCCTCTTGATGTGGAATTTGGAGTCTAACGGTTCTGTACACCTTCCGACATGCCTCAGTTCATCTCTGATCTCTATCAGGAGACTCAATACCCGGTTCTGAAACTCTGAAATCATTCACATTTTGTATCAGCATTTAAAAGGAATTAGGTCAGGATTTTCTTACACTATTGTTATATTAGCATTACTGTAGTGTTGTTAATGTGCTACATGCAATTTGTAATCTTAAAATTCCCACATTTGTAGTTGATTTTGTGTGATCTTCATCTTCACACTATTTTATGTGCCATGTATTGCTTATTCACGTACTACTCTTTACAATTTCTTGCATTAGGATTTTGTCTTTTCGCATACCCCAGCTTGCTGTCCATGAGACACACAGACGGGGTCAGAGCGCAGGGTCTGCCATTGTACAGCGCCCCTGGAGCAGTTGGGGTTAAGGGCCTTGCTCAGGGGCCCAACGGAGTAAGATTTCTCTGCTGGCCGCGGGATTTGAATCAGCAACCTTCCAGCCACAGGCACAGCCATTTGCCCAGGCCGCCATCTGGAACTGGGCCTCAGACATTTGCCATTGGATCTCCCCATTATAACGGCTCGGTCTCATTAGCGCAGGCTGGAGCAGGGGTGGCGGGCTGGACCACGCTGGTCAGGCGTTTAATTCCTGCCACATGGCCTGAGGCGACCCGGGAAAGGGCCCCCCTTCCGCTGAGTGGGTCACTGTGGAGTAGCCCTGATAAGGGCTGTGGCCACTGGCGGTGCTGAGGGGTTGTCCCAGCCCCTGGCGGCTGCTGCTCGCCCCCAAAAGGCGCTTTAGGGGGTCACTCGGCTGCTGGGGGAACCGGCGCTTCTCTGAGTCCGACATCATCAGCCTTTCACTGTCCATCCTCCCGCTTCTGACACTAATGTAATGAATTTGGGTCCGTTGAGGACGAACACAGAGACTCAAACTTGTGGAGTTAAAAACTTCTCTTTATTTCTTCTCCGTCACCACCCGCCAGCAGCACTCCCGCTCCCAGACGAGAGAGAGACACAAGACAAGCCAGCCAAGAGTGCAGCCCCGAGAGAGAGAGAGAGAGAGAGAGAGAGAGAGAGAGGACCAAGAGGTGCAGAACCAGGGAACTATTTACATGGAAAATGGGCGATCTCCCCAGACTGTACGCCCGTTTCACTGTTACCTGGATACCTCTTGGGGGATATCCTCTATATCCTCATGGGGGGAATATCCTCTAGGGGGAGATTCTAACAACAAGTGATTATCAGACAATCTGTCAAAGTGCAATGAAATACAGTATGCTTCTCAAAGTGCTTTATGGAATAACAACAATAACAACAACAAGTTTACAAGTCCTGGGAGGAAGAATATCATCAATATTAAGAATAATAATAAACTTTATTTTATATAACTCCTTTAAAGGTGGCTTTTTAAAAAAAAAAACATTTTTTAAATGCATTTGCATTTGCACACAGAGCAGTGTTTACTTGAACATGGAGATGCCATACTGAATAATTCCTGCACACAACCATTGCAGTGGAATTTGCATCGTTTGGCAGGGCTATGATTCATACAAGTGGTGGTGGATTTGGAGACAAAATGTATTTACATTGGGTTGCTATAAGTGGAGCACTAATAAGCCCAAAGCTCTACTTATTATTTTACAAGAAAATGCACCTGACAAGCTGGACAGAATGCTTCTTAAAGCA
Organism: Lepisosteus oculatus; assembly: GCF_040954835.1. Lineage (NCBI taxonomy): Eukaryota > Metazoa > Chordata > Actinopteri > Semionotiformes > Lepisosteidae > Lepisosteus > Lepisosteus oculatus. The sequence continues at coordinate 21,437,917 of NC_090706.1, forward strand.
CTTTACAGGATAACAACAACAATGACAACAACAATTTACAAGTTCTGGCAGGAAAAATATGATAAATATTATCAATAATAATAATAATAATAATAATAATAATAATAATAATACTTTATTTTATATAGGGCCTTTAAAGGTGGCTCCTCAAAGCGCTTTACAGGATAACAACCGAAGAAACAACAGTGGCTGGGGGTTGAAAATACCTGTGAAACCGGTTTGTTCACAATGTACTGTAGACACAGAGACACAGTAGCAAAAGCAATTAACAATATCAAAATAGCAATATTATGGACAAACAATTGACTTTTTAATCATTTTTTGACAGCTGGTTTTTGTTGACAGCTTGACACAAGTTTATCAGTGTAAAGACTACATTCTCAGAGCAGAATAGAATGTATTATTGGCACAATTTATTACAGTGCTAAATTTAATATTATTGATTACTAATAGTTTATGCTAACACCTAGCTTTCTTAATGTGAGAAGTACTACCGTAAGTAAGTATTGTACAGTAAGTACTTACTTAAGTACTACTACTGTAAGCAAAATAAAGGGGTTTTGAAGGGGGGAGAGGTGTCTTTCGCAGGAAGACGTGCCCCCTTCTACTTTGAAAATACCTGTGAAACCGGTTTAATTCATCACAGCCAGCACTCCCGCAGAGAGTGATGAAAACAGCGCACCGCCACGACAGGCGAATGCACATTAATATCTCATTTCACCTCTGACGACCACGACCACTCTAATCTCTCCGTCTGTGTTCTCAAAGACGGTTTTCCGAACTCATACATCAGAAAGACCATCGAAACTAAAATTATTCTGCAGCTAGGATCACATATTCTCCCTTCCCTTAACGACAGACTACTGTTCTTTTAAATTTTCTCCATTCATTGGAAGTTTCATTTCAAACCTCTCTGCACCCATTCTGACTTCACACCTCTTGATTGGCCTCTCTTTCTGTCCCCTGCTCCCGCCTCTCACTCCTCCTCCCTCCCAACCTTTGTTCTCCCGCTACTTTACCCTTGCCTACTGCCCTGTCTCTCTCACACCTGAAGAAGGCTCCACGGCCGAAACGTTGTTTTCTCTTTCTTCTTTTTTTCAGCATGGAATAAACCTATTACTTGTTCCTTTGCAGCCTACGCATGCTGATGCAGTTACCCACCTAAACTACTTCAACCTACATCTGCTGCGACCCATTATGCCTTCCTCCAAATCTTTTTCTAGATCTCTTTGTCATTCCTTCTCTTCCTACTTGGGTCACTTGCCCCCATCTCTTACTAAACCAGCTTTCTGTCAGTTCAGAGCGATCTGTTCCAAGACCAGGCTTTCTAGCCACCTTCTATTCCTTTACAGATGTCATTGACATAATCTCATTCCTAAAGGATTTTCAGATCCTTTCAGACAACATCAAAGAGTTCAGCTTCACATCATCTTCCCTTTATAACTAACCTCATCAGATCTCTCAACTCCAAACTTTACCAGTTTCTAACTACAGAGAAGGATAAAAAACTCAGTCATCTTCTACAGAAGAAAACCATCAACACCCTTAACACTTCCACCAATCCTAACCTTGTTGTCACTATACCTTCTGACCTTTCCCTTTCACAGGATGAGCGATCCCTCCTCAGCAAAGTCCTTAGTTTTGTACCAGTTCCCAGGAAGCTGGATATTCCCCAGACCCAAGTCGACCTCAACTGCTTTTACTGCAGGATCCGGTTCAGAGCACATTTTGCTGACGATTCCTCCTCACAGGCAGCTGACAACAATCCGAGTATTGATGTCATTAACAATATTAATCCCAAACAGAGCTGTTGGACTCCCCCCTCCAGCCGTTTTCCACCAGTCGATTATTTCACTAACCAATGCAGCAATCAAGCTCCCAAGACACTCTCTATACCCAGTAAACACAGGTCTAACCTAACCCAAGGAGAAATCCAGGCACTCCAGTATTTCCGCAACAGGGATGATATCGTCATCAAACCAGCGGACAGAGGAGGCGCTGTTGTGGTGTGGCGTAAGGACCTATATATTTTCGAAGCCTCTAGACAACTAACCGACACTTCTGTCTACCTCCCTCACTAACAGGACCCTACCACTGACTACGAAAAGGAAATGGTATCCACCATTTCCCTTCTTATCAGCAGTAAGGATATCCCCCAGGAGGCAAACTGGCTCATCATTGAACATCTCCAGGTATCTCAATTTTACCTTCTCCCCAAAATCCACAAACCAGACACCCCTGGACGCCCCATCGTATCAGCATGCAACTGTTCAATATCTTACATCTCAGCCTATCTCTACAGCCTTATTAGACCTCTGGTTGAAGGTCTTCCCTCATACTGTACATCAAGGACACCAACCAGGTGCTCCAACTTTTTAATGATTTTCAATTTCAGGGCCCCACTGGACAAATGCACAGTGCTTGATCAACTCTCCCACACCCAAGTACGACTTGCAGAGCTGGTTCTCACACTGAACGCTTTCTCATTCAATAACCTGTTTTTTATCAACAGGTTAGAGGAGTCACCGTGGGCACCAGAATGGGACCCACCTATGCCAATATTTTTGTCTGCTGGGTAGAAGAACGCTTCTTCACTTCCTTCACTGGCTTTGTCCCTGATCTCTACAAACGATACATTGATGACTGTGTCGGTGCTGCCACATGCTCTAATGACCAGCTTGAGCACTTTTGCATCATTTCTACCCATCCCTCAAATATACAATTAACATATCTTCCTCTACTCTTCCATTTCTAGACATCAACTTCTGCATTAACTACCCCTGACTGTCTACTTCAGTCTATTACAAACCCATTGATTCACAGAGCTACAGTGCCTTGCGAAAGTATTCGGCCCCCTTGAACTTTTCAACCTTTTGCCACATTTTAGGCTTCAAACATAAAGATATAAATTTTTTATTTTATGTGAAGAATCACCAACAAATGGGACACAATTGTGAAGTGGAACGAAATCTATTGGATTTTTGAAACTTTTTTAACTAATAAAAAAATGAAAAGTGGGGTCGTGCAAAATTATTCGGCCCCCTTGCGTTAATACTTTGTAGAGCCACCTTTTGCTGCGATTACAGCTGCAAGTCGCTTGGGGTATGTCTCTATCAGTTTTGCACATCGAGAGACTGAAATTCTTGCCCATTCTTCCTTGCAAAACAGCTCGAGCTCAGTGAGGTTGGATGAAGAGCGTTTGTGAACAGCAGTTTTCAGCTCTTTCCACAGATTCTCGATTGGATTCAGGTCTGGACTTTGACTTGGCCATTCAAACACCTGGATAAGTTTATTTGTGAACCATTCCTTTGTAGATTTTGCTGTATGTTTGGGATCATTGTCTTGTTGGAAGATAAATCTCCGTCCCAGTTTCAGGTCTTTTGCAGACTCCAACAGGTTTTCATCCAGAATGGTCCTGTATTTGGCTGCATCCATCTTCCCCTCAATTTTAACCATCTTCCCTGTCCCTGCTGAAGAAAAGCAGGCCCAAACCATGATGCTGCCACCACCATGTTTGACAGTGGGGATGGTGTGTTGAGGGTGATGAGCTGTGTTGCTTTTACGCCAAACATATCGTTTTGCATTGTGGCCAAAAAGTTCGATTTTGGTTTCATCTGACCAGAGCACCTTCTTCCACATGTTTGGGGTGTCTCCCAGGTGGCTTGTGGCAAACTTTAGACGAGACTTTTTATGGATATCTTTGAGAAATGGCTTTCTTCTTGCCACTCTTCCATAAAGGCCAGATTTGTGCAGTGTAAGACTGATTGTTGTCCTATGGACAGACTCTCCCACCTCAGCTGTAGTTCTCTGCAGTTCATCCAGAGTGATCATGGGCCTCTTGGCTGCATCTCTGATCAGTCTTCTCCTTGTCTGAGCTGAAAGTTTAGAGGGACGGCCAGGTCTTGGTAGGTTTGCAGTGGTCTGATACTCCTTCCATTTCAAGATGATCGCTTGCACAGTGCTCCTTGGGATGTTTGAAGCTTGGGAAATCTTTTTGTATCCAAATCCGGCTTTAAACTTCTCCACAACAGTATTACGGACCTGCCTGGTGTGTTCCTTGGTCTTCATGATGCTCTCTGCGCTTTCAACAGAACCTTGAGACTATCACAGAGCAGGTGCATTTATACAGAGACTTGATTACACACAGGTGGATTCTATTTATCACCATCAGTCATTTAGGACAACATTGGATCATTCAGAGATCCTCGCTGAACTTCTGGAGTGAGTTTGCTGCACTGAAGGTAAAGGGGCCGAATAATTTTGCACGCCCCACTTTTCATTTTTTTATTAGTTAAAAAAGTTTCAAAAATCCAATAGATTTCGTTCCACTTCACAATTGTGTCCCACTTGTTGGTGATTCTTCACATAAAATAAAAAATTTATATCTTTATGTTTGAAGCCTGAAATGTGGCAAAAGGTTGAAAAGCTCAAGGGGGCCGAATACTTTCGCAAGGCACTGTATATCCTGTACAGCTCATTTCACCCCAAACACACTAAAAACTCTCTCCCCTTTTCAAAGTTCCTTCGGCTACGACAACTCTGCAGCAACAACACAATCGGTTTCCAGAACCAAGCCCTTAAAATGTAATCTTTTTTCATCAACAGAGGATACCCTAACAGTGTTATTGACAGGGCCCTTGCCTGACCCAGAAACATACCTCGGACCATCAACTCGAGCAGGAACTCCCGTCGTAACAACTGCATTCTTTTGGTGCTTCCCTACCACCCCAACACACTTTCTATCACCAGGACTATTAACGACAACTTTTTAAATCCTCTTTTCTGACCACCCCATCATCTCATATCGCCGACCACCTAATCTGCGTAACGTTTTTGTTCACAGCTCCCTTGAGTGCCCTCAGCAACCATCCACTCCAGACACTTTCCCTTGCAACAGACTGCTGTATAACCTGCAAGTACATATCTAACACCAAACTCATTCAAGGCCCCTCAGGACAATTCTGGATCACTCAGGTGACATCTTGTACCTCTAGCAACCTTATTTACTGTATCTCTTGCAGTAAATGCCCAGCCATCTACATTGGGGAAACAGGAAGGAGACTTGGAGACCATTTCAGAGAACATGTTAGGGCTGTGAAGATTAAAGATTTCTCCAAGAATTGTTTCTCATTTCACCTCTGAAAGCCATGATCACACTAATCTCTCCGTATGTGTTCTCATAGATGGTTTTCCTAACTCCCACATCAGAAAGACTACTGAAACTAAAAGTATCCTGCAGCTAGGATCACACCTTTCCTCCTCTCTTAACTGCAGACTCATTTTCTTTTGAATTCTCTCTATTCATTGTTGGTTTCATTTTACACCTCTCCTCACCTATCCTGACTTCACACTATCTGATTGGCCACTCTGTCCGGCTCCCACCTCCGGTCCCTCCTCTCTCCCAGCTTTTGTTCTCCTATGCTACATTAGCTTTTCTTACTGCCCTGTCTTTCTCACACCCGAAGAAGGCTCCACAGTGGAAATGTTGTGTTTTCTTTTTTTCAGCATGGAATAAACCTATTATTGGTTTCTTTGTTGTCTTATTCCTTTACCTTTCATTTTTTCCTTCACCATTCTAGTTCCCAGTGACAAAGCTAGTGTCTATTGTGCACTTTATTTTTTTTATATTTTATGTTTTGGTAAATAATAAGAGGCCTGTAAAATATGGCCTAATTTTGTCCAAGGTTATAGGCATTAAAATACTTCTAGTTAAGAAAGACAGATCAGTGCATATATTATGTATGTAGAACTGTTGGATGCCATGGTGGCTCAGTGGTTAACATTGCTGTCTCACAGTGCTGGGGCCCTGAGGTCAAATCTCTGGGTGTTATCTGTATGGAAACTATATGTTCTCCTCATGTTTGTGTGGGTTTCCTCTTAGTGCTCCAATTTCCTCCCCACAGTCTAAACACATACTGGTGGGTTAACTAACTTCTGGGAACCCTGGCCCATATGTGAATGTGTGCACATCTGTGTGTCCCTTGACACTGAAGGTTTGTGTGGACTGGTGTCATGTCCAGAGTGTATCTTGCCTTGCACCTGTTTGATGAGATAGATTCTGGATCCCTGGCTATGTAGAATTTTTTCAGAGTGTATTTTATTAAAAGCTTCCTTTCTAAGTAGTTGATGAGTAAAAAAAAAAACATTTACTAGATAGCTTATGCCCCCAGAAAGCTAAGCTTTAAGGTATATATTTACATGAAATAAACAAAGCTAAGTAAACAGGATGTCAATGAATGACACAGAAATACTAGGAAATCTGTATTGCACAACAATAAATGTTAAATATGTTGCAATTGTGTTGCGATTGATATACGGTTTTTATTTTAGCTTAAAACACAAGATGAAGAGCTTGAAATATAAATTCATATACATGAATATATATATATATGATATAAGAATTACAAGTGTTGAGAAAATGTGGTAGATGTCACTTTCTACCAATATCTGTTAAAGAATCTGCCATGGTGATTTTTTTCATTTTTCCATTAATCAATATGTAAAACACAAACAGAAAAAATTCAAGAATACTTTTCTTTAACTGACGTGACTGCACAGAAAAAAGTGTAAGATCTTATTGGAATATTCTCTAAGCAAACTCTGCTGTCATCTCATAAAAACCTCAAGGTAATTGACAGTTGCATTTTTTTTCACTTTCCATGATTTGGGCACAAATTCAAACTGCCAAGAGGGAGAAAGTTACATGTCATTTGGTTGGACGTTGCTAATGCATGTAGATCTATACTGCACAAATGTATTGCATTTGGCCTGAACTTCTTTTACATCCCAGAATTAATGAATGGTAACCAACTACTTAATTGATTTGCTAATGTGCTTTGGGCTACAGGACTCAGGTTGGCAGCAACTTGAAGTGGAGTTCCATCTCTTCAATACGGTTCGTGGCAGCCTTTGAAATCATTCTGAAGCAAGGCAGGTGGTGGGAGGCACAAGGCAAACATCAGAGCAGAGGTTACCACCACTGTGAGCCTACATAGATGATCTCATGAGCTTGCTGAGGATGGCAGCATGCATAGCCAGATTGCTGAGGAGACTGGATAAGCTGATTTCTTGGGTGAGAATGAAGTTTAAGCCAAGTAAGTCCAGAATGACAAGATCTACTTTTGGGTAGGTGGAGAACACATCCCCCGATTGCAGAGCAACCCATCTGGAGTCTTGGCAGATATTATACAGCAGAGATGTTAGACAGTAAGATGGGAAAGTCCATTCTTCAACAGCTTTCAGCTGGCCCGGATAAAATCGATCAGAGCATTCCAGATCATTGCCTGGAAAGTACAAGTTATGGTGCTACCAGTTCCCACTGTAGAAAAGAATAATGTGGCCACTGAAGATGTGTCAGATAACTCAGCAACCGTTAAAAAGATATATATAAGACATAAAAGCCAATACTTACATCCAAATGATGTCTCTCAGAAACAGGTATTCTTGGGAGGAACACTGTCCAGGATGAAATCCATAAGCCCAGGCAATAAGGAGGAGAAAAGCAGGCAATCATTGAACTGAGAAAGTTTAGCAACCAGAAAATTAGAGGTGTACTATAAATGCCCAGATGTATACTGGAAGAGGTTGGAGATGGTTATGGTCTGGTTTGTTATTGGAAATTAAGTCTATCTTAATTTCATGTTGCTTTTGCTTGATGATTACACCCCCAGCAGGTCTTTCTGTATAAATCTTCAGATTTTATGCTGTGATTCACAATGAACTTATTTCCTGGGTTCATTCATATAATTTAAGTATTTAGGAATATACATAGACAGCATCCTGAGCTGAACTACTTGAGAGAGTTTGCTCCACCATTTCAGCAGCATTTGTATTTTTTACAAATGCTTAAGAGTGCTTACAAAGATTAAGAGTGTCTGGGGTTGGACAGAAAATCATGCTCCTCTTTAACCTTGTTGTAATTGTGAAAAATAACCTGTCCTGCCCAAACAGTAATGAAGGTTATGGGAGTGAAGCAGCACTCCTCTTTATAGACAGTTTTTTTTAACAATTCACGATTAGACAGGCAGAAAAATGATATCAGATCATTTTCATATTCTTAATTTTATATATCTTAGAATATCAACTTCTTCCCGCTGGCAAGCGTTCTTACCTCTGGTATCCAAATGTGAATCAAATAGATACAAATATTAAGTTGTTCCTTTATGCAATTTCCCTCATGGGATCAATGAAGTATTTATCTATTAATTCAATTAATTCAAATAAATGGCAAGGGAAAATGCAATGTGTCTGTGTAAACTGATTATGCTGAAATAAACTACTTATGTACAATATGTCATGCCCATGTTGTGATGAGTTATGCAAGTGCATTAGATGTGAAGTGTAATGTTTTTGTGATGTATTCAGATGTACAGAAGCACCGTGTGTCCTATATCTCCTCTGGTGGGCAATAAAGTTTATCTTTTGTAAGTTATAATTCACATCCTAAGTGTTATTTTTATTAAATATCATGGCAATCCCTCTGAAAATATACGGATGTTTCTTTTTTTTTAAGTTTAAAGCAGTACACATGCAAGATTCTGATAATCTACTTAGGTGAACCCATACACCTGTGAGGAGTCTTCCCTTTGTGTGCAGGTAAGCTGTCCTGTGTTTTGCTATACTTCCTGGGAGTAGGTAACCAGGAGTGTATGCCCCTCTGTTGTGCACCTTCCTGCTGATCCATTTTCTACATATCTTTTGTTCTACACTGAAGTCTGTATTGCAGACTTGGAATTACATTACACAGCTGGGTCTCTGTGTACCTGATGTTTGTGCCCTCTAACTGAAGTATTCTTGTTATTTCCTACAATCTTGTAGCATGCTCCATGTGTTATGCTGCAGCTTTTGTTAAGGAAAAAAGCTATACTTCCTGGGAGCATTAATATTCATATTTATATTAATACTTCAAATTAAATCAAAATATATTAGTATTGAATTTTATTTTGCACTTTTTGCAGTTTAAACTTATTTTACTTTTAAAGTGTCCATTTCGACCATTTAATTTAAGTTTTGATTTAAAATATTCACTTTAAAATGTCTATCCATAATTTGTAATTCAACAGAAATGGACATCAGAATATGGTAGATACTTTTGCAACGAGTGGCAGTTCATCACAAGACACACATAGACATTTTGAAACACAGTTGTGACTCAATCCTTTCCCCAGAAAAAAGGAAGGAAATAAAATAATGTGCTGACTTCTGAGTATGTGCTGAAGAGACACTGTTCCTGTATTACGGTTTAACATCAAAACTGTAAAAGAATGTTGACTGTCTGGATATCAGGTAGGAAAAAATAAAGTACATAATTTAATTACCAACAATACTAAATATACTTATTTATTTTTGTAAATCTCAAATAGACAAGTGTCTTTTTGAATAATTTCATAAGCATTAAATTGTTGGTACTATAAGAATTTATTTTATCCTTTTCTGTTTCTACCTCAGCTATTGTTGGCAGATTCTTCCTTGTTGACTGTAGTTGTCCAAGTGGATTTACTGATCTCTCTAATGGGACATGTACTGGTAAGATTTATTTTTTATTTTACTAAATAGTAAAATGTTAAGTTAAATAATCATATGAGATATAAATAATAATATAAAATGTTATTGTTTTATTGTTACTTAAATATTATTATTGTATGTAATATTTATAATGATGCTAAATAACTATCGCATACTACTGCAGTGTATCACTACTGCAGTAATGAACTTCATTCCTGGAGGACTGAAGTGTCTTCGTTGGTTAACTTGTCTTATTAATTAGATAATAGCAGAACTTCCCTCCAGTATAACAGCTATTAACAGGTACCATTCTTAGAAATCTTTTTAAGTTCTCATTTGTGGGGTACAATATATACACTGTCTTTGTGATGAAGGGTTGTTTCATTTCTTCAGTTCTTGATCTCCTATGAGGTCTTTTACTTTATACACTTGCACTATTTATTCACATTTTTCAAATCACTTACATCCAGTTCCATCATTAGCATGCATTATCCCATAATAAACATGATTTTTATTCATTTTTTAGGATATTTAAACCTTGTACACTGGATGTTTTAGTGTTTATTTTGACTTTATCTTTATATTTACTCCATTGCACAGCTTGTGTTTCTTAAACAGTGTGATTCAAAACTGTTAGAGGTATGCTTCCTGCAAAGCTACATTTGTGAGTGACCTTCTTTTATTTGCTTTCTCATTCGTTTGTTATTCATCAATTTTTGAGTTTCAGAACTTTTTTTATTCAGGAGAATGCCTGTGAAATAAATTTCACCTGATACAGTGTCATTTTCAACTGTATCTGTTATATTAACTGTTATGTTAACTGTATATTATCAATGGATCAACCTGTTCAGACAGAAATAGCTGCAAGTTTAGGAAAATTGCCCCAGGTATGAGTGTGTGCATGTTTGTGTCTCTGTGTGCCCTGTGATTGACTAGCATCCAATTCAGGGTGTATCCTGCCTTGCGCCCTTTGCTTACCAGGATAGGCTCCAGTTCCCTTACAACTGTGTATTGGATAAAGCAGTAAGAAAATGGTTTGATAGATATAATTTTCATTCAAAGCAACAGAATATTAATATTTTCTTTCCAAATTTTGCATATGAGAAGAAGTATAGATGTGAAGAATCTCTTCCTGTGAGGGAACCTTCCTAAGCGACTTTAATCTAAGTCTGCTCACTCAAAATCAGAAATGACTACATTTACACCACTGCTTCAATACAGTACTACTATTCTCTTGAAAATGTAAATTCTACCACACTTACACATCTTGCCAGAGACCTAGCTTGTGTCCATTCTACATTTCCAAAATAAAAAATAAATCGATACCTTTACTGTTGACATTTTGACTGTTGAACCTCCCTCATTTTTAATTATTTTTTGTGCGTTATTAACCATGTTTTCTACATGTTGAGGACTGATTACTATTTTTGTTGCTGTGGGGTTGCTAAACAGGTTTGACTGTGCCTGTGTTCAAGAGAGGGTCCTAAGTATAGAATGAAATTGAACATTTCCTGACTGAGCTCTGGGCAGTTAGCCCTACCCAAATCCAACATATCACTGGGACACTCTCCCCTGGAGATGAGTCAAGTGCTAAAAGGGATTAAAAAAGACCTAGTCAGGGCAGAGAAGAAATATTTTGGAGAAGGAAGTAAAATGGGAGAGACTGCAGCAATTGGTCCCAAGAGGTCTACACTTGGACACCAGGGACTGGGAGTAGGGGAGGAAGACCCCAGAATTTTCTTCCATCCCTCTACAAAAAAATGGACTTGGGGACAAACAGGGTAGAGGGGGGGAAATGAGGGACATGTTGTTCAGGACACTGGGACAGAGAAGGATGCCGGTAACTTGACTATTTCGTCTCTGGGATATTAAATTTCATGCTAGGTTTCCTACTGGAGCTGGTTCAGGAGAATAATGCTGCTGGACTTTTCTTCTTTGACAATGGGACTTAAATTCAATTTATTTTTATAAAGTGGCTTTCACAACAAGGTTGCCCCAAGGCACTTAACAAAGCAAGTGACCATATTGTACATGTTGTGAATACAGAACAGAAAAGACTAGAAGATGGAGGAGAGAACCAAAAACTCCTTAGTAAGAGGGGTCCTCTAGGGGTCCAAGGTCAACTGGCTGCCCAACCCCTTTGGGCATGTTAACATAAAACGCAGTATGCGTAGTGCATCATACTGCATTTTAATTGAATTATGATTATAGTATCCGGAAGCACCTTGTAAAACCTTGTTAAACCACCAGGTGGTTAACAAAAAGCTTAACGTCTCATGTACAGCATTTGAGCATTTGAGCTGTCGCCTTAAAAACATCCACTTCCGAACCCCAGTGGCAGATGGACACAAATTTGTTTTCTAATTAAGAATTTAAGTTGTATACTCTTAAGACTTTGAATAATGTTAAACTGTATTACAGCATGTTAAACATTAAAAAGTCAGTATGTTTTCAAAAAGCAAGATTACTTTTGAAAAAAGTACTCAACCTCCCACTTTCATCATAAATAATTTAATTATTACTAAATATTTTACGCATCAAAGTCTTTTACTTGGTAACTTATTGGGTTCTGGTTTTAACATGCTTGTTCTAACATTATTAAGCTTATATTGCGTTATATAATAGAAGTTATAATGTTTTATCCTTTTCTTAGAATACATAGAAAGAACACAACTTGCTTTTATTGTAAAATGATATATGTTGTAGTGATTTAACATCACTTGATAGTTATATGAATATGGAATTGTGTAACTAAGCAGCTAAAATATCACAGGTGGACATTTCGGAAACATGTTGACATTTTTTTCTTTTTAAAAAACTTTTCTTGTCCTTGTAGCAGTAATGGACAAAGTACTGCACCCAGTGGTTCAAAGCGCGATTGGAGAATTACTTTTGGTTTGTTTCTGATAAGGTGAAGACATACAAATAGTCCACTATTATAGCTTGTTGTTGGCTCTGGCTTAAATATGTGTATCTGGATAAATTAAGTGATGGTATTGTGATTAAGGATTTCTTTGCGAAATAAAGCTAAACAAAGGAGGGAAGAAGGGTTATTTTTTACAATTGGCACTCTGAGATTCTGACTGATTTAATTTCCCTCATTTAGCTGAAACAGCTAAAGAAATCATGCAGTAGTTAAAGTAAATGAACAAGTAATAGGTTTAAACCTATTTCTTTTTCCTCAACAGACTACACATGTTGACGCAGCAACCTACCTGAAGTAATTACAGTATATGTATTGGAAGGCACTCTGTTTTATTAACAAAATCTCCAACTCAAACAAGTGTTGTACAGTGATATAGACATGGGTAATGTCATCTCCATTAAACAATGTGCTTATCACACAAATCCTGCTTAACTAAAAATTAGACACAAGAAGAGTATTATTGGACTATGTTGTGAGGCTCTGGTGGAATTTCTCTGTAAACTGAAGAGTTATAGAGGAGACACGTTGTGTATCGCCTCTTTTTACACTTGTAAAAAAGAACATTCTACTCAGTGCGCGGTGCACTGTTATTTCAATCACCTGCTAATTCATTTCACACCACAGGAAAATAGGAGAATGTAATTGTACTGTATCTGTACAAAAAGTATGTCGCGTTTACAAAATTAAAGTGTTTAAAATGTTAATTAATTTTTTTAAAAAAATTTAATAACTAACACAATAATTCTAATATGATCACAAGGAAGTGTATTGCATGTCTAATGGTCTAACCCCTTTACTCCCATTTTGATTACAATCGCAAATGTGTGTATAATTAAATGCCTTTATTGATTCACAATCTGACAATGCAATGTCAAAAAATGACTCTGAAAAGTTACATGAAGCTTGAAATTATTATTATTAAATTAATACTGTTAATAATGACCAGACACATCATTATTGTTTCAGTGGTATATATACGATTTCATTTTAAGGCTTGAGGCGTCTGTTAAATTGCCCCACTGAATAAAGTGTTTTGAATTAAACCAGTAGGACAGCTGTTAAGCATACTGTAGTTTTTGTTAACACAAGACAACTTTGTCACCTTGAAAAAAATAACCTCGGGCACTTTTTTCTCCCCCTCCCCAACCGTATTCTACTTGTACATGAGAATATACTATAGGGGTATGTACGAGTAGGATAGGGTTAGGGGGGAAGGAAAAGTGCCCGCGGCCATTTTTAGTCACTGACAAAGTTGAATTGTCAGTATGCTTAAAAGACTTTCTGCTATCTAAACCATTTTTTACAGCTTTTCAAGTCACGCTATGTTTGAGTTAAGCAGGAACACGTCATTGTATCTTATTTTATTGTTTCATTTTTTAAAATAAATATAAGGTAACCAGCAATGAAATGTACTGTTTTTTCTTCACACATATTTCCATACTGTAGTTTGAGTTTTTGTGTAAGCTGTAAGTTCTTTTTATTTCTTAATTAAACATTTGAAACAGTTTAATTTTGTAAATGCAACTCGCATTCTTAAACCGTGATAAAGTTAGCTTGAAGTTCAAAAACGATTTTGGCACTTCTGTAGCGTTTTCACGAAACCTCCTAGAGTTGCGAGAACACTTGCTTTATGTATAGTACATTGTGAATGTTTTCATAGCCTCCACTTTTTCGTTTATATGCCATTTGTTTTACCACTCACAAATATTCTTATGTCCATAGTGTAACACATACGGCCACCATTGGTTGTGAGAGCCGGCTTACCAGCGCGGAGACATCACTGCCCTTCCCTGTGAAATAGCAGGGCCCGCAGCTGTTGGGCTGATAAAAGATTTCCCTTTATCTGGGTCCCTGTTGAGTGATGCCAGAGGCCCGGGTTTGAGTCCCTAGCGGTGGGGGGCTGATCTGAGGTGGCAGTGGTGAGGGTGCATACACAGAAAGCCTTCAAACTAAATACATTTTAAAGACCATAACTTGTAGAAATTTCCACAACCCCTACATAAACGTAAATCAGTGACCTAATTATTTATTTCTGACACTCAGGGTTTTGAATTATGCCTAATTACGCACTATCTGGAACACTGGGGGACCACTATATACATACATACGTTCACAACGCGAGAAATACTGCTCAATACAGTTTCATGCGAAATACGACCATAGGAAGCAGAACAGGACAGTCTCCAATTATACAGTAAGCACGGGAATAAAGCTTTGTTTGATTTCTGAAACCCTTTCTTTATTTCCTGTTTTCATTCAGCAGGAAAATTCCCATTCTTGACTCAACAGCTTTTTAAAAACAGCACCCACCATGTTCAAATTATGATGTCCATGATTTTATACACAGAAGATTGACACAGCTTTGGGTTGTGAATCTCTCTTTCTCGTGGTTTTATTGAATGTGGCACTGTGCTACCGGAGTCAACAAGCATACTTTTAGAATTTGATTAAAAAGGAATATAATATGGAATCGCGTATCTAAAGAAATTAATTACGATATAATTATATTCATGTACCGCAACACAAGAATAGTACATGCTGTACATTGTCTGTTGATAATGTTTCTGTAGTGCTTTTTCAGCACTCTACATGTGACCTTGCTGGTGGCGCTGTGGGTTAGGTTCCTGACTCCCATGTTCCATGGTCTGTGATTGAATCCCACTGTGGAACTATGACTCTTTTTAACAAACATTTCTTTGAAAAAATGAAACGTTTCCCTTGGTCAGAGATGAAATAAAATCTCACTCGCACCAAACAAATTTATATTTCTAAATATCACAACATGATCGAATTTAAGTCTTTTTAATAACAATGAATAGTCAACTAGGCGTTACAATATAAACAATTATATTGATTTAAATCGCAAATGCGGGTTTAAATATATGTGTTTTTTAATTCACAATCAGACAAATGCAACATAAATTGATATCTTTGTCTTCTAAGTATCTTAATAAACTTTCAGCATAGCTTTCTCCCCGTTTAGATTTATTTTTCTTGGGATCTTGGGATCAAACGTGGAAAGATTAGATTGTAATCGTTTTTATTTTTTAAATACATTGCAGAGTTAAAACAAGTTAAAGCCTTGATTTTATATATCACCTTTAAAAGTTGAATCTCAAAGCAATGTAAATACCCAATACCGATTGTACCCCTCTGTCATGCTACTAAAGCACCTTGAATTGAATTGAATTGAGGGATAGACATGCAAATAAGATACACTCCACAGACATTCACAACAGCGACATATCATAAAACGTTTGCACATATACAGTAGTTAAGTTATTACTTGGTTTTCAAAGTGCAATGAAATACAATATTGTTGTTGTTGCTGTTATTGTTGTTTTTATCCTGTAAAGCGTTTTGAGAAGCCACCTTTAAAGGCGATATACAGATGCAGCCATTCAAAGTGAGCGGTACAGACACGTACCGCAGGTAATTGGCTGCGGTGTCGCGTATCATGACGTAAGATGACGCGGGGTACCGCGGTGCGTGATTGGTTGACCGACAGGGGCACTCGTGGTCCGTTGGTCTGTCGTAGAAATTTACTGTAAACGTCTTTACTGTGCCCGTTGTAGATATTGAATTTTACCACTGAAGGGAAATCTTAGTAGCTGAGCATAAAAAGAATAGGAGCATACTGTAACGCGTGTGAAGGTTCCTGCTTCTATTGTGTGTGTGTGTGCAACAGAGTAAATTTTTATAGAGAAATGGAGGCTGGACAGTATGCGTTACAATATAAACATTTATATTGATTTAAATCGTGTTCTGATTTAAATCGCAAACACGTGTTTAATTATGTGTTTTTTAATCATAATCAGGCTAACGCATTTCTACATTTTCTGTATGAACCAGCTTAGAGGTTCATACAGAAAGACAGCTTGTGTTTAAATTGAGTGTTAGGTAATTTATGCTTCTAAAGTCCTGGTCAGCATTTATTATTGTATTGTGCTGTAAACTTTTTCTGTGCCTAGTCACATTATTTTATAGCGTTTTTATTGCGTTATTAAATCCGGTGGCACTATGTGTTAGTTTCCTGACTCCCATTATTTAAACTGCGACACTGATCATTCATCTCTAAATAAACTTTATTTTATATAGCGTTTTAAGCGAATAGGTAATTAGATTGCTCATAAACCTAATCGCTTTTTCTACATAAACACAGCGTGATTGCTCTCTGAAAATGCTTTTCCTTTATTTTTAAAGTAGCTCAGATTTCAACTATAGATCGTATTATAATAAACTTCCTTGGAAAAATGTATTTTATGTAAACCATGTTTTCTATTAATTCATTTAGGGCTAAAATACGTTCATTGTCTTCCAAACGAGTCGAGTTGACATTGGAAGCCTGCCACACCCGGACTGTTAAACCAACGCATTAGCACGTCAAAGCCCATTGAGGGTATTGAGCCAGTATTGGCTTTAGTATTCCTCCCCTCTCCCCTCAATTCAATTCAATTCAAGGTGTTTTATTTGCATGACAGATGGGTACAAGCAGTGTTGGGTATGTATATTGTAACGCTTACGGCAGACAGGCACTGTGTAAGTGCCGGCGCACCAGAGCAGCGCACCGAGGGAGCGTCTGCATTTATAACTTAGTTTTTAAAATTAGTCAAGCAATATGAAGCATCTCCTTTTACTTTTAAGTCCCTTAAATACATTGAGCACAGCTTTCTCACCACTTAAGATTGCTTTTGATACCATCCTTACACAAAGCAGAAGGGAGATCTTAGTGCCTGAGCATAAAAAGAATAGGAGCATACTGCAACGCGTGTGAAGTCCATAAACGATATTAATTTTGGAACTTAAACATACAGTATATGGCTGGTCTCGGTACTTTAAAGAAAACATACACACCATTATTCCATTTCTCCCTAAACATTTTAAGCATCGAAGTCTTTAACTAACGCGATACCGGAGTCAACAAGCATACTTTTAGAATTTGATTAAAAGGGAATATAATATGGAATCGCATATCTCAAGAAATTAATAACGATATAATTATATTCATGTTGCAAAAGAACTGCAACGGACATAAAAACTCCCTTGCTTTTAACAGAGCGTTCCATAATTTCTAACTACGAAAATGCCAGGTGAAAGGATTTGTAAACATAGTTTGTTAAAGCAAGTCAGTTTTTCCGCAACACATAAAAGACATTTTTCCAAGAAAGTTTAAACTTTGTCACTAATGAAACCACTAAATAAAGACATAAATATAGAAATCTTAAGATTTGTTTTATTTAATGTTGGTAGCAAGATGAACTGTCAGAGTGTCTATTTTGTTGCAGAGTTGCTGCAAGATGTTAACAGTGAAAAGGGTATTTAGAAATGAGTTATTTCAAGATGAAAATTTTCAGAATAATTGCAAATCTAGCAGGATAGAGAAAGCACAGAAAACTGGTAGTTAGATTGATCAGATTAGTATGAAAAGTCATTTAGCAAAGGGAATGAGAAGAGTGACAAACTAGTATACTTTAGATCTTTTTTTCTGAACCAGGGAAAATCTGATCATGTTTCCCTATAACAATAATAAAAAAACTTTATTTGATATATCACCATTAAAGGTGGCATCTCAAAGCAATACAGTAGATGTAAAAACAGATAAAAGGACCACAGATTACAAAGTAAATGCATATAAGAAAGACAAGCAGTTAGAGGTGCTACCAAAATTAGAAAATGAAGCAGATACAGACACTAAGTCTTCTGAAAAGAAAGGTTATGAGGTTAGATTTAAACTGGCCCTGGTGTGTGTGTGTTTGTGTCTGTCTGTCCTGTGATGGACTGGCGCTATGTCCAGGGTGTATTCTGCCTTGTGTCCGTCGCTAACTGGGATAGGCTCCAAATCCTCTGTACTGGATAAAGAGATTAGAAATGGATGGAAGTAAAGGCACTGTGTGGATGGAACTATACACAGTGTTAGAAACCCACTATGAAATGGCAGCATCTCACTGAGAATAAAACATTTTATAGTGCTGGCTTAAGGAAACAGCCTTTCCACCTCTCTTGCACATCAGTATCCATACCTAGTTATTTAAACAAATTGCCTCTAATTATAAACATCTTAATATGCTGGCTCTGTGGATCCGCATCAGCTATGTTTGCCCATTCCTTCAATTCATGTGCATCCAACACACAGTTCAATGCTAGCAACTACACGAAATCTAAAATATGAGCTCTACTTGCCACTTACAATACCAACAGTACCAGCTAACTTTAGTAGTGACATTTTCATGGATCTTTTTAACAATAAAATTTACAACATCAGACTTCAGACACAATTAAACAGGCCTCAAAAAAGTCTGGTACAAACATTTTCAGCATGGAATAAACCTTTACTTTAATGGTATAAACCTTAAATGGATTCATATTCTCAATAAGATTTGGTGCTCAGTAACATGACTTAGAAAATGACAGAAGACATACGTATCATGCTTATCCTTCTTTTTTCATAATCGTAAACTCCTTAAGGCAGTTACATTTTCTCTGTTCTGACCTGGAGTTACAGAGAAATTTAAATTCTAATAAGACATTTGTAATGAGGAAAGTCATACCAATCACTCATACCAGGATTTGCAATTACAATACAAATACTTTCTTTCTGTATGTGTTTATTTTGCAGTTTGAGTCTATGGCATTCCTTTGGGGGTCTATACTCCAAGGCATGATTTTTTTATGGGAACATGACATTTTTTTAAAGTCTTTTAATGCAAGCTTCATATAAACCCTTAGCAGTGGTTACTGTCTGGAGCAGGTACTTGAATGGCACAGATTCATTGAAATGATTCAATTTCTTTTGAAAATATTTGGGATAATACATATTCCAGAAATCACAGCCGTTGAATAATCCAGAAATTAATTTCTCTCAGGGTGTATTTAACCCCTCGTGGATGGCATTGTATGAAATGAGTTTGTAGTTCCCCATTTGCCTCTATTATGAGATGCTGTGGACACTATTTTATACATTTTAGGAGTGTCCATAGGAAGGTATGTTCTAGAAAGAGTGAACTTCTGTTTTGCCATTATTTTTAATAGGGGCGTTACATGTTTACACTTGGTGCTCCTACTAGAGGAGAGGATATGATTAATCTAGGCTTATCACAGAAACTGAAACACATCTGGTTGGTGAGTCTACTGTGGGTAAAATGTTACTGGTACTGCATGTTGTAAAGCTCGGTATTTTCTCTCTTGGCCTGACTGTTTTTAATGTCTGAGTGTTAGTTGTTGCTGGTAAGGGAACGGTAGGTGCTGTGATTGACACAGTCAAAGCCTGGTACAGAGATACCATTGTAGCTATTTGACAGTATTTTAGATGCCCTTAGTTAAAAGCATGGGAGGAAGTACTGCCAAGGGGAGGGGGGGGGGGCAAGGATTTTTTCTTTGAATTTGTGAGGTTATTTTTTGTTATATTGTGTTTCAGAAAGCAAGAAAATAAAATGTACTGTATGATAAAAAGAGAAAGAGCTGGAGTACATCCTCAGATCAGTTTGCTACCAGCAATCAAACCAAAAAAATGGAAAGAATTGTCTCCTCCTGATTGGAACCTTTCTTACTGTCTTATAATTTATCAGGCTACCTTTTAATTTCCACTGAGAGAAGGAAGTCACTTGTCATGCAGCTATTTTATTCTTCATTGCACAATATGCTCTAAGTTAGCAAATGAAACATGAACACTTATTGAAATAAATCAAGAATACGATTAACATGAATGTATAAACATCCAAACTATACTTTATCACATTTAATTATTGGGTAAGCTTTTTATTGAGCCAAAATGTTATACAGTAAATGTGTGAACATCTGTAAAATGGACAGATTTATATTTTTCTCTTTTCTGTTACCTGCCTGACAGCATTTTGTATCCCATTCTGTATATTACTGAAAAATATTAGACCCAACCTAAAGAATTCATGGGGGTAGTGGGACACAGTACTGCAAAGAGTCTCCTAAAGGGACAGAGCTATTAGTACTTATGTGTTTGAGTCTGGAGAATATAGTAAACTCTAAACATTAAAGGAATGCATGGAATCGGAAAATATAAATTGCATAGTACACAAGACTTAACTGGTTTTATTCTAGGAAAGCAGACAAGACTGAGTCATGGGACTCAGAGGATCCAAGGCTAGACTGAGTATAATAGGCTTCGGGCTTCTATTGTGACATCTACTGTAAATTACAGAAATGTTTAAGGTAAACAAAATAAAGTAACTAAAATGTGGTCTGAAATCACCCCTTTAGACACCCCTTTTACTTCACTGGTGTCAGATATGAAAGGCAATAGTCTCCCGTTCTGTCTGCTGTGTGTTGCAGCAGAGGGACTCCCTGCAGCTGAAAGGGGCAGAGTAACTTGCATGCCCTCTAGTACAGTTTACACATGCACGACTTTAAAAGCTAGCAAGACAGGTTTCGATTCACATTAGCTGGCGAGCCTTGTTAAAAAAATGAATGATAATGTACAGATGCAGCCATTCAAAGTGCGCGGTACAGACACCGCAGTACAGATACCGCAGGTATGATGACACGCGATACCGCGGTACGTGATTGGTTGACCGACAGGGGCACTCGTGGTCCGTTGGTCTGTCGTAGAAAGACTTACTGTAAACGTCTTTACTGTGCCCGTTGTAGATATTGAATTTTACCACTGAAGGGAAATCTTAGTAGCTGAGCATAAAAAGAATAGGAGCATACTGTAACGCGTGTGAAGGCCATAAACGATATTAATTTTGGAACGTAAACATACAGTATATGGCTGGTCTTGGTACTTTAAAGAAAAAAATACACACCAGTATTCCATTTCTCCCTAAACATTGTAAGCTTCGAAGTCTTTAACTAACGTGATACCGGAGTCAACAAGCATACTTTTAGAATTTGATTAAAAGGGAATATAATATGGAATCGCGTATCTAAAGAATTTAATAACGGTATGATTATATCCGTGTACTGCGGCAGGACTGTGTAAGGCTGTTTCGCCAACCTGATCATGTGAGCTGTCTTGTAGCCTACTGGTCTAGGTGTGTGACTACCAACTGGCAGGTTGTGTGTTTGAATCCAGCTGGTGCTGGACTTTTCATTTTTATTTATTTATTTTTTAATCGCGTAACATAAACATATTACCGTATGCAAACTGTACTGTATACAGTATGTATATGTATATTTAATGTCTTAACTGTGCCCGTTTAATTGAATTAAAGAAAATTATTTAACACGAACATTAAGCTGTTTACATCTTCCGCCTGAGAACAGTCACCCGTTGCTACCCAACGCAGAATGGTGATTGGCTGACACTATCTGACACCCCTCTGATTGGAGAAAAAAGACGTGCTGGTGTGCTATACACACTACCAGGAAGAGGATTTCTTTCTATTCAAAACGTGTATTTTAAAAGTTTAAGAAGTAAAAACCTTACAGCGTAGACAGATTTCTAAACTGATCAGGATCGTTATCTTTGTCTTATGCATAATAATGTTCACCGCTCTGTCCAGCAAATTAATAATAAACTTTATTTTATATACCCTTTTAAACGAATAAGTAATTAGATTGCTCATAAACCTAATCACTTGCTTTTTCTTTTTATTTAGGCTCAGATTTCAACTATAGATCGTATTATTAATAAACATAATAACAACCAACCAACAAAAACAACAATATAAACATAATGGTGGTGCAAGACCTTCCAGTTTTATTTATTTATTTTTTAATCGCGTAACATAAACATATTACCGTATGCAAACTGTACTGTATACAATATGTATATGTATATTTAATGTCTTAACTGTGCCCGTTTAAGTATTGAATATTCATATCTAATTTTACCACTGAAGGGAAATCTTAACATAAACATACAGTATATGGCTGGTCTCGGTACTTTAAAGAAAACATACACACCAGTATTCCATTTCTCTCTAAACATTTTAAGCATCGAAGTCTTTAACTAACGCGATACCGGAGTCAACAAGCATACTTTTAGAATTTGATTAAAAGGGAATATAATATGGAATCGCGTATCTCAAGAAATTAAGAATAATTATATTCATGTTGCAAAAGAACTGCAACGGACATAAAAACTCCCTTGCATGGTTTCATTTCGACCAGAATCGGTCTTGAGATATTTTTAACTTGATTTACAGTATTTGAGAGGTATGTCTTAACACCGATACTACAGTGCTTAAGTACTGCTCACGTATATGTTTCTAGGTTTATATTATGCATTTCATACGGTCAAATTACTTTTGAGCAATAGGAAGCGAGAAACGGTATGCGTTTTACTTTCGTTTTGTGCTGGGACCCGTGGATTGATTAGAGATATCAAGTACATACAAGTCATTTTTTAAATGTTGTAGTTCGTCTTGAAAAAATGTTACGAGTACATCATCTATCAACAATTACAGCTTGTACGTGTCAACGATTCAGCCATATACTGTATGTTTAAGTTCCAAAATTAATATCATTTATGGGCTTCACACGCGTTGCAGTATGCTCAGGCACTAAGTAAAAGGAGATGCTTCGTATTGCTTGACTAATTTTAAAAACTAAGTTATAAATATAAAAATTGCAGGCGCTGCTCTGGTGCGTCGGCTCCTACACAGTGCCTGTCTGCCGTAAGCGTTACAATATACATACAGTACCCAACACTGCTTGTACCCATCTGTCATGCAAATAAAACACCTTGAATTGAATTGAATTGAGGGAAGAAGGGGGGGATACTAAAGCCAATACTGGCTCAATGGGCTTTGACGTGCTAATGCGTTGGTTTAACGGTCCGGGTGTGGCAGGCTTCCAATGTCAACTCCACTCGATTAGAAGACAATGAACGTATTTTAGCCCTAAATGAATTAATAGCAAACATGGTTTACATAAAATACATTTTTCCAAGAAAGTTTATAATAATACGATCTATAGTTGAAATCTGAGCCTACTTTAAAAATAAAGGAAAAGCATTTTCAGAGAGCAATCACACTGTGTTTATGTAGAAAAAGTGATTAGGTTTATGAGCAATCTAATTACCTATTCGCTTAAAACGCTATATAAAATAAAGTTTATTTAGAGATGAATGATCAGTGTCGCAGTTTAAATAATGTGAGTCAGGAAACTAACACAGCGCCACCGGATTTAATAACGCAATAAAAACGCTATAAAATAATGTGACACAGTACAGCACAGTACAACAATACTAACCATGACTTTAGAAGCATAAATTACCTTACACTCAATTTAAACACAAGCTGTCTTTCTGTATGAACCTCTAAGCTGGTTCATACAGAAAATGTAGAAATGCATTAGCCTGATCATGATTAAAAAACACATAATTAAACACGCGTTTGCGATTTAAATCAGAACACGATTTAAATCAATATAAATGTTTATATTGTAACGCATACTGTCCAGCCTCCATTTCTCTATAAAAATTTACTGTTGCACACACACACACAATAGAAGCAGGAACCGCTGTCAGAAGGGAAGATATATTCAAAATATCGCAAATATCGATCATGTTGCGATATTTTGAAATATAAAAGTCAATTGATTGTCCATAATATCGCTTACCTATTTTTTCGAAGAAATGTTTGTTAAAATAAAAGTCCAGCACCAGCTGGATTCGAACACACAACCTGCCAGTTGGTAGTCACGCACCTAGACCAGTAGGCTACAAGACAGCTTGCATGATCAGGCAGGCGAAACAGCCCTAAACAGAATAGAAAGAAATCCTCTTCCTGGTAGTGTGTATAGCACACCAGCACGTCTTTTTTCTCCAATCAGAGGGGTGTCAGATAGTGTCAGCCAATCACCATTCTGCGTTGGGTAGCAACGGGTGACTGTTCTCAGGCGGAAGATGTAAACAGCTTAATGTTCGTGTTAAATAATTTTTTTTAATTCAATTAAACGGGCACAGTTAAGACATTAAATATACATATTGTATACAGTACAGTTTGCATACGGTAATATGTTTATGTTTAGCACCAGCTGGATTCGAACACACAACCTGCCAGTTGGTAGTCACGCACCTAGACCAGTAGGCTATAAGACAGCTCACATGATCAGGTTGGCGAAACAGCCTTACACAGTCCTGCCGCAGTACACGGATATAATCATACCGTTATTAAATTCTTTAGATACGCGATTCCATATTATATTCCCTTTTAATCAAATTCTAAAAGTATGCTTGTTGACTCCGGTATCACGTTAGTTAAAGACTTCGAAGCTTACAATGTTAAGGGAGAAATGGAATACCGGTGTGTATTTTTCCTTGTGATATTTTAAGCTCTAGTTGAATGATAGGTGTCGCATTTTAAATCATTTTCGTAGCTAGAAATTATGAAACGCCCTGTTAAAAGCAAGGAAGTTTTTATGCCCCGTTGAAGTAAAACAAAATGCCTGACAAAGTATGGCTTGGACAGATTCCAAGTGCTTGTACAAATGTGCTAAAGAAATTATACTTTGAGTATACAGCTTGTCCAAAGTCATCCGTTATTAATACTATTAGTAATATCTTCAGTAAAGGCTTTGATGCATAAATATTTCTGATAAAGGTAGGTTGTGTACTTTTGTCCAACTGAGCAATCTTGCTTTCATAAAATATACCAACATTTTAATGACTGATGATTAACATGCTGTAATACACAGTTCAAAATTAAAGGCTCAAATGCTGTACATGAGAGGTTAAGCTCCCCCTGGCGGTTTTACAAGGCGACGCCGGATAGTTAGTCACGTGACACACGTGAAACCGCGTGATACTGTGACACGCCCACCGGGGTATGCCGCGAAATACCTCACCCATTTTGAATGGCTGCATCTGTAACATGCTACTGTTCATGAACAAAGTTATACTGAGATTTCCTAAGATACACGATTAAAAAATACAAATTTGAATCTCCTGCGGAACACATTCCATAAGAATCAGCGGTTTTACAGTATATATCGCCTTTAAAAGTGGCTTCTCAAAACGCTTTACGGGATAAAAACAATCAGAACAGCAGCAACAACAATATTGTATTTCGTTGCACTTTGAAAACCAAGTAATAACTTAACTATACAGTACGTGCAAACGTTTCGTATGTTGCTGTTGTGAATGCCTGCGTACCCATAAGTATCTTATTTGCCTTGAGTCTGTCTACAGTATCTCTGTCCCACTACCCCCCTCTCTCCCTCAATTCAATTCAATTCAAGGTGTTTTATTTGCATGACAGATGGGTACAATTCTTGTTGGGAATGTATACTTTGATATTTACACCCGGCGCGGCACCGAGGGAGCGTCTGCATTTATAACTTGGTTTTTAAAATTAGTCAAGCAATATGAAGCATCTCCTTTTACTTTTAAGTCCCTTAAATACATTGAGCACAGCTTTCTCACCATCCTTACACATAGCAGAAACTGTCCGACGACTCACAGTACAAGTGGAAAGATTACAGATTTTAATCGTCTTTAATTTTGTCTTTAATTTTGCCTGTGGAGTGTATCTTATTAAGCTCTAAATTGCTTTTTGAGTGTGGTTTTTGACTTTTTTTTAATTGCATTTTGGGCGCGGACAGCACATACAAGGGTCAATGAACTGCGCCAAGAAATTTAAAATAGTATTCTTTAGGTGTGAGCGTAGGAGTGGACCGCAGCAGGCATAATCAGCAAACCAGGAAAACAAAGAACAGGACAGGTGAGATGTGTATCCAGAAAGCGAGTGATCAGAAAAAGGAAATGGAAAACGCAGAAAAAGGAAACGCTTTACAGGATAAAAACAATAACAACAGTAGTGGCTGGGCAAACGATTTTTTTTATCGAAATACAAATTGAGATACTGTACTGTATAATGATGTGCATGAACAAAGGTATACTGCAATTTTCCTTAGATATGCGATTAATGCTTCGTAGGAGGAGGCGGTCTTTTCCTCTTGTCTAACAGTCTGTCCACAAACAAAACATTCCTGTTAGACAAGAGGAATTGAAAAAAAACAATTTTGTCAATGGTGTGTGTCTCTCTCTGCTGGATGTCCCTCTCACAAACTGCTGAATGAATAAAATAATTGTATTGAAAACACGTTTGCGATTGTCTGGTATTTAATTTGGTCCCTTTTAACTGTTTTTCGATCTACTGTTTTGCTTTGAGATGCCACTTTTAAAGGCGATATGTAAAATAAAGTTTTTTATTATTGTTATAGAGAAACATGATCAGATTTTCCCTGGTTCAGAAAAAAGATCTAAAGAGCTACACATAACTTTCTTAATTCGATGTATTTAAAGCAGTGAACTACTGTAGGTGTCACATAACATTCAGAAATACAATCACGTATTTGACAAATAAAAATGATTATAATCTAATCCTTCCACGTTTGATCCCAAAATCCCAAGAAATATAAATCTTGACGGGTAGAAAGCTATGCTGAAAGTTTATTAAGATACTTAGAAGACAAAGATACTGTATCAATTTATGCTGTATTAGCCTGATTATGATTTAAAAACACATATAATTAAACACACGTTTGCGATTTAAATCAGAACACGATTTAAATCAATATAAATGTTTATATTGTAACGCATACTGTTCAGTCTCCATTTCTCTATAAAAATTTACTCTGTTGCACACACACACACACAATAGAAGCAGGAACCGCTGTCAGAAGGGAAGATATGTTCAAAATATCGCAAATATCGATCATGTTGCGATATTTTGAAATTTAAAAGTCAATTGATTGTCCATAATATCGCTATTCTATTTTTTCGAAGAAATGTTTGTTAAAAGAAAAGTCCAGCACCAGCTGGATTCGAACACACAACCTACCAGTTGGTAGTCACGCACCTAGACCAGTAGGCTACAAGACAGCTCGCATGAGTAGGCAGCCGTAACAGCCCTACACAGCCCTGTCGCAGCACACGAATACCGTTATTAAATTCTTTAGATAAGCGATTCCATATTATATTAGCAGAAAAGCTTAAAACGACCACTTTTTCACACGCTATTTCACATGCTAGTTAAATACTTCGATGCTTAAAATCGTTAGGGAGAAATTGAATACCGGTGTGTATTTTTCCTTTAAAGTGCCGATTCCTGGAATCTGACTGGCTGACACCCCTCTGAAGTGGTTCCATAAAATCTGGTATACGGAAAAGAAAGCGTTGATAAATACAAGTGTCTTTTAATACACTCTTTGCTGTGCTCTTGAGGATCCTTGTGATATTTTAAGCTCTAGTTGAATGATAGGTGTCGCATTTTAAATCATTTTCGTAGTTAGAAATTATGAAACGCCCTGTTAAAAGCAAGGAAGTTTTTATGCCCGTTGAAGTAAAACAAAATGCCTGACAAAGTATGGCTTGGACAGATTCCAAGTGCTTGTACAAATGTGCTAAAGAAATTATACTTTGAGTATACAGCTTGTCCAAAGTCATCCATTATTAATACTATTAGTAATATCTTCGGTAAAGGCTTTGATGCATAAATATTTCTGATAAAGGTAGGTTGTGTACTTTTGTCCAACTGAGCAATCTTGCTTTCATAAAATATACCAACATTTTAATGACTGATGATTAACATGCTGTAATACACAGTTCAAAATTAAAGGCTCAAATGCTGTACATGAGAGGTTAAGCTCCCCCTGGCGGTTTTACAAGGCGACCCCGGATAGTTAACCACGTGACACACGTTAACTGCGTGATACCGCGTGATACTGCGACACGCCCACCGGGGTATGCCGCGAAATACCTCACCCACTTTGAATGGCTGCATCTGTATAAAAGCGCTGAATCTTATGGAATGCGTTCCGCTGGGGATCTAACCCCAGCGTCTAACCCCTCTGATTGGAGAAAAAAAGACGTGCTGGTTTGCTATACTGTACATACTGTACCAGGAAGATGATTTCTTTCTATTCGAAATGTGTATTTTAAAAGTTTAAGAAGTAAAAACGTTACAGCGTACACAGATTTCTAAACTGATCAGGATCGTTATCTTTGTCTTATCCATAATAATGTTCACCGCTCTGTCCAGCAAATTAATAATAAACTATTTTATATAGCGTTTTAAACGAATAAGTAATTAGGTTGCTCATAAACCTAATCGCTTTTTCTACATAAACACAGTGTGCTCTCTGAAAATGCTTTTTCTTTATATTTAGGCTCAGATTTCAACTATAGATCGTATTATTATAAACTTTTTTTTAAAGGGGATGAGAAGAGTGACAAACTAGTATACAGTACTTTAAAACATTAATAAATAATAATAATAAAAACAATAATAAAAAACACTGCCACACCTGGACCGTTAAACCAACGCATTAGCACGTCAAAGCCCATTGAGGAGCCGGGTGCAATTTTGTCTCTTGATTTACTGATCTGCATTAATTACAGAAATTGAGTTCCTGCTCTTTGCAGACGACCTGGTCCTGCTGTCGCCCACAAAACAGAGGCTGCGGCAGAACCTGGCACTGCTGGAGCAGCACTGTCAGACCTGAGCGCTGACAGTCAATCTGGACAAGACCAGAGTTATGGTTTTCCAGAAAAAAAGCCAGACCTCCAGTATTCTTCCTGAAATCGTCAGATTATGAACGAATAAAAGCATCTTATTAAAAACATGTTTACGTTTGTTTGGGAGCTATATTATGTATTTTTCATATGTAAGATATAATGATGTGTTCCCGCTTACACATCGCACGACTTTAAAAGCTAGAAAAACTGGTTTCGATTCACATTATCTGGTGAGCCTTGTTTCACCAGATAAAGGACAGCACAAAAAAAAAAACAGACATTGTGTGGTACAGAACGGAGCTCAGTCGATTCAAACAAGTTCAGTTTCAAAAAAACTGCAACGGACATAGGTGTGAGGGTAGAAGTGGATCACAACAGGCATAATCGGCAAATTAGGAAAACAAAGAACAGGACAGGTGAGACGTTTATCCAGAGAGCGAGTGATCAGAAAAAGGAACAGCTTATACGCCCAGGTTTTACGCTCTCTCTGCTGAATGAATAAAAGCATTTTATTAAAAACGCGTTTGCGTTTGTCTGGGTATTTACTTTGTAATCTGTGGTTTACATATACTGTATTGCTTTGAGATGCCACTTTTAAAGGTGATATGTAAAATAAAGTTTTTTATTATTGTTATATAGAAACATGATCAGATTTTCCCTGGTTCAGAAAAAAGACGATTAAAATCTGTAATCTTTCCACTTGTATGTCATAGGAAAATACAAGAAGTTTCTGCTTTGTGTAAGAATGGTATCAAAAAGTAATCTAAGTGGTGAGAAAGCTGTGCTCCCCAAAGCGCTTTACAGGATAAAAACAATAACAGCAATATTGGCTGGGCAAACGATTTTTTTTAAGAAATACAAAATGAGATATAATGATGTGTTCCGGCTAAGACATTAACGAGTACAACCCCCCTCTCTGCGGGAGTGCTGGCTGTGACGGTTTCACAGGTATTTTCAAAGTAGAAGGGGGCGAGATTTCCAGCTTAATTTTCGTGTTAAATGATTTTTTAAAATTAAAATTCATTCTATACAGCAATCGCATATTTGGGTACCGTTTCATAAAACTTTCATGTTTAAAATGTTTAGGGAGAAATGGAAGACTGATAATGGAATGGAATGGAATGAATGATAAGTGTCGCAGTTTAAATAATTTTCATAGTTAGAAATTATGAAACGCTCTGTTAAAAGCAAGAGAGTTTTTATGTCCGTTGCAGTAAAAGAAAATGCCTGACAAAGTAGGGCTTGGACAGATTCCAAGTGCATTTTTGCAATTTACGTTGCATTGTCCAATGTGCTGCTGTAATACAGTTTAAAATACAGTAAGTCTAAACTGTATCAGCTTTATTAATGGGTTGCAATTTAGAAAAAGTCAAAAACCGCACTCAAAATGCAATTTAGAGCTTTCTGGGAAGAGGAGACACCCAAATTAATAATGTAACATGCCACTGTTTGTGCATGAACAAAGTTATACTGCTATTTTCCTTAGATACGTGATTACAAAAAATAAAGTTTTTGAATCCCCGGCGGAACACATTCCATAAGAATCAGCGCTTTTATATATCGCCTTTAAAGGTGGCATCTCAAAATGCTTTACAGGATAAAAACAACAATAACAGCAACAACAAAAATATTGTATTTCATTGCACTTTGAAAACCAAGTAATAACTTAACTATATATGCAAACGTTTTATGATATGTCGCTGTTGTGAATGTCTGTGGAGTGTATCTTATTTGCATGTCTCTCCTGGCTCTCTCGCTCGCCCTCCCCCCTCTCTCCCTCAATTCAATTCAATTCAAGGTGCTTTATTAGCATTACAATCAGTGTGGGGTATTTACTTTGCTTCCATTTTTAAAGGTGATATATAAAATCAAGGCTTTAACTTGCTTTAACTCCGCAAGTCTGAGTTCTCGTGTCTGTCCTATCCTAACCGAAAGTATTACAATATGTATCTCTATAGCAGGTGGTGTACAACTTTTTAGCATAGATTACACTTTTGTACAATGTATTTAAAAAATAAAAACGATTACAATCGAATCTTTCCACGTTTGATCCCAAGATCCCAAGAAAAATAAATCTAAACAGGGAGAAAGCTATGCTGAAAGTTTATTAAGATACTTAGAAGACAAAGATATCAATTTATGTTGCATTTGTCTGATTGTGAATCAAAAAACTCGCGTTTGCGATTTAAATCAAAACGCGATTTAAATCAATATAAATGTTTATATTGTAACGCCTAGGTGACTATTCATTGTTATTAAAAAGACTTAAATTCGATCATGTTGTGATATTTAGAAATATAAATTTGTTTGGTGCGAGTGAGGTTTTATTTAATCTCTGACCAAGGGAAACGTTTCATTTTTTCAAAGAAATGTTTGTTAAAAAAAAGTCATAGTTCCACAGTGGGATTTGATCACAGACCATGTGACATGGAATTCAGGCACCTAACTCACAGCGCCACCGGCAAGGTCACATGCTGAGTGCTGAAAAAGCACTACAGAAACATTATCAACAGACAATGTACAGCATGTACTATTCTTGTGTTGCGGTACATGAATATAATTATATCGTTATTAATTTCTTTTAGATACACGATTCCATATTATATTCACTTTTAATCAAATTCTAAAAGTATGCTTGTTGACTCTGGTATCACGTTAGTTAAAGACTTCGATGCTTAAAATGTTTAGGGAGAAATGGAATACTGGTGTGTACAGTATGTTTTCTTTAAAGTACCGAGACCAGCCATATACTGTATGTTTAAGTTCCAAAATTAATATCTTTTACGGCCTTCACACACGTTGCAGTATGCTCCTATTCTTTTTATGCTCAGGCACTAAGATTTCCCTTCAGCGGTAAAATTCCATATAAATATTCAATACTTAAACGGGCACAGTAAAGACATTTACTGTAAATCTTTGTACGACAGAGCAACAGACCACGAGTGCCCCTGTCGGTCAACCAATCACGTACGTGACGTGACTTTTCACAAGTAGAGGTCTTTAAAATGCATTTCGTAACTCTAGGAGGTTTCGTGAAAATGCTACAGGCGTGCCAAAATCATTTTTGAGCTTCAAGCTAACTTTACCCCGGTGGTGCTAAGCATTAGCAGGTTGCTGACTAAATAGTGCACAGTCCACCACTGATTATGATTTCAAACAGACAGGAAAAAAGATTTAGTAATCTAATTTCTTATTTGTTTAAACAGTGACATTTCAGCTGCATACCCACGTGAGCCTGAAAACGCTACATATTAATAATGTCTTCTGAGTCGCATTAACATTGGAATGTTTTTTTTACAAGTGTAAAAAACAGTTTACAAAGAAAATCTGCCAGAGCCTCACAACATTGTCCAATAATATTCTTTTTGTATCTACTTTTTAGCAGGATTTGAGCTACAGTATATTAATATAATTATATCGTTATTAATTTCTTTCTATACGCAACTCCACATTATATTCCCTATTAATCAAATTCTACAAATGTCAATAAAATGTCCATAATTTTTGCTATTTTCATTTTTTAAATAGATTTTTATTTGTTAAAATAAAACTCATGGTGACAACTGGTTTTGAACATCCAACATCCAGAAAGTGTACTACTGTGATAATTTGAGCTACAGTATATGAATATAATTATATAGTTATTAATTTCTTTGGAAATAGGAATATTATATTCCCTATTAATCAAATTCTTAAAAGTATGCTTTTGTTTACTGGGATAACGAGCTATTCGCAGAAAAGGTTAAAACATGATATTTTTTAACAAAGTATATAAGATTAATATATTCAGAAGGAGCACGTAAAAACTTTTCCAAAATAACCACAGTATGGAACAGTATGTTACTTTTTTGTCAATGGAAAAATAAAGTATTTTCATGTTGCAATAGTTAAACTAA
Source organism: Lepisosteus oculatus (assembly GCF_040954835.1). Taxonomy (NCBI): domain Eukaryota; kingdom Metazoa; phylum Chordata; class Actinopteri; order Semionotiformes; family Lepisosteidae; genus Lepisosteus; species Lepisosteus oculatus. The sequence continues at coordinate 21,470,681 of NC_090706.1, forward strand.
TGCAGACAGTTACAAAGAATACTGTGAGCTTATAGCCTGCCCAAGGTCATTCATTATTAATACTATTAGTAATATCTTCCATAAAGACTTTGATGCATAAAATATTTCTGCATAATTTAAATATTTATGATGAAGGTGGAAGGTTGTCCACTTTTGTCCAACTGAGCAATTTTGCTTTTATAAAATATGCAGACTATTTAACTTCAATGATTAACATGCTGTAATACGGAGTTTAAAATTATTTTAAGTCTAAAGAGTACACAACTTTAGCAGTGACGGGATTTGTAACCAGGCATTTTCTGGCAACACCTCAAATGCTGTATATGAAAGTTTAAGCTTTAATTCAATTCAATTCAACTTTATTGTCATTAAACTTACACAGGTGCATAGTATAATGAAAAGTGTTTCTCATTAGTCACTCAGGTGCAGTATATAAATAGGACAGAAGATAAGACAATAGACAGTTACACAATAGCAATAACAGTAACATGTAATAACATAACATAAATAACATGTAATCAAGTAATCACAACTGTGCAAAATTCCGCAAACAGAGAAAATTTAACAGGACAAAAACAGTGCAAGGTAATTCTTGGAACAGTGCAAAAAAATAGTATGGTTAAAAGTAGTATGGTTAATTAATAAATATTAAATATTATTATGCCTGTTACAATTTTACTGGGCTATCGAGGGGACAGTACAATTTTGGCTTACATGTGTGTGTGGTGGTGTAGGAGTACAGTGGTTGTGGGTACAGGAGGATGTTAGGAGAGATCATAATAAGGTGGAAGGGAGTGGGGGCGTCACCAACTTGACAGCTCTGGGGAAGAAGCTATTTTGGAGTCTAGTTGTGTGCGACTGGAGTGACCGGAACCTTCTGCCAGATGGTAGGGGAATAAACAAGGTATGACTGGGGTGTGTGGGGTCAGACATAATTTTGGTGGCTTTTTTCAGACTCCTGGTGTTGTATATTTCTTGGATGGATGGTAAAGCACAGCCGATGATGTGTTGGGCAGTTTTGACCACCCGCTGTAGTGCCTTACGGTCGGATGCAGTGCAGTTGCCGTACCAGACTGTGATGCAGCTGGTCAGTATGCTCTCCACCGTACATCTGTAGAAGTTGGTGAGGATCAGTGGGTGTAGGTGTATTTTCTTCAGCCTTCTCAGGAAGTACAGCCGCTGTTGTGCCTTCTTGATGAGACTGGAGGTGTTCAGTGTCCATGTAAGGTCCTTAGAGATGTGAACGCCTAGGAATTTGAAGTTATTCACCATCTCCACCGCAGACCCTTCTATGTAGATGAGGGAGTGAATTTTTCCTTGTCTTCTGAAGTCAACAATCAGCTCTTTGGTTTTGCTGATGTTGAGACATACTGTAGGTTGTTGGTTCAGCACCAGTCTGCGAGTTGTTTTATCTCCTCCCTGTAGGCAGTCTCATCGTTGTCAGTGATCAGGCCCACGACTGTGGTATCGTCACCATACTTGGTGATGGTCTTTGTGCTGAACTTAGCAGTACAGTCGTGGGTGAACAGGGAGTAAAGCAGTGGGCTGAGCACACAGCCTTGAGGGGCACCAGTGTTAAGGGTGAGTGTGTTGGAGGTGAGGTTGCCAATCCTGACAGTCTGGGGTCTGCTGGTGAGGAAGTCTAGGATCCAGCTGCAGAGGGTTGTATCTAAATCTAGAGCCCTGAGTTTGGTAGAAAGTTTTATGGGTATGATGGTGTTAAATGCTGAGCTAAAGTCAATGAAAAGCATTCTTGTATAGGTGTTCCTTTTATCCAGGTGGATATTATTAACCATATTAATTTTAAGTGCTTAATGTAAAATCTTGTAAAAAATATATTTTCATTGTTCAAATATACATTAAGTCTGACTATCATATAATAAGTTAAATACAAAACTAAAGAAAAAATAGGGTTAAATATAATTCAAAATATTTTGCTAACAATGTTAACTGTTTATGAATAATAAAATGTATTAACTAAGGAGTAGGATGGCACAGTTGTTAGTATGTTTTTTGTTTTGTTTCTTTTTCATAAATACAACAGTAGTACCTGATGTCTCAGTGGCTTTCAAAATTAAATTATGCATGCAAACCTGTGAACTAGAAAGATAACTAAGATATCCATCCATTATATTCCATAATATCTATTAAATATATGGCGCCAGGGCACAGCACCTCACCATGTCAGGCCACCACTGCGTCACACATATTTGAACAATGAAAATATATTTTTTACAAGATTTTACATTAAGCACTTAAAATTAATATGGTTAATAATAGTAAACTGTAACATGCTGTAGCAAGATAATGCTATAAGTTAAACTGCAAAGAAAATGCTTTCAGAGAAAATGTTTCAGGTGTGAAGAACATAGATCTCCAATGCAATTTCAACCAAACCTGTTCCCACACACCCTGCCCCCACTACCATTAGAATATACACAAACATTTTAGCGTTTCATTCTGAGCAGAAGACCCTCACACCTGAAGAGTGCTGGCTGTGACGAATTAAACCGGTTTTACAGGTTTCAATCACAGACCATGTGACATGGGACATAAACTAACAGCGCCACTGGATTTGATAATAGCTAACCAAAATCCGCAATATGGAAACAGAACCTGTGTAATTGTTGATAGATGATGTACTCGTAACATTTTTTCAAGACGAACTACAACATTTAAGAAATGACTTGTATGTACTTGATATCTCTAATCAATCCACGGGTTCCAGCACAAAACGAAAGTAAAACGCATACCATTTCGCGCTTCTTATTAGTTGCTCAAAAGTAATTTGACCATATGAAATACATAATATAAACCTAGAAACATATACGTGAGCAGTACTTAAGCACTGTAGTATCGGTGTTAAGACATACCTCTCAAATACTGTAAATCAAGTTAAAAATATCTCAAGACCGATTCTGGTCGTAATGAAACCATGCAAGGGAGTTTTTATGTCCGTTGCAGTTCTTTTGCAACATGAATATAATTATATCGTTATTAATTTCTTGAGATACGCGATTCCATATTATATTCCCTTTTAATCAAATTCTAAAAGTATGCTTGTTGACTCAGGTATCACGTTAGTTAAAGTCTTCGAAGCTTACAATGTTTAGGGAGAAATGGAATACCGGTGTGTATTTTTTTCTTTAAAGTACCGAGACCAGCCATATACTGTATGTTTATGTTAAAATTTCCCTTCAGTGGTAAAATTAGATATGAATATTCAATACTTAAACGGGCACAGTTAAGACATTAAATATACATATACATATTGTATACAGTACAGTTTGCATACGGTAATATGTTTATGTTCCGCGATTAAAAAATAAATAAATAAAACTGGAAGGTCCAGCACCAGCTGGATTTGAACACACAACCTGTCAGTTGGTAGTCACGCACCTAGACCAGTAGGCTACAAGACAGTTCGCATGAACAGTGTTCATCCAAGGTTTTTGATTCGGGAGTTTGCGTATCTTTTTAACGCTCACCACATCATCAGCACATTTGCTGATGTAGCTAGTGACTGCTGATGCATACATATCAATATCAGTGTGGGATCCATGGGAGGCTGCATCTTTGAACACACTCCAGTCTGTGCACTCAAAACAGTCCTGAAGCATTGATTCTGCCTCTATGGTCCATGTTTTTACAGTTATTAATGGAGCATTGGTGCGTTTGAGAAGTCGTCTGTAGGCTGGGAGTATGTGGAGATTGTAGGAGGGAGATGTGGTCAGATTGTCCAAGAGGGGGTGAGGTACTGCTTTGTAAGCACCGGGTACATTAGTATAAACAAGGTCAAGTGTGTTGTTTCCCCTGGTGGGGCAGTCAACGTGTTGGTTGTAGCTAGGCAGGACTGATTTCAGATTTCCCTGGGTGTGCTGATTCTTGTTTACTAATAGCTTTAGACAGCGTTTTGACTGCTTCCTTAGCATTAGTGTTATAGAGGTATGTACAGTGCCTTGCGAAAGTATTCGGCCCCCTTGAACTTTTCAACCTTTTGCCACATTTCAGGCTTCAAACATAAAGATATACATTTTTTATTTTATGTGAAGAATCACCAACAAGTGGGACACAATTGTGAAGTGGAACGAAATCTATTGGATTTTTGAAACTTTTTTAACTAATAAAAAAATGAAAAGTGGGGCGTGCAAAATTATTCGGCCCCTTTACTTTCAGTGCAGCAAACTCACTCCAGAAGTTCAGCGAGGATCTCTGAATGATCCAATGTTGTCCTAAATGACTGATGGTGATAAATAGAATCCACCTGTGTGTAATCAAGTCTCTGTATAAATGCACCTGCTCTGTGATAGTCTCAAGGTTCTGTTGAAAGCGCAGAGAGCATCATGAAGACCAAGGAACACACCAGGCAGGTCCGTAATACTGTTGTGGAGAAGTTTAAAGCCGGATTTGGATACAAAAAGATTTCCCAAGCTTCAAACATCCCAAGGAGCACTGTGCAAGCGATCATCTTGAAATGGAAGGAGTATCAGACCACTGCAAATCTACCAAGACCTGGCCGTTCCTCTAAACTTTCAGCTCAGACAAGGAGAAGACTGATCAGAGATGCAGCCAAGAGGCCCATGATCACTCTGGATGAACTGCAGAGAACTACAGCTGAGGTGGGAGAGTCTGTCCATAGGACAACAATCAGTCTTACACTGCACAAATCTGGCTTTTATGGAAGAGTGGCAAGAAGAAAGCCATTTCTCAAAGATATCCATAAAAAGTCTCGTCTAAAGTTTGCCACAAGCCACCTGGGAGACACCCCAAACATGTGGAAGAAGGTGCTCTGGTCAGATGAAACCAAAATCGAACTTTTTGGCCACAATGCAAAACGATATGTTTGGCGTAAAAGCAACACAGCTCATCACCCTCAACACACCATCCCCACTGTCAAACATGGTGGTGGCAGCATCATGGTTTGGGCCTGCTTTTCTTCAGCAGGGACAGGGAAGATGGTTAAAATTGAGGGGAAGATGGATGCAGCCAAATACAGGACCATTCTGGATGAAAACCTGTTGGAGTCTGCAAAAGACCTGAAACTGGGACGGAGATTTATCTTCCAACAAGACAATGATCCCAAACATACAGCAAACTCTACAAAGGAATGGTTCACAAATAAACGTATCCAGGTGTTTGAATGGCCAAGTCAAAGTCCAGACCTGAATCCAATCGAGAATCTGTGGAAAGAGCTGAAAACTGCTGTTCACAAACGCTCTTCATCCAACCTCACTGAGCTCGAGCTGTTTTGCAAGGAAGAATGGGCAAGAATTTCAGTCTCTCGATGTGCAAAACTGATAGAGACATACCCCAAGCGACTTGCAGCTGTAATCGCAGCAAAAGGTGGCTCTACAAAGTATTAACGCAAGGGGGCCGAATAATTTTGCACGCCCCACTTTTCATTTTTTTATTAGTTAAAAAAGTTTCAAAAATCCAATAGATTTCGTTCCACTTCACAATTGTGTCCCACTTGTTGGTGATTCTTCACATAAAATAAAAAATGTATATCTTTATGTTTGAAGCCTGAAATGTGGCAAAAGGTTGAAAAGTTCAAGGGGGCCGAATACTTTCGCAAGGCACTGTATACAGCAGTAATAATGACTGACGTGAATTCCCTAGGTAGGTAGAAGGGTCGGCATTTAAACATTTAATATTCTAAGTCGGGGGAGTAGTGGATAGCGATTTCTGTAGTATCTCTGCACCATGCTTGGTTGACATAAATATACAGACCTCCTTTATTTTTACCAGAGGTGGCTGTTCTGTCCGATCGGAGAGTTAAAAAATCATCTAGCTGAATGGCGGAGTCCGGTATGTTGTTGTGAAGCCACGTTTCCCTAAACACAAGAGTGCAGCAGTCTTTTATTTCCTGGCGAGTAGTGAGCCTGAGTTTCATTTCGTCCAGTTTGTTGTCTAGGGACCGTACGTTAGCGAGGAACAGGCTGGGTATAGGTGGTCTGTTCTGCTGTTCTTTTAGTCTTATTTGCAGCCCGGCTCTCTTACCGCATTTCTGTTTGCACTTGCACCGCTTGCGCCGTCTCCTTTCTGACACGGTCAGGTGGCTCCGGGGCTTCCGGGTCTGCGGTGTAGAGGATGGACGAGCTAATGTAATCCAGGTCGAGCGAACTAAAGGAGAAATCCCTGCAGTTGTTTCTGATGTCCAGTAATGTTTTCCGGTCTTAGGAGAAGTAAGCTTCAGTGTTTTGAGTAAATAACGTGACAAAAAACGTAAGAATAACAAACAAAAAGCACCATTGTTTGAGAGCTAATGAAGCCGCTGCGTCCGTCTTGGTCCCACATTTATTAGCTCCAACTAGCGGTTTTACAAGTGATTCCGGAAACTATTATCATAACTGTGGTATGATGCATTGTGATGCGCCATGCCTACCGTACTTTGGGTACTTCGTGCAGTTTGCATGGCTGCATCTATAAGTTGTGAGTAGGCTAGGTTGAAGTAATAGGTATTCAGTCTGGATTTGAATACTGAAATTGACTCAGCATCCCAAGCATGGGGTGGGAGACTGTTCCATAAGCTGGGGGCCCTGTAACTAAAGGCTTTACAGCCAACTGTTACAGCCAACAAATCAAAGATGGCGCTGACAGGGAAGGCTGCCGTCCTGCGAGCTCCCATTCGTCCTAAGTATACTTCTTGCTAATGTTCAGTCACTGGACAATAAACTGGATGAACTGAGAGCAAGGCTTGTTTTCCAACGGGACATCAAGAGCTGCAACGTGCTGGCATTTACTAACATGCTGGCTTGACCCATCTGTTCCGGACTCTGCTATCCTCCCAGAATTTGCTTTTCACCGTCAGGACAGAACAACAGATTCGGTTAAGAGCAAAGGCGGCAGGGTATGCTTCATGATAAACAATTCCTGGTGCACAGACATGGAGATTATTTCAACATCATGCACTACACATCTTGAACATCTGACAATAAAATGTTGCCCTTTCTATCTACCGAGGGAGTTCACATCAGTAGTTCTCACAGTGGTGTATATTACACCGCTGGCAAATTTCACAAACACACTGGATGAACTACACTGTCACCTTCACAGTCACGAGAATACACATCCTGAGGGGGCATTCATCATCAACTGTGCGAACTTGAAGAAAACAATGCCTAATCTACATCAACACATCAACTGCCCGATGCGCGGAACAAACACGTAGGACAATGTTTACACTCCCTTCTGGAATGGTTACAAAGCCCTCCCCTGACCTCCTTTCAGCAAATGCAATCATGCCTCCATTTTGCTACTTCCCGTTTACAAGCAGAAGCTTAAACAGGAGAGGCCAGCATTAAGAACCATTCAACGTTGGTCAGATGAATTGGATTTAATATTAAATTACTGTTTTGCTTCCACTGATTGACAGATCTTCCGCGAAGCTGCCAGAAATAATATCAATCTGTATACGGACTATGTTACAGGCTACATCAGTAAATACATCGAAAACGTGGTTCCCAGGATTACTGTTCGCACATATCCAAATCATAAACCGCGGTTAAATGACGAGATACTTACAAAACTTAAAGCTTATATTATTATTTATATTATTTATATTTATATTATTATATTATTATTACCTATATCTCACAACAGTCTGCCTCTCTTCCTGATGAGCTTATTTCATTCTATACTCAGTTTGAGGACAGTAACGTAGATCTAGTCAGGAAGATTCCAGAAATCCAAGATGGAAACCCACTGATCATATCTAGAGCGAATGTGTATTTTAAAAGACCAATCCACACAAGGCTCCTGGCCCTGATGCTATCCCTGGCCGTGTTCTGAAGGCATGTGCAGACCAGCTGGCAGATGTCTTCTTGGAAATATTCAATCTCTCTCTACCTCAGCCTATAGTTCCTTCCTGCTTTAAGAAAACCACTATTGTCCCTGTTCCTAAGAAACCCAGAATCAGCTGCCTGAATGACTACTGCCCCGATGCACTCACATCAGTTATCATGAAGTGCTTCGAGTGGTTGGTCAAAGCATACATCACCTACTCACTGCCTGACACCCTAGACCCACTGCAATTTGCATATCGCCAGAACAGGTCAAGAGAAGATATTATTGCCACTGCCCTCCATACTGCCCTGTCACACCTGGATAAGAATGGAACATATGTGAGAATGCTGTTTGTTGATTAGTGCCCTCAAAGCTTGTCATCAAGCTCCAGGACCTGGGACTGAACACCTCCATTTGTAATTGAATCCGGTACTTCTTGATAGAACGTCCGCAAGTGGTGAGGGTGGACACCAACATATTCTCTACCCTGATTCTAAACATTAGAGCTTCCAGAGGCTTTGAGCTTAGCCCTGTCCTCTACTCCTTATTTACCCATAATTGTGTCACCAGGCATAACTCAAACTCCATCATCACCCGTAATGGCTACATAGACATACAGTTTTCATTGTATTCGGCATGCTGCACTACGTGGACATAATATATTGCATACACCATGGACACATAGCAGCTCTATTCATATTTAGTTTTGTCTGAGTTTATCTTATTCAATTTCTATTACATAATTATCTTTTATTATGTAACATTATTTTGTAAACTTAATTTTGTAATTTTTACCTCCTCCCCCCCAGTAAACTCGTAGAAAAGACATTTCAGTGCCAGCAACTACTACTGCATGCTGCATTGTTGTGCATTTGATAAATAATCTTTGATTTGATTTGATATGTTTTTTTATTAATGTGTGGAATATGAAGAAGACCTGCATTCTGTGATCTAAGCGGGTAACTTGGATTGTATACATTAATAAGTTCCATTAGATAGACAGGTGCCTGACGTCTGAGAGCCTTATAAATAGAAGAATTTTGAAGTCCACCCTGTACCTGACAGGAAGCCTATGAAGAGAGCTAGTATAGGTGTTATATGGATGTACTTTCTGCTCCTAGTAACAATTCTAACTGCTGTAATCCGAATTCACTGTAAGTAACCAGGGTCAAATGGTGTAGCTGTGCTAGTCTGGAATGTGTGTCCTTTGAAGTTAGACTTTCTATAATGTGCCCTTGGTTTTGGGTAGATGATGTTAACTGTTGTAATCACTTGAAAAATGGCACTTAAACAAAACTGATGTCTGTTGCTAATCTGTGCATGTACTGGTGACTGGGAGTTGAATACATTCTGTAGCAAGGGAATGAGGGTCCTGGTACCCTTTATAATTGTGAGGTGTCGTAGCAGTCTACAATGAGAAAAGGTTGTTTTTAAAAGTCCCCCCTTTTCATGACATTAGCAGATCTGTTGAATGCATCAATTAACACTGGTGAATCAGCTCCCTGCTGCAACCAGCAGTCTTTAAGGACCACTGCTGACAATGGACATGGGATTTCTCAGCCTTGGTTACATTGTTCATTCTCATCATCAGAGTTGCCTTCAGAATATTATACTTAATTCCACAAGCAGACTTTTTTTGTACTCTCTATGTAACACTGCTTAACTTTGAAAATTGTTTAGTAATTACTCTATCACATATGTTACATTTAAAACCAACCATTATTTCACTGATGTATGCTGTAAATTTGGGTATTTGTTTGTCTCCTGTTGAAGCTTGTTCTCCCAGACTAATTTAAATATCAATACTACTGCATAAATTAATCTTTAACTGCTCTGATTGTAAAATAGTACAGGCATGATCTTGATTTCTTAGGTATTGCTGAAACCCTAATTAGCATTTGCTCCAAATTTAACCACATAACCTACCCTAACCTTCTTTCTGGAGAATTCCAACCCTAGTTCATGATGATTGGTTAGCGGCACTGCACCTCTCTTTTTCTAATCTGAGATTCACACCCAGCATCCAGGTTTGATAGATTTGGCTTTGATAAACCTGGCTTTATCCCTAAACTCCTTCACTTATTTGGGATCCCAGGGTTCATCTTGAACTGTCCTTGACCACTACTGAAGTTGCCTTCACTTCAATCTGAACTCCCAGACGGAACTCTTGGTCTTTCTCCTGCTGTCTCACTCTCAACATTAACCTCGCTTCATCCCTGAGCAACCTCACTTGACCAGGATTCCAGGGCTTTTCCCCTTCTTTCCCTATTCTGCCATCAATGCAGCCAGTTCATGTCACGATATTAGTTCCCCCTCCTTAAGGGTGCTCCAGCCCTTTCACTAAAGACTTTATTCTATGCACCTGCTCCCTATTCCCAGCCCACCTTAAAAGCCAGGCGCTGATGCTCTTCCGGGCTCTGCATCTGATTTCCATATCGTGCGAGTCCGGGACCTGGAAGCGCCTGGTCCCGTTAAGGTTTTGACCTCTGTTTCCTGTTCCCTGTTCCCTGTCCGCCGGTTCTGACCCGGCCTTCGTGGTTTTAATTTCGTGTTTTGATGGATCTCCTGGTTTTGGACTTTACCCTTGTGTTTTGGATAGTCTAAGGATTACTCTTTGGGATTGTTCGCCTCGGCCACACCTCCCCCGTGCACCAGCGCACCTTGGACACGCCCCCCTGTCTTCAGCCCCGTATTCCTGCATGACGTTTCCCCAGTGTTTCCCCACTCCGTTGGATTGTGTCATCCGCATAGGGTCTGGAAAGAACTGTTCGTTACAGTTCACTCCATGCAGCCTAAGCTAGCCTGGAACACTGGACTCTTACTGGCTCTACTCCAGAGCAACTTCGATAATCTGGATTTACCTTACTTCAGACAGCTTCCACTCAGCTGCAGAGTCATCCTTTTCCCCAGAAGCACACTTCTGTCTGGAGCCCTGGTCTCCTGTTTTCTCACTTTCACCATACCTGGTGCTATTCCTGAGCAGTGCTACCCATCTGGGTTCCCAGAGCTAACCTCAGACTGCCTTTACTTCTGATGCTGATTCTCCCTTTTTTCCTTTTCACTCAGCTCCACCCTCTTTGTTCCTTTTACTTCTTTCCGGCTGTCTTTCAGCTTCACAGCAGAGCTATCCACTTCCTTGACTCTGTGTGGGAGCCTTGCCCATGGCTGTGTAGTCCAGGGCGACCTTAGGCACCTGTGAGAAGAATGAAATCCTGTTTCAGACCTGCCCTTAGCTGTTGATACTGCTTGATCAGTCTCTGGCATGCCAGACCAGATAGTACATGCCGGAAAGTTCTCAGAAGAAGAACCCCTACAGAGTGCCTTTCTTTCAAAGAGACTGTTCCATACAGTCTGGCATTGACGCACCTTTCTGTAGACTGATCCAGCATAAATGTCTTGTCTGGTCTTCTTGCTGGACCTCACCACCCTACATTGCACACTGGAACTATGCAGATTTCTGGACCTGGGTGGCTCTCCCCTATTCTTTCTCCTTTCTCCTCTCTTTCTTCAAGAGCCTTGCACTGGACCCAACCGTCTGTGGGTTCATCATTCATTTCAACGATTGAGTGCCCAGTCTATCGGATTCATTGCCAAGCTCCCTTTTTTCTATACTTCCCAATGGAGGATATCTAAGCACAGCCAGTCTGTATTCAACTATTAACTTAATAACAATTCCAACATCACCTTCTCTCTGTTGTTCTGGAATGCTCGAACCTCAAAAACAGGTGTCTTTGGGCATCTCCAGAACTCTCCAACATCTTGCACTTTTTTTATTCCAACCTGACTTTGCCTGTACAGCAAAACAAATATTTAGATTTATTATCATTGCGTTGTTCAAATTTCTCTTAGGTTGTTTATGTTATTTACATATAAATGTTGATTCCAGTCATATTTAGAAACTGATTTTCTCCATAGATTTTTTCTATAGAAAACATGGACAGAGCCATACATCTACTCATCACTGGTGGTTCTGTCAGTTTCCAATATTATCTTCCTTGATCAAGTCCACTTATACTTAGCAGTTATAATTGTAACGATGCTCTGTAGAGGTGAAAAGGATCCGATGCAGATGCAGGAGTCGCAGGGAGGTAAGTAAACGTACCGAGCAAATCCAGGAGCTGAGCCGTAGTCCGAAGGCGAAGGTAAGTCGAGATCCGGTAAAGGCACTGGTGGCGAACAATCCAAAACGTGAGACAGAATCGTAGTCGAAAAGAGAGCTACAGGGTCAAATCCAAAACAGGCAATGATAGCAAACAATCCAAAGGGCGAGACGAGATCCGAAGTCCGAAGGCAAAAGGTGTAGGCAGAATTCCAGGAAGGCAAAAGAGGGGTAAGAACGCTAGGCTGAGCAACAAGAAGAGAACTCAATACCGAGCAACGGGAATCAGGTACGAATGGTATAAATAACCCGGCGTGCCGCACGGTAGAGCAATTGCAGGTGTGTTAACTCGTGCGGCGGCGCTTGTTAGAAGTAATCCGCTGCTGGTGCTGATTGGCTCGCTTACGTGTTGATCTCCGCTGGCTGGTGGTCGTGACAATAATCTTATGTCCAAAGACCTTCTTCAAGTACCAAATGTAGCAGCATTTTCATAGTTGAAAATCACTGACTCCTTCTAAATAACTTGATGCAATATTTGAGTTTCACTTGATTGATTTGAAGAAAGACCATAAACTGTGCTTGTTTTTTTTCCTGTTTTGTTCTGAATATTTCAAATGTGTGTTTCTAATGAGTGAGTAGGACATAGAAAAATCTGAAGGTTAGGACAGGTTGTCCAAGGGGTTTTCCTGACTTCAAAATCTTAAATAGACCTGTATACTATGTATACAGTATACATACTTTTAGTATATGTATACTTTCCAACATAAGCCAAGCTATCATCCATTCCTGCAAGACAATGACCTTGAGTTCCTTTTGGGGTAGGGAGTTATAATTAATACATTTCCTATCTAAAACTTAGTTTCCTTCTTAACTCACATATATTGTAAAAAATAAGAGGTTGTGGTGCAGGAAATCAGAGTTCCATTTAAACAAGAGCAGGCATTGGTAACATGTTATACAGTACTGACCCCGACATGAATGCAACAAATAGAGATGCAGCCATTCAAAACGAGCAGGGTACGCTGCGGTAAAGCGTGGTGGGCGTCGCATCACAACGCGTCATACCGTATAATACCTCAGTTATGATAATGATATCTGGAATCACTGCCAGGTGGAGCTAATAAAGCTTAACCTCTCATGTACAGCATTTGAGCTGTTGCCAGAAAACGCATGGTTTCAAATTCTGGTCACAGCTGAAGGACAATCTTTACCCAATTAAGAATTTAAGTTGTATACTCTTTAGGCTTTTAATAATTTTAAACTGTGTATTACAGCATGTTAATCATTAAACATTACAAAGTCAGTATATTTTATAAAAGCAAGATTGCTCAGTTGGACAAAAGTACACAACCTACCTCCTTTATCATAAATATTTTAATTATGCAGAAATATTTTATGCATCAAAGTCTTTACGGAAGATATTACCAATAGTATTAATATTGACTGACCTTGGACAGGCTGTAAGCTAAAAGTATTACCATGGTACACTTTCTTTGTAACTGTCTTTATAAATGAAAATACTTTATTTTTTCATTGACAAAAAGTAACACCACGATACACCACCATAAACAATATTAATTTAAGAACATAAACATATTATGTAAACTGTATGTGGCTGGTATTGGTAGTTTAAAGAAAAAATACACGCCAGTATTCCACTTTCTTTCTAAACATTTTAAGCATCAAAGTCTTCCATGTGGTTATTTCGGAAACATTTTTACGTACTCCTTCTGACCATATTAAGTTTATATACTTTGTGTAAAGTCATAATGTTTTAACCTTTTCTGCGTATACTTCCTTTATCGGAAAGTGTATTATACTACTATTTTAGCTACAGTACATGAATATAATTATATCATTATTAATTTCTTTAGGTACGCGATTCCATATTGTATTCCTTATTAATCAAATTCTATGCTTTATTCTATTCTATTATATTCTATGCTAATCAAAAAGTATGCTTTTGTTTACTTTTGTTATGTTCCTCTTCTTTTTATGCTCAGCTACTAAAATTTCCCTTTAGTTGTAAAATTTCATATAAATATTTAATACTAACCGGATTAAAACGTGCACAGTAAAGAGATAAAATGATTAAATGTTTTCACTAATGACAAATACACCATGAGTGTCACTGTCGGTCATTTTGGCTAGCCAATCACGTACCGCGGTACAACGCAGTGGCTTGTGGTTAGTTGCGTGCGGTATGGGTTTGTAACATGCATTTTGAATGGCTGCATCTGTATCTGAGAAAAGTGTTAAAAGGATTGAATTACAAGTATTTCAGGAGGTTTTTATTACTGACATGGACAAATGTTCCTTAAAACCCCAGGTTCTCTGGATAAAAACATTAAACTATGTAAATGTGAAATATTGCACCCTTCACAATCCCCATCCCCATTCACAGAATATTTTTGTAATTGGAGGATGAAATGTGGACTGCATTGAATAATATATTTGTTCTCTAATAAAGAGAAAATAAATTGTACACAAGAAATTGTGTGAAATTGAACATTCAAACATCTTGATTTAAATCATGAAAATACTTTTTTACACATTTATCCCCTGTAAAGATTCTTTGGAGGTGTGGTAGCTCAGATGGCAAGGTCACCTAACTGTTAACTGAAAGGTTGTAGGTTCAATCCCAAGCAATGTAACTTGCTCTAATTCCTTCCAGAGGTGCCCAGGTCCACTCAGCCTGCTATCCAAATTAATACCATGGGGTAATAGGCTGGCTGGAGTATAATGCTCTACTTCCAGTGTCAAATGGTTGAGAAAAATGGTGGCCCATTCCCCCATGGGCCTTTAGGGCCTGAAAAGGGGACCCTATTAATAATAATAATAATTGCTTACACTTATATAGCACTTTTCTGGACACTCCACTCAAAGTGCTTTACACCACCACCACCAATGTGCAGCATCCACCTGGATGATGCAACGGGAGCCAAAGTGCACCAGAACACTCACCACACATCAGCTATCAGTGGGGAGGAGAGCAGTGTAATGTAGCCAATTCATAGAGTGGGATTATTAGGAGGCCATGATTGATAAGGGCCAAATAGAAATTTGGCCAGGACGCTGGGGTTACACCCCTACTCTTTTCGAGAAATGCCCTCGGATTTTTAATGACCACAGAAAGTCAGGACCTCGGTTTTATGTCTCATCCGAAGGACGGTACCTGTTTACAGTGTAGTGTCCCCATCACTATACTGGGGCATTAGGACCCACATGGACCGCAGGGTGAGCGCCCCGTGCTGGCCCCACTAACACCTCTTCCAGCAGCAACCTTAGTTTATCCCAGGAGGTCTCCCATCCAGGTACTGACCAGGCTCACACCTAATATATAATAATATCACACCTGCTTAGCTTCAGTGGGTTCCCAGTTGTGATTTGCAGGGTGATATGGCTGATGGCATTAAGATGTTTTGATTTATTTGTATTGGTCACAAATTAATTATATACTGTATAAGTCTCTTCGTTGTTTAGTTCCATAAAATGTATAAAATAAGAAACACCTGTCTAACATCTTTGTTCAAAACAAGTTTAAGAAAGTAGAGGTTATGCCATTTTGGAGCTTAGTGTCCTTTATGTATGAAACATTAATTATGCAACTAAATTATGAAACATTAACATTATGTAGCACCTGCTGCCAGAACATGGATTGCAACCCTTTAGTTAACAATGGGGTTTGTAATTCTGCCTTGAGCAGGCACTACGATTTATAAATGAGCCTTGTTGAGGGCGAACAGCTACGTATTGTCCATTTAGTTATTGTTTTTATGAGTAAAAGCATGTTATACTGAGCACAAATGTCATTTATCTTACTAATCAACAGCACCTCTAAGTGTTCCATTATTGTAAAGAGTAATGAAGTTTAAATCAATCACTTCTGCTGCAGTTACTATTGTGTAATCTACCTGGAACAATAACTGGTTAATTCAGACATCTCACTTTGATCCAGTATACAATAGACTTAAATGTGGTGAAGAAGGCACATTGCTTTTAAGAGGAGTGCAAGTGGAAAGGTGGAATCATCCAATCTAGAACTAAGGGTTTGAGCACGATTCTAATTCTAAGTGAGACATGCTAAGTGAACCTTTCCTGTTGATATGTTTTGAAGGAAGCAGGAGGATAATGCCAGGGAAGAGACTTACAGAAAACAGAAGTGGGAGAGGACACAGATAGTACAAAGATAGACGTAGAGCAGTTGACAGAATGAATACAGAAATTGAGAGACCATTATAGGATTTAGAAGAGAAATCTTGAAACAGTTTTAAAAAATATTTTGGAAACATTGAGTTACATGTAACTGTAACATGTAACAATATCCTAGAATATATGCTTTGTGAATGTTTGGAATACCTAACAATAAAAACTTGGTTTTACCTGTGTGGTTAATGGATAGTCTTCATAGGACGAGAAGGCTCAAACCCCATTTAGATGGAGTGATCCAAGGTGCAAGGTGGAGATGAGATGGAGGAGGGATGCTTGAGAAAAATACTGAAGAAGGCATTTGAGTTTAGATTATGTAGCTAGTTCCATAATGGTGTGATGCAGCTTCTGTGTGTCAAACAAGACGGTCAGTACTATATTCACTAAGAAGAATCAGCTTTTTAGAAGGGAAACAGAAAGATTTGTGTATGATTCACTTAGAAGTACTAGGGGAAACAGTAACAAATAGAGGAACCTACATAAATTTGTTTAGTGAATGTCATATGACCTAAGTTTGAAAGAAAAGTGGATATTACATATACAGTACAACAAAATAACTTTTTGTATGTTTTTTATGAGTGGCTAAACTGATGCTCACCCAAGCCCAGTTTGAGTTCTTTGACTCAGGTATTGCAAGGTCAAGCCTGGTTCATATTATTCAGAAGATTTCCCATTCAGGATGGTACAATTTATAGTACCGTTAAGGTAAGAGTTGTGATTAGTTTGCCAGAGCTCTCTAGCTGAATACTTGCAGGTTTGTGGTACATTTGGGAAATGATAGACTTCTCCTTCAGTTTGCATTTAATTGAGGGAGCTCAAAATTGGGCAGGTTTGTACAGTCTTTCCACACTTCCTCATTTCCTCTATGTGTGGTTGCAGTAGCTGTACGTTGGGACTTAAAAACACAAAATTGATCATTTCAATCTGAGTTGATATATAATAGAAGAAAATCCATTTTGAGCTCATTGTCATTACATTGGATGTTACTGACTGACAAGACAGAGAATTGTCCAATTAGTTTACCATGGAAATTAACCATAGCAGCAGTGTGCTATGAATTAGCTTTTAGCTGCATTCTAGCATGTTTATGCCTAGTCTTGAATTTAAACAAAATGTGTTGAGTAGAAAAATGGATAGCCTATAGTGGATAAAAGACTAGCTATTTCTGTGCAGATATTGATTAGTGTAGAGAGGATCGTAGAATCTGTGGCAGCTATGCCATCTG
Organism: Lepisosteus oculatus; assembly: GCF_040954835.1. Lineage (NCBI taxonomy): Eukaryota > Metazoa > Chordata > Actinopteri > Semionotiformes > Lepisosteidae > Lepisosteus > Lepisosteus oculatus. The sequence continues at coordinate 21,487,999 of NC_090706.1, forward strand.
TAGGAACATAGTTGGTAAACAGGGTTGAGAAACCAAGAAATTCCACAGGACACTACTCAGTTGAGCCCTGGTAGAGAATGCAGGTGTCCAGGCAAATGCGGTTTGATATTATGATTGTGTTCATAAAACTGCTGCTCTCTTATCTGTTGTTTCTTTTCTATTTGCAGATATTGATGAGTGTGCCTCCGGGATCTGTCCTTATAATTCACTTTGCTTTAATACAATTGGAAGTTACTACTGTCAGTGTAAGCCTGGTTTCAGACCAACATCTTCACTTGACATATTCACAGAATCATCTCAGACCTGTGGAGGTAAGAGTTCTGGAATCACTAAACATAAGAATGGTTACAACTGAGATGAGACCATCAGTAGAGATAAAGAGCTAGAAGTAGATAGAGAGGTACAGGAGTTTATTGCCATATGTACAGTTACAGTGGAATTTTAATTTGCGCTGATCTACTGTACTGTATATGGACAGTACACAGTACAGCAGACAACACAATACCACTGACAATACCACACAATGTAGACAGTACATTACAAACATAATAAAAAATTAAACAGAACAATAAATATGTTGTGGAGAACAATAAACATGTAAGAGTGAGAAAAAAAACATGGTAGACCATGTGAAAAGTGCATAGTACAGATGTGCATTGAGTCTGAGGCATTGCAGTTAGGTCTTGAGGATTCGTACTGCAGTAGGATAGAAACTGTTCTTGAGTCTAGTGGTCTGTGTTTTAATAGTGCGGTACCACTTGCCAAGGTGCAAGGGGGAGAACAGTTTGTGGCCGTGATGGTTGAGATCCTGAATGACGGATTGGGCTTTTTTGCAGCAGCAAATCTCACAGATTGGTGGTAAATCACATCCTATAAAATTCTGTGCCATTACCACAATCCTTTGTTTGGATCCTTTGGCACAATTTTAGTTTGTAGCAAATGTCTTTGTTCATCCAGGGCTCCTGATTGGGATATATTCAGATCCTCCTGGTAGGAACATATCTGTCCACACAGTAGTTGACGTGGGATGTGACCACCTCTGTATACTCATTTAGATCAGTGGAAGAATCTTTTAATACACACTAATCAGACATTAGTTAGTCTGCCAGTAGTTTATTGAGCCAAGGATCTTGTTCAGTTGTTTTTTAAAGAAAATTAATGTACCTGCTTCAAAAACATATTCCCACATATATTTTTTAAAGAAGTGAGATTGGATATTGTTCTGTCATTTCTTCCCTTATTTTTCATTGTTAGAGTGTTCCTTGTCAGAGAAATTAAATCGTCTCTGATAGGCCCTACCATAAACTAGGTTGGTCCACACACACTAAATCTCACAATGGCCAATATAGTAAAGCCCACACGGTTTAACTGCAGACTTTTTCCTGAAAACAAAATATAATTCTAGATGCTGAAGGTATGATACCATCTCAACCAACACCAACTTGTGATGCTGTACTGTACCTTAAAAACAAGTACCCAGCTCATTTTTGTTGGTTAACTCATTGGTTACTCATGTCTCTCCAACTAAACTCTCAATCTGAATTTTCCTACCATGCCAGGACTTAAACTTCACCATGGCGCCAGGACAAATGAGTGAGTCAGTAAGGTGCAGAATTCTGTCAAAGATATTCTTTTTACAACAGAAGAAAGCTTGTGTTTATGAGCCCACCATTATATTTGCCCAATCAACAAAATTAGACAGTTGGACTCTTTTTGTGAACACCCTAAATGTCCGAGCATATTCAGAACTGAGCCATAACTGGGACAAAACAAATTCTCCCATCTGTCTGTCTTGGGGCTAGACCCCAAGAAATTAGGTTTCTCTTCTAAGATGAGAAAAGAAGAAGCCTTAAGGCATGAGAGAAAAATATTTTTAATATTCTCCAAGGGTTTTAAAAATGGAAAGAGAGCACCTTAGCTGGAAAGCCAATGGTGTAGTTCTAGGCCGAGCAAACAGGATTACCATGAGAATGTAATATAGGGCTCTTAATTAGAAGCTCAGGTGGTGCTGATGAGACATTCTCATACAACAATCAGGGAGTAAAGAACAATTAGCAGGCTGTCTTGGTGGTATTAGAGGCACTTTAGTGGTGAGCAAGGGAAGATTCCTTCCACTGTGTCACACAGTAAATAAATATTTTCCACATTCTACAGTTTAGCAGTATAGCTGTGAGAAAACTCTCCTCTTTCATTAGGACTACACTATTGTCTGGCTGCTCACAATTAGAAATGACTGCATTTACATCACTACTTAAATATTATTCTCTATAAGTTTAAGTTACTGTAGATACAAAGATACACATCTTGCCCAGAAAATCAATCTAATTCACCTTTTAATTATTTAATAATTTCAGTATTTTTACAACATTTGACTGTTGAATAAACCTTTCAAATACTTTGTTTCATTGTTGCACCTGACTCACCAGACAGAAGCCCTTTCCAAGTAGAAAACCTGAAAAAGTCTGAATTTTTTTAGAAGTTTGCACTATTGTTTTGTGCAATTTGAATAATGGTTGTGCTAAGTGACAAATGTCATCAACATTTTACAGATGTTGATGAGTGTTCTTTGATTGGGTACTGCCCTAAGAATTCAGTTTGCTTCAATATAAATGGAAGTTACTACTGTCAGTGCAAGACTGGGTTCAGATCAACATCCAGGACAACAAATTTTACAAGTGTCAGTGAAAAATGCACAGGTAAGATACCTGGAATCTATAACAATGATCTTTCTTTCCCTATAAAGTTTTAATTGTCAAAGTACTGCTTCCATTTTCATTGGTCTCTTGTCAGTACTCTGAAGAATTCAAATACTATATATTTCCATGTTGCAGTGTAGGAAACCTCATGTTTCATGTTGCAGTCTTGGAAACCTAACTCAGTCCCTAGTCCCTTCATAGTCCTTGTCATTGTAGGGTTGTGTTATTGTTCAGTTATTTTCTGTTTAATTATTTTCAGTTCAATTGTATTTTATGTTAAACCTTTCCCATCTGAAAGGACTTTACAGAAGGAAAAGAACAAGCTGTAATGGTGTGGTCATTGTCAGCTAAATATAGATATAGATGATCTCACAAGTACAGGGTTTGTTTACAGGACATGTAATGATGTAAAGAAAAGCAAATTAATAGTCTTTCAGTTTCAAATACCCTAGTTCCCTTGCATTATGACACAATTGTCTTAGTTTCACTGGATCTTGTACTTTATTTTTATACTTTAATTTATAGTTTATTACTTTGTCTTTTGAAACATTTTTCTTCCTGTTCTCCTACAGATGTCAATGAGTGTCGAGAAAACGTAATAATTTGTGGTGTGAATACAATATGTTCAAACACAATTGGAAACTACTTCTGCACATGTAAACCAGGATACAAATCAAGCAGTGGTGAAGAAAACTTCAACACAACTAATAATGTGTTATGTGAAGGTAGTGGTCATTGTTTATTTCACAGCATTGGGGCACATTCTCAGGTTTACATCAGAATATTGGAATGGCTCATTCAATCCAATGAGCCTGGATGTTACTGGAAAAATAGCAACATGTATTACAGAAAATAGAAACAGAAAATCTGTTCCATCTAGAAAATTTACAGTGAGCAATAAAACCTAATCTGCATGTCTTTTGGAAGTGGGAAGAAATTAAACATTACATTTCTCCATGTGCTCTGGTTTCTCAATTCAAATCAAGATACTGTACTTTTACTCATTGGTCACGCCAATAAAGCATCTTAAATTGAATTGAGAAACCAGAGCACATGGTGAAATCTAATGTAAACACCACACTGACAGTCATGACAAAATTGGATTGAACTGAAAACCTTGTAGACAGTAATGTACCATACAGTTACTCAGAAATTGATTTCTTACTTATTTTTTATATCCTGATGCATACAAGGAACACAACACTCTGGTTTAATGGATAACACAATATATTAATACTGTAAATTCTGTATATTGAACACAGAAGTCATCCATTGTATAGTATATGACAGTGGAGAAACCCTATTACTCAAATATATATTAGAATATAGAATACATTACCAGAGTGGTGTGTGTGAAGACAACAGTTTGACAAGGCCTCAGTCTTCTCCATACGAGCAATGGTGTGACCTAGAAGCCCATTAGAGATCTGACAAAAAAGCAGAGCAAAGAAAGTAAGATGTGCAGTACCTCGAAGCTGTGATTGGTTGTAACATCACCAGGTGTAGTGTCTTTCTCTGTTTCTCCAACCTCCAGGTTCTTCTTTGGTTGATCAACTGTAGGGTGATTGGTCTTGACCTCAGGAAGTGAAAGCAAAGGCACTCACCCATACTAAATTAGTGTTACTAACACAAAAATCACCTATGTGTGCAAAATGTACCCAACAACCTAAATTAACCCAATACAAAAAAAATTCACACAAATACACAAGTGAACTACGAATACCAATAAAGGAAAATGAGAGCAGACACAAGTAACAGGGTACAAAAGAACACAGAGCTTGATACAATACGTCTGGGCAAGGTAATGGCTAAATAAGAATAAACACAAACAAATGAAAGTATGAGGAGACGAAAACAAACCAACAAAGCTGAAGCTATATGAAAACACACACACACGAAGCAAAAGTGAAACAAAACTGAAGCTAAGCCGAGCGGGACCAAAGTCAAACAAAAGGCCCCTTTGAAACCTCCAAGTTATATACTGAATAAGCTGCACTCTGATATTCTTGGGGAGAGAGTTCCAGAGCTTTGGGGCATAACAGGAGAAGGCCCTGTCACCCATACAGTGTAGACAGGCTTGGGGGACAGTAAGGAGAGCAGAATTAGAAGAGCGAAGGTTGCGAGGTGGGGAGTAGGGCGATAATAGTTCAGACAGGTACTGAGTTGCCAAGCCATGCGGAGCCTTATAGGTGAGCATGAGGATTTTAAAGTCTACATGGAATTTGACCGGAAGCCAGTGCAAGGACTCCAGGATAGGATTAATGTGAACACTTGCACTAGACCTGGTCAGGATTCTGGCTGCGGAATTTTGGACATACTGCAGTTTGTTCAGAGTAGATTTAGATACCCCAGTGACAGTAATCAATTCGAGAGAACACAAATGCGTTGATTAGCTTTTCAGCCACAGTTTGTGATAGCATACGACGTAGTCTAGCGGTGTTTCTTAGGTGAAAAAAAGATATTTTGACAGTATGCTGCACATGTGGGTCGAATGTTAAGCCAGAATCGAATATAACCCCAAGTTTTTTCAATTTTGATCGAAACTCAAGTACAGAACCATCTACAGATAGGGTTACATGACTGGTTTTACGAAGTTGATGGGGGGTGCCAATAAGCATGACTTCACTCTTGTCGCAGTTAAGATGAAGGAAGTTTTGAGTCATCCAAATTTTTATGTCAGAGTTGCAATTTGATAGAATAGAGACAGCCACATCAGTGTCAGGTTTGGTATGGATGTATAGTATCGTCAGTGTAAAAATGAAAGCTGAGGCCATGTGATCTTAAAAGCTGACCAAGTGGAAACATGTAAATGCTAAAGAGCAAGGGGCCCAGTATTGAGCCCTGAGGAACACCAGACTTAACAAGACCAATTTCAGACCTGTACCTATTAAGAGAGACAAAGTGACAGCGACCAGTGAGGTGAGATTTGAACCATTTGAGAGCAGTGTCACAAACTCATGCTCACCTACAAGGCTTTACATGGCTTGGCACCTCAATACCTGTCTGAACTTTTATCGCCCTACTCCCCACCTCGCAACCTCCGCTCTTCAAATTCTGCCCTCCTTACTGTCCCCCAAGCCCGTCTACATTGTATGGGCGACAGGGCCTTCTCCTGCTATGCCCCCAAGCTCTGGAACTCCTTGCCCAAGGATATTAGAGAGTCACCTTCTCTAAACTCCTTCAAATCCAGACTCAAAACCCTCCTTTTCAGAAAAGCCTGGTTCCATTCTTCACCCCTCTGCTCTTCTTAATACCATCTTCCACGGTCTCCTCTATTGTTATTGTTGTATTGCTGTAATTATAATTGTGTCCTGTCTTGTGAAATTTTTCTTATTTATTGTTGTAGTCTTCTTATTTATTGTTATTGTCATCCTGTAAAGCGCTTTGAGAAGCCACCTTTAAAGGCGCTATATAAAATAAAGTTTATTATTATTATTATTATTATTATTATAAACTCCAAACACAGTCTCAAGACGAGAAAGTAAGATGTTATGGTCAACAGTGTCAAAAGTAGCACTGAGATCAAGAAGGATGAGTATAGAAAGAGAACCAGAATCAGAAGTTATAAGAAGATCGTTAGTGACTTTGACCAGGGCAGTTTCTGTGCTGTGAAGTTGACGGAAGCCAGATTGGAGGGGTTCGAAAAGGTTGTTTGTCATGAGGTGGTTATGTAACTGAAGTGTGACAGCACGTTCTAGAATCTTAGCAAGAAATGGTAAGTTGGAGATAGGGCGAAAATTGTTAAGATTGTCGAGAGCCATGTTAGGATTTTTTGGCACAGCAGCAGTTTTGAGGACCTTTGGTACAATGCCAGTGTTCATGGATTCATGTACAATATTGAGGACAATGGGACAGAGAGAAACAGGACTGAAATAAAGTGGTGGGAATGGGATCTAAAATAGATGTGGTGGGTTTCATGCGTATAACATGTTGATTGAGGGATGCTGAGTCAAGAAGAGAGAAGCTAGAGAGAAGGGAACCAGAGAAGTTGGATGAGGAGGGAGGAGGTATGGAAATAATATGCATAGTGGAGAATGTGATGCCGTATGTTGTCAATATAGAACTAAAGAAATCTAAGACTGTGTTGCAAAGTTGTGACGAGGAAGGTAATGTGGTGGGGCAGTTTGGCTTGTGCCAGAAAAGATGTCTGGGGTTGTTTTGGTGATTTTCAATGATGAGAGAAGTAGGTGGATCTAGCAGACTCTATAGTAACCTTATATTCAAATAAGTAATCTCTCCAAGCCTGAAAATGTACATCTAGGCCAGAAAGACACCACCTACGCTCAAGTTTGCGAGAGGCTGCCTTCATGGATCGCAGATGGTCATTGTACCAGGGGGCAGGGCGAGAGAAGGAGATGGTTCGAGTTTTTATAGGAGCAAAGGTGTCGAGGGTTGGTAAAAGAGCACCGTCAAGTAACTGTATTTTGTCCTCTAGAGGGTCAGAGGAAGAGAAACAAGATAAGGAGGACAGAACAGAATTTGCAAACCTTGGGTGATCAATTGATCGCCAGTTGCAGAAATTTACAGAGTGTGGGGGGAAAGTGTTAGAAACAGGTAATTCCAAACAGGTAATTCTTATTCGTTTAAATAAGTTTGTATGTTTATTTATTCATTTATTTCTTATTCGATTTGAGCTGCACAAGATAGCACCAGAGACAGCAGTATCTCTGCTTGTCATTGTTGTTCAGGAAAGAGTGAATGAAGAAGTCTTGTCAAGTGCAATAATTTGGTCATCGATAAAAACAGTTGTAGGACAAGGAACAAAATTTAGAGAAAACTTAAGCTTCTTAAGGATAAAACTAAAATTCAGTCTTCAAATTAAGGCAAATGAAAATTTAGGACGTTAAAGTGCTAGAGGTGTAAATAAATGTAAAAATACAAAAATATAAATGAGCAAACAGTTTTGGAAATATAGAAGGTGTACCTTAAATAAGCAAACAGAAAAAAGCCATGACTAGACATAGTGCAGAAGAGGGATGTAGGAACACTTGCAAAAGCTTAGATGTACAAATCCCAGAACGGTGTGTTTTACAAAAGAACATGCAAACATGAAATAGATTTGGCAATGAGTGAGGGGTTTGAATAATCAGGTTCATTTCTGGCAGGGAGAGTACGAAGGTTTGATGGGATAAAGTCAGAAAATTAGCACACATAAAAAACACCAATTTTGTCAGACAGCCTTACATGAATTAAAAGGAAATATGGTTTCATGGAAGGCTTCTCAGATAGTTGGGTAATCAGGTAGATTGCCAGGTTAAAGGATTTGTAAATAGATATTTAGTTAAAGCAAGTCAGTTTTTTGCAAAACCATTGCAAGCCTTTGTCACGAATGAAAACTCTAAAATGTTTTAGTTAAGCCAGAACTATAAAATAATTTATCCTCTGTGAGATGCTAACATCTCATAGTGGGTTTCTAACACTGTGTATAGGTTCCATCCACACAGTGCCTTTACCTCCATCCATTTTCTAATCTCTTTAATAGTACAGGATTTGGATGCTATCCAAGCCAGCAACAGACTATCCTCCAGCGATGTAGGGTGCATACCAATGTGAGCCCGAAAGCACTACATTATTAATAATATCTTCTGTGTCGCATTAACATTGGAATGTTCTTTTTTACAAGTGTAAAAAGAGGCAATACACAACGTGTCTCCTCTATAACTCTTCAGTTTACAGAGAAATTCTGCCAGAGCCTCACAATATTGTCCAATAATACTCTTCTTGTGTCTAATTTTTAGTTTAACAGGGTTTGCGCTATAAGCACATTGTTTAATGGGAATGACATTACCCACCTCTAATATCACTGTACAGCACTTGTTTGAGTCGGGAATGCCAAACCATCTCTATTGGATTTAAATCTGGGGATTCAGCTGGAGTTTTCACTCAGTTTTCACAAGCTATCTCTTGTTGATTTCCCTTTTCTTTTCCATCATTATTTGGTATAAGAGAGTCTTCTTGATTTTGGCCATAGTCCATCTCCTTACAAAAGCTATAGTGCAGTAAGTTGTCTGTCCCGACAAATGGTACACAGCCAAAATATTGTGTTTTATCTCTTCTCTTTTCAGCATGGAATAAACTTATTACTTGTTCCTTTACTGTGACCACTGCATGATTTCTTTATCTGTTTCAGCTAAATGATGGGCATTAAATTAGTCAGAATCTTGGAGTGCCAATTGTAAAAATAACCCTTCTTCATCATTTGTTTAACTATTGTAGTAGGGCGCTCTGTACGAGTTTGTCAAGATCACAGTTTCAAAATAAAAACACATCAAACCTTAGATTGGATGAGAACATCATGATTGTTTCGCAAGGATCTGAACTTTCAATGTTTTGTGATATTTAGAAATACCAACAAATTCAATATAGTGTCGATAATATTTATTATCAGTAATAACTACAGTAGTGGCAGTACAGTAGTTGAATTTATTCGTTGTTATTAATAAATCACTTAGCTTTGAAAATGTTGTGATATTTAGAAATATAAAAAAATTCAATATAGTGTCCATAATATTTGCTATTTTAGTTTTTCAAATAAATGTTTATTTATTAAAAGAAAACCCCACGGTGACAGCTAGGTTAAAAACCCCTACCTTCAAGAATGCAAGGCACCGCTTAAGCCATTATGCCACACATATAATCATGTGGGAAAGAGTTAAACTGATGCAGACATTTCTAAAGAAAATGGACTGCTGTGATAATTTGAGCTACAGTATATGCATATACTGTAATTATATCGTTCTTAATTTCTTTAGATACACGATTCCATATTATATTCCATATTAATCAAATTCTAAAAAGTATGTTTTTTATTGCAATTAACGAGGGTAAGTATTCACAGAAATGGTTAAAACATTATAACTTTTTACGAAATATATAAACTTAATATAGTCAGAAGGAGCACGTAAACACTTTTCCAAAATAACCACAGTATGTAACAGAATGAAAGACTTTGATGCTTAAAATGTTTAGGAAGAAAGTGGAATACTGGTGTGAATTTTTTATTTAAACTACCAATACCAGCCATATACAGTTTACATAATATGTTTATGTTCTTAAATTAATATAGTTTATGACCTTCAGATGCATTATCCTCCTCAGACTAACTAATGGGATAGGCTTTATTGTTTGCATACAAGGTTTGCATACAACACCTCAATAGTAGGGATGTTCAGAGAATACAAAAAAGCAGTTACCTTTACACAGCTTGGTAACATCAAGATTTCCATGGTTACAAGGAATTTGTCAGGGTGTATGGTTTCGATCATGTTAAGAACAATTAGCTATTAAGAGAAGTTGTGGTTATCTGTCTGCTTAGAATTCCAGAGATCATAGTACCTGCCCTCCCTTACACCTTGAGATAAGATAATATTTCAGAGATAATCAAAATTCCACAGGATTAACCAGGAGTTTCATCAGCACCCTCTTGTATGTTGCTTCATAACCTGAGAGACATAAAATTAAAAACTGCCTGAAAGTAGGCAGGTCTGTCCAGTCTGTTAACACTACCTTATTCTCTCTGCATGTGTCTACTGTAATTGTACATTGAGATATAAAAACACATAACTGATAATCCCAATTTAAATTGATATACAATATCTATATATAAACTATAATAATTTGAAAAGGTACATTTTGAGTTCTTGCCATTGTATCGGATGATACTGACAGACAAAATAGAAAATTATCCTGTAAAATTGCAATAGTACAATTTTGCTTTTTAGCTGGTATGTACAGTAAACAACATGTACTAAGCAGATAAATGGATCATAGCCCACAGTGGTTAAAAGATTATCTGTATCTGTTGTAGATGTTAATGAGTGTGAAGAGGATCAAGGAATCTGTGGCAGCAATGCGACCTGTAGGAACACAGATGGCAGCTACAGGTGTGACTGTCACCTAGGGTTCAGCAACAGGGGAAATTCCACAGGACACTGCTCAGGTGAGGACTGAAAAATGCTGATGGATAGAGAAAATGTGACTTGATGTGATTGTGTTCATAAAGCTCAATGAGTATATACAGTAGTCTGAGGCATTAGGAACCATGTGTCAGTGCTGTCTACAGGAGTAGAGGAACATTTTATTTTATCTTAGTTTTAGGATTTCATTTAAAAAGGTGTGGATCTTTTGTTATTACCATAGAAATAAAAACAAAACTAAACAAAACACAAGCCACTATTATTTAAGCTTCTTTGCACCTCTGCCAATTTTAATTGATAATCTAATAAATAATAATCAAATCTGATCCTATTTAAAATTTTTATGATCATCATCAAGAGCATATATATTATAATCATATGATGGCACATGGAATATGTGATTTATGTGCTTTGTTGTTAAAACCTACAAAACAGAATTTTAAATATTATTTACTGCTTTTAATATAAATATTCAACTCTGATATTGAAAAAGAAAATGCTTTGTAATCAAAGTTCAAGTAAATACAATATGCAGAATGAATCTAGCTCTGATTAAATGGAAAAGGTATTTAAAAAAAACACAGCCACAGTTTGTAATTGACTGCTGAATGAACCTACAGCAACTTAGGATCCTGATGCACCCTGATGAGAAGACAGCTGAAAAACTGGGGAGAGCTGATGGTAGGCAGCAGTGCAGTGTAGAGTGGAATTAATTACCTGTCTGAGAACAATACTAAGTACTTCAAGTGGTGTTGACAACCCTTCTGACAATTTTGCCATGGAAATGGGCAGTTTGTATAATTGATTCGGTGATTGAACAACGTCCGTGGTGATACAGGAACTTGAAACAGTACTTATGGGCGCAAGCATTAAATTATTTTCACAACAGAAATGAAGAATGCAAAAATAAAACTAAAATCTATAAAAAATATTCTAAATTGAAATGTTTAATTTCTTTGCAGGATTTCAAAAAGTTACAGACTGTACAGCACTTTTAAAAGAGGTAAGTTCTAATGCAATGTGGAATGAAATTAAATGTTAATTTGTTATTAATAAGTCATATTCCACACTGTACACCTGTATTGAGACTGTTATGACACAGCAAGGCACTGCAGACAGCAGTGGAGAAGTACAGGCTGAACAGTGAGATCAGGGGCTATAATGCTGCTGTGTGCAGCAGATGACTGTGGAGGGCTATTGGCCAGAACCCAAGTGTGTGAGTTTGTGGCTTTTCAGGTAATTTCAGAAATGAAAGAGAAGGCTCAGCCAGAGATTGCTGGAAGCAGCCAAAGGCTCATCAGAGTGGAGTGACGTAGAAAAAAAGCACTGAATGTCTGGAAGCACCCCAAGGTGAACGATGCAAGCTCTCATAAGCTAAATGTCAGGATCAGTCAAATACAAAATGAACTGATCCTCATAGAGAGCTCAATGTCAGAGCAATTCCAGAGTGGTGTGTTGGGAATAATAGCTTGGAAGGCTAAACCAAGAGGCATCCAGCATGAGTCCTCAGCTCCATGAGAAATCTGTTATAACTGAGACACAATACATTTGGAAGTTACACTTTTCCGAATTGTGTTTTAAGTATTTTCTGGATCTACTCCAGAGTATTGGTCACACTAAACAAGCTGTATTCTATGCTTGAGAATTGTGTCATGGATAGTGCCAGCTAGTAGACCCAGACAAGATCCCCCGGTCCCCCTGCAGCACAGATCGTTGTAGCGCCTCTGCTGTACCCCCGCCTGAGTCAGGCGGCTTCAGGCGAAGCTGTGTACTCGCAGCATCCACTGCTGCAGCTCCCACTCGTAATCCAGCCCGGCTGGCTGTGCCAGTACTCCTCCTGACGGCGAATCAAATCCTAAATCCACTGGGGTGCGCAGTTCCCGGCCTAGCATGAGCAAGGCCGGGGTGCACCCGGTGGACTCCTGCACAGCAGTCCGGTAGGCCCAGAGGGTGTGGGGTAAGTGGCGGTTCCAGTCCCACTGTGGCCGGTTGAGTGGAGAGGGTCCGGTTAAAACACTCCACCAACCCGTCGCTCTGGGGATGCAGCGAGGTGGTCTGCGTTTTCTAAATCCCCAGGTGCTGGCACACCACAATGAACACCCGGGACTCGACAAACATCCTCTCCTGCAGGGTGTTGGCTACGGTGGATGCGCTCTGATCTAGGAGGGCGTAGGCCTCGGGCCACTTCATAAAATAATCCATCGCCACCAGGACGAAGCAGCTGCCCACCTCGGTGCACAGAAATGGGCCAAGCACATCCACCCCCACCCCTCCATGGGTGCCCCCACTTGATGTTGCTGGAGGGGCGTCCTTAAGCGCCCAGGAGGATCCTTCTGGGCAACGCAAACTGCACAAATCCGGCAGAACTGTTACACATACCGGTGACATAAACCACAATAAAAGTGGCCCTGGAGTCGCTGCAGGGTTTTCGCGGAGCCGAAGTGCCCCACGCCCGGCTGGCCGTGCACCACTTGGAGAACCACAAACTGTCAACTTACCTTGCCGCTGGAGGGCACCTGCCACCCCTGGCGCAGCACCCCGTCCCTCACTTCCAAGGCCTCCCACAGTGTGCAGAGTGCATTCACGGACTTGGGATGAGGGGCGAGCTCCTCCCGCACGGGCTGGGTCCCTGCCGCCTTCCAGCGGAGCACCAGCCCGTTGTCAGTGTCTGCCTCCTGCTGCTGCATCAGGTCTGACAGGCCCCCACCAAATGGCCCGCTCAGGGATGTGGCCGCGGCGCTCACTTCCCCCTCGCCACGGGCAGCCTCCTCGTGCTGGTCCCATTTTCGCATTTTCCGGGGTTGAGCCTCAACCCAGCCCGCCGGATGCAAGCCAACACTAAATGCATGTTTGCCAGGGCCTGCTCGAAATCCCAGGCATGCATGAGGAAATCGTACACCATGCACTCGCTCCGGGGAACCGAAGCCAGCACTTGCTCCATCATCCGCTCAAACGTTGCCGGGGCATTACACAGTCCAAAAGGCATGACTGTGAACTGCCAGAGCCCTTTGCCAATGGAGAAGGCCATCTTTGGGTGAGCTTCGGGGGCAAGCAGAACCTGCCAGTAACCGCAGCAGAGATCGAGCGAGCTGAACCAGGTTGACCCGGAAATGTAGTCCAGCACATCATCCATCCAGGGCAGTAGATAGCAGTCTTTCCGGGTGACCTCGTTCGGCTTCTTGTAGTCTACACAAAACCTCCACGAGCTGTCCTTCTTCCGGACTAAAACAACCGGGGAAGACCACGGACTCGTGGACGGCTCGATCACTCCCGCTTCAGCCATCTCCCGAACTTTCTCCTCCTCAGCCGCCCGCTTGACGTAGGCCAGCTGCCAGGGCGGAACACGAATGGGCTGCGCATCCCCGGTGTTGATCCCGTGCTGTATGAGAGCCTTGCTGGTGCAGTCCTCATCCCTCGCCACGAACAGATCCTCGCTCTTGGCAAGGAGAGACCGCAGCCTCCGTTGCTGGTCTCGAGTGAGGCCCTCGCTGCTACGCTGCAGCAGCTCCCCCACAGCATGCCTTATCTCACCGTTGCTCTTGGCCCCTGCATTCTGGAGTCAGCTCTGGTACGCTCGGCTCCAATAGGCCCCGACGATGCCCGCCGCTGCTGCCACCACTTCCCGCTCTGGTCAGCCCGCGCGCCCCGGACACCTCCTGCCCCGCCCGCCGCGAGATGGATTAGTTCCCCCTGCCCCACCAACTCTCGCCGGCCCAAGTCAAGGCAACCACCTACCTGCTGCAACCATACAGTCCTTGCAAATTGGAGCGAGGTAGAAGGGGTGTTTCACCCTCGCAGCCCCAAACTGCACGGTGATCGCCCACTTGCCGAAGACCTCTGTGCACTGCCCCGTCACTGTCCTCAGGCGCAGGCTGGTCGTTTCCCATTCTGGGGGTCCTGCTGCCTCAGTGCCCGGCAGGCCGCAGCAGGGTGATGGTCAAACTGGTGTCGACGAGGGCCTGGCAGGGAAGAAATAAGCCCCGGCTGTGGCCAACCCTTCCCACGGCAGCAGACGGGATGAAGTGCTGCTTCTGCCTTTCTGGAGTGGGGGTAGCGTCATTCAAGGGCGGCCTTCCCCCCTTTAGGTCACCCCGCTCCCATTTCCCAACGGCCTCCAGAGTCCCTGGGCGATGTGCCCCCTCTCCCCCCTGCGTCACCGTGCTGGCCGTCTCCTCCTGCCCATCTGATTCCCTGTGCGCAGCCTCCACTGCCCGGCAGGGAGCACCCCTCTGTTGGTGCCCACCGGTCTCCTCGAATATGGCATCAGCCTGCACAGCCAGAGCCAGGGTCTGCTCCAAGGACACTGGTGGGGCCAACATCACCTCAGTCGGCACAATGGCCCGGAAGAATGCCTGGACCTCCTCCAGGAGAGTAGGGTAGGGTAGAATAGGGTGCTGCTCTCTGGGTACCGTGGGTTTTCTTCATATGTCTGATATGATTTCCTCTCACAGTCCAAAACATATTGGTAGGTTAATTGGCTTACGGGAAAACTGGCCCTGGTGTGTGTGTGTTTGTGTCTGGTTGTCCTGTGATGGACTGGTGCTATGTACAGGGTGTATTCTGCCTTGTGTCCGTTGCTTGCTGGGATAGGTTCTAAATCTTCTTTACTGAATATAAGAGATTAGAAAATGGATGGAAGAAAAGGCACTGTGTGGATGGAACCATACACAGTGTTAGAAACCCACTCAGGATAAATTATTTTATAGTGCTGGCTTAAGGAAACACACTATTGCACATCAGTATCTATACCTAGTTAGTTATTTAAACAAATTGCCTCTAAATATAAACATCTTAAGATGCTGGCTCTGTGGATCAGCATCAGCTATGTTTGCCCACTCCTTCAATTTATGTGCATCCAACACACAGTTCAATGCTAGCAACTACACAAAACGTAAAATACAATCCACATTTCAGTATCTACAGATGCAGCCATTCAAAATGCATAGTACAACCCCGTAGCACTCGAAATTACCCACAGCTCATCGCGTTGTACCGTGGTACGTGATTTGGCTGGAAAAAAACCCAATAGGTTTAATATCTTTACTGTGCATGTTTTAATCCACTTATTATTGAATATTTATATGGACATTTAGACATTTTAGTAGCTGAGCACAAAAAGAAGAGGAGCATAATGCGTCTGAAGGTCATAAACGATATGAATTTGGGAACATAAACATATTATGTAAACTGTATATGGCTGGTATTGGTAGTTTAAAATAATACACACTAGTATTCCACTTTTTTCCTAAACATTTTAAGCATCAAAGCATTTCATTCTGTTACATACTGTGGTTATTTTGTAACAGTTTTATGTGCTCCTTCTGACTATATTAGGATTATATACTTTGTAAAAAGTTATAATGTTTTAACATTTTCTAAAAATACTTACACTCGTTATCACAGTAAAAAACGCATACTTTTTAGAATTTGATTAATAGGGAATATATAATATGGAATTGATATAAATATATTCATATACTGTAGCTCAAAATGTTACAGTAGTACACTTTCTTTGGAAATGTCTGGATCAGTTTATCTTATCCCCATGTGATTGCGTGTTGGGTATAATGGCTTAGGCATGTGCCTTACATGCCTGAGGTCAGGGGTTTGAGCCCAGCTGTCACCATGTGTTTTCTTTTAACAAATAAACATTTCTTTGAAAAACTAAAATAGCAAATATTATGGACACTATACTGACATTTTTAATATTTCTAAATATAATATAAGCTAAGTGATTTATTAATAACAACAAATCATTTCAAAATGCTACTGTACTGCCACTACAGTATAGCTTGTGGGAAATACATTTATTTGACCTGCAGCAAAGTTTAACTCATTCAGAGTGCCCTACATTCTTTCTTCACAAAATTCTTTAAGTTAAACAAATGAAGCAAGAAGGGTTATTTTTACAATTGGGACTCTGAAATTCTGACTGATTTAATTCCCCTCATTTAGCTGAAATGGATAACGAAATAATGCAGTAGTTACAGTAAGGGAACAAGTAATCATTTTATTCCATGCTGAAAAGAGAAGAGATAAAACACAACATTTCGGCTGTGAAGCCTTCTTCAGGTGTGAGCTATTACCCTATTACAGTACTTGTTCCTTTGCAGATTATGCATGCTGACGCAGTCACCCACCTGAAGTAGTTACAGTACATGTATTGCAAGGCGCTGTTTTAATTAACAGACACTCCGACTCAAACCTGTGTTGTACAGTGATATAGACATGGATTATGTCATCCCCGTTAAACAATGTGCTTATCGCACAAATCCTGCTAAACTAAAAGTTAGACACAAGAAGAGTATTATTGGACAATGTTGTGAGGCTCTAGCAGAATTTATTTGTTAACTGAAGAGTTAGAGGAGACTCAATGTATATCGCCTCTTTTTACACTTGTAAAAATGAACATTCCAAAGTTTATGCGGCACGGAAGATATTATGAATAATGTATAGTAGCGCTTTCGGGCTCACGTGGGTATGCACTCTACACCCCTGGAGGATCGAACCCGGGACTCCGGTGTCACTTAACAGGGTGAAAAAATAATAAAAATGCCAATGTTAACGTCATATTTACAATTTGTTGAAAATAAAAATGTAAAGTTCTCTAAAGCTTTCTCAGTCATGTACGTGAATTCACCTAGGGAGCTGTGTAAGCATGCGTAGGCAGCAAAAGATCAGCTAAACAGGGAAGAAAACACTATCAGAGAAAACAATGTTTCAGGTGTGAAGAATACAGATCCCCAATTCAATTGCATCCTAAATGTGAGACATAGGGTTTGCCTGATCTGTCTGCTGCTAAAAGCGGACAGATCAACTAAACAGGGAAGAAAACAATTATCTTCTGTCTGCTGCTGAGGCTGGGAGAGAAAATCATGCCGGGCTTTTCAATAGAATTGCATTAACTTGCTAATGCGTCTATCACATTTCCTGACATATTGTGTTAATTTTCAGTATTTAATATTGTGTTCGATTCAAGGAAAGAAACATTTCCCAGATATTAGCTCATCAGTATAATACACTTTTATCTGTGCCATTTGTTGGGACAGACAACTTACTGCACTCTAGCTTTGGTAAGGAGATGTACTATGGCCAAAATCAACACCAAATCTCACACCAAATAATGAAAATGAAAAGAAACGGGAAGTCAACGTGAGACATTGTACGGCATTTGTCTTCCATGCACATCTTTGTTTGTGAAAGCACAGTGAGACGACATTATAAAGGGGAGAGGAGGGAAAGAGAATCTAAACCAAGGACGATGCAAAGGTAAATAACTTTTTAAAAATGTTTTATTACATGTGAATACAACAACACACTATTTTTATAAAAAACTAACTGTTGATCTCTTTTTTTTCCAAGTCCTGTTGTGCAAGCCATTGACAAACTGACGGATGAAAATGATGAGCTATCAGCAGTGCAAGTTCAAAGATGTGGACTGACCTCGGTGCAAGCGTGACTCCAACATCAATAAGAAGAGTGCACAGAAAGCTTGGATGGAGATATAAAAAAACCAACACATGCCGCATGATAAGGGTAAAAAATAAAGAGGAAAGGCTCATGCAAGCGCTTCAATGGATTGAACAGGGAGAGGCATTTCATTATGTACTTTTCACAGATGCATTTGTTCTGTCTTGCATTGTCAGCTTGTGAATCAATAAAAGCATGTTTAATGCATTTGCAATTTTAATCAAAATGGGGGTAATACTGTACTTTCCAAAGAAAGTGTACTACTGTGATAATTTGAGCTACAGTATATGAATATAATTATATCGTTATCAATTTCTTTAGATACACGATTCCATATTATATTCCCTATTAATCAAATTCTAAAATGTATGCATTTTTACTGCGATAACGAGCGTAACTATTCTCAGAAAAGGTTAAAACATTACACATTTTTACAAAGTATATAAACTTAATATAATCAGAAGGAGCACGTAAAAACTTTTCCAAAATAACCACAGTATGTAACAAAATGAAAGACTTTGATGCTTAACGTGTTTAGGAAAAAAGTGGAATACTGGTGTGCATTTTTTATTTAAACTACCAATACCAGCCATATACATATACAGTTTACATAATATGTTTATGTTCCTTAATTAATATAGGTTATGACCAATCTCCTTGAAACTAAAGCGGATCCCAGGTGCAAGTGACTTCATAACGCATTATAGAAGGCATTATGATATATTTTTATGCATCAGTTGAAGCCTCATGACTAAAAAAAAACAGGATTCACTTTTTTCTGTCTCTCTCAACCGCTGCTATTCAGGCTCAGAATGGTTAAAAATGGCAACAGGTCAGACAGGCAGAGGGAAGGGGAAGGGGTGAAACTGTTACCTGTCCTGGATAAAGCGGATAGAAAACAGGTGGATTTACACCCGTGAAAAACATTCCAATTTTAATGAGATATGGAAGATATTATTCATAATAAATGACCTTGGACGGTCTTTAAACTGAAAATGTATTTATCCGCAATTCCATATTACATATAGTATGATTGGAAACAAATACGTGATCGGATCAACAAAATGCTTTGAAGAAAGAGGCGCTCTTTTCCTCTGGTTTAACAGTCTCTGCAGCAACAAAACAATCAGTTTAAACAAGAGAGTGTGGTGTTACTTTTTGTCAATGAAAAAATAAAGTATTTTCTGTCGCAACAGTTAAACTGATGCAGACAGTTACAAAGGAAGTGGACCACGGTAATACTTTGAGCTTACAGCCTGTCCAAGGTCAGTCATTATTAATACTATTAGTAATATCTTCCGTAAAGACTTTGATGCATAAAATATTTATGTATAATTAAAATATTTATGATGAAGGTGCAAGGTTGTGTACTTTTCTCCAACTGAGCAATCTTGCTTTTATAAAATATATACCAACTTTTTTAATGTTTAATAATTAACATGCTGTAATACACAGTTTAAAATTATTAAAAGTCCAAAGAGTATATAACTTTAATTCTTAATTGGAAAAAGATTGTCCCTCAGCAGTGACCAGGATTCAAAACCGGGTGTTTTCTGGTGATAGCTCAAATGCTGTACATGAGACGTTAAGCTTTATTAGCTCCACCTGGTGGTTCTACAAGCAGTGTTTTCAGTGTGAGCACAGCATGGTGTTTTCTGTGTGTTTGCCAGTTCAGTTTTTCATAGTAGTTTTTTTTCTTTTACAGGTACCAGCAAGCTCTATAGAGAAGTGTTTATCAGATTTATTTTCAAGCAAAAACATAACCAGTTATGAGCCCAAGGTCTGTAACATTTTTTTGTGTATTGTGTTAGGGAATGACAAATCTTGAAATGTCCCGTTCATCATTTTGTGAACTTCAAATGTGTTTTGAAATAAATATTTTACAGTGGTGTGCATTTTTTAATATTAATAATTTTTTCCTTTTCTGATTTCAGAAAATTGTTGGAGCTATAAGCTCTTTTCTGAATCAAAGTGTGCTTCAGACTAATTTGACTGTGCATGCGAGGTCAATAGCTGGGGAAATGTGTCTGAATGCCATCGAGAGTATACATCTGCCTGTGCCTAAAGACTCTTATAAATTAATTAAGAACAACGAGAGCTCACATAATCTAGGTATGAAAATCAGTCAAGTGTTGCATCCATTTCCAGTTCAACTATAAAATTATTGCAAAACCTCTTATAACCTGTAGCTGTAGGCATGTAAATGTATGACAAATTGCTGCTCAGGTAGTGTCTTAATTTTAAATGTCACAGAAAATAATGATACAACATCAGAAATCTCTGGATGCTATCCAGAGTACTATGTACATGCTGATATTTTGAATTCCTGCATGATGCTCTGAATTGTTGTGTAGAGTATTTAATTATTTCAGATCTTAATTAATCATTTCTTGTTTATCTGGGATGTTGTACTGTTAGCACACAATAATTTGCAACTTCCTGATACCAAGATGTATACCTACAGGACCCACATCTCTGTTTGGTTCAGATTGCAATATGTGAGATATTCGCCATTCCTTGCCTCCTTTCCTTGCTGTATACATTATATACTGTATAATTTTGTAATAGACAGGCCCCACCCCACTGGGTGCACTTGTTGTGGTCTTGTATGTACTGTACATGATCTTTTCACTCTCATTTACGCTAACACTTTTTTAACTTTCATACTCTTAACACCTCACTGCCTCCAAAAAAGATAAAAAGCTATATTTTTTTCTCATCACCTCCACATCAACTCATAGTATGCCAGACACCATTGGTTGCCAGATAGCCAGCAACAAGACAGGCAACTCCTACTACTCTTCTTACAAAGAACCAGGTTCTGAAGCTGCACTTTCTGCTCTCTGGTCTATTCCTCAGGTACACTTGTCTGTCACATACAGTAGGGACATTCAGTAACAGGTCAAAATCTAATCTCGCACTTCTGTTCTCTTATATATAATTACTTGCTGGGTGCTCACACCTGTATGTTTCTCTTTTCTGACAACTGGCATTTTGGTCTTCTCTCATGCTTGGCATTTTTAGGACCTTGTTGTCAAGCAGCAGCCACTGGTAAACTGTGCAGCAGCATGATGATTGGTGAAGCACATGTCTGAGTGTAATGCTAATGATGTTATAATAAAAAAAGCGAATGGTAGGATCAGAAAGTACTGTATAAGGGAAATCTGATGCAGTCAGGAAAAAAAGACCATCTGTAAGGACCTGTCTGAGAAAACCAAGCAAGGCTCCCAGGTAAAAAATAACAGGTGAGAGGCTGATGAGCTGACACTGTAAAAATGAGTAAAAATGGAAAAATTAAAAAAGGAAAAACAAAAAAACAAGGAAAAAATTACAAAGGGAAAAGAGGGAAAAAATTGGGACTTGAAGGGGAATCTGCTGTATTGCTGCACAGGAAAAAATTGAATTGAATTTTCTACCAAAGAGAAGCGACTGCTCGCACGATAGTTGAGGCTTTAATGACACACTAATAATACAGAACTTCTAGATGACTACAGTAAATAAGGCATCTCAATTACCATGTTTGGGAGCTAGATCAGGAACCTCATTGAAAAAGTGCTGGTTGAATTGAAAGGCATTGCGATCTTATTTAAATGGCAAGCTGAGAACATGTGGGAATGTTGCTGTTGCCAGGGTCAACAGCAGGTCTCGAATTGGTCCCAGCCCATGCATTACTCTTATACATTTGCCTCTTACAAATCAGGACCAGAGTCACTTTCTCGCATCTTCTAGAACAAGCAGCTCCTCACCCTGAATTTCTCTATGGACAACTAATAGCCCTGTTCCATGATGATGCCATGCTGATTGCTCTATTCTTTCAGTTCTTCTAATGTCATTAACCCTGCCTGCAACTTCATTCTTTTTTCATCTCATATTCCCATTCACTCTTCTCTCTCCCTTCCCCCTTTTTGGTCAACTGTCCAACGCAGCCTTTATTCATTGCTTAGTATTTTCCCTATCCCCATCCTCCTTTTTACAGTCCCTGTAAGACCTCTCACAGTGACTGATAATCATTCTACCCAGAGGGTGCAAGTGCAAAGCATCATTCTGGTTTCAGGCCTCCTAGTACACAACCTTCACCATCCCTGGTGCCCACACACCGGTTATGATTCTAGCTGTTAATTTAATGGGTACACCCTAACCACTGGTGCTTGATTGGTGTGGTGTCAGCTCTCAACTCTTTCCTCTCCCAAAACTTCCACTTACAAATGAACTGATATTACCTATTGTTTTGGGGTTTCAACTTTGTTCATCCTCAACCATTTATTCCCAGCAATCATCAGCAATTGGCAACTCACTACCTACTGTATACCCTCCTACTTCTGTGCCAGCACAGTTCTCCTCAGGCTGCTCTTCAAAGTCACTGCAGTCTTCTGTTGCTCACTACAGGGTTTCAGTCTCAAGCTTACTAAGACAGAAGTAATGTACTTCCATCTGTCTGCTGACATACATTCTATCACATGCATTGTATGCGCTTCTCATTTACTTCTTTATCCATCAGTTTTCATTTAAATGTATTTTTCATTTAAATGCATATTTAAAATTACTCTATCACACAAAACTCAAGCTTGTATCATATTCGTTTCTCATTCATTCTATGCTATGTGCACTTTATTCTTGGTTCCTGCAATAACCCTGCCAAACTGACTCATGTTTAAAAAAATATGTGTTGGGGTTATGACAGAACTGATTTTCAGCCAGCACAGTCATTTCCAAAGACAGGTAAGTTAATGCCAAAACATGAAGTACTCTCCCTTTATATTCATAAGCTCATTTCATTAATAAAGAACAGGATGCAGCTAAAAAGCACTGGTTAGGAAATGGAGTGATAATGGAGTTTTGGGTATTGTAATCCTGTTTGATAGTAGATCATTTATTTAAGGGCCTCATCTAGTTGTTTTCTGAAAGAAACCAGTATCCAGGTGATGGTTTTGACATGTCTAGTCATTTCAGTTTTAAGTGCGCTTTAGTTTCTATTTGCGTTGTCAGGTTTTGCTGTTGATTCTAAAGATGTTCACTGGTTTCACCTTTCTATGCTTATGATTTGTCCCCTTGGACCCCTTCAATTAACCAGGTAAAATGAAGTAGACAGCTTCCTTTTATCTGTTACTCTCCCAGTATTCTGTACTTGCCAATTGTAGCTGGATTAGCTACTCAATTTTAATGAGTTGTGTTTTTCATTCACTAAAGTTCTGTTTTCTTTAAGATCTCCAATGGTTTGTGATTCCTGCTAATTCTACTCATAAAATAGAATCTTTACAAGTAAATGGAAACACCCTGCAAGTAAACCTGCAAAACATTATGCAGAACGCCAGTAACGGTAAATGCTAATGCATATTTTGCATTATCTCAGTTTTTGAATGTTGTGACATCATAATTACTCTCTAATTACTCTCTAGCCATTGCTTATTTGAGTCTTTAACATTTCTTGCCTGCAGGTATTAGCATTACAAATCTGATCTCTTGTGCGTATTGTGTGCAGGATCAGAACAGTCAAGGTAGAAAGTTGTCTCTTTGAAAGGCTGAAAATCCAAATCTCACTGCCAAAGAGATATGCTGGATTTATACCATTTTAATTTAGTGAAGTGATGCTAGTATTGTTTGCACAGGCATTATACCTGTTATTTTGCCTTAAATGCATCTTGTGTTCTTTGACACTGAGTCATCCATGTTATTTGTCACCATATTGCAGCCATATCAAATTATGTGTGATTTGTGGAAGATATTAAAAACTCTGTTATATAAACAGTATATTGTATAGCTATAAAACTTTGGGTTCACAGTTTCTTTTTATTAGAGGAAAAATAGCTACGTTACAGACAAATTCTGAAAAGGGTTTCTCTCTGTGGTTATGTGGGTTTCCACCAGGTTCACTGTTTCAGGATATATCCTACGCCCATTATCATATAGGTTGGGCTCAAGCTCACCACGACCCTATTTTGGACTATGCAGTTGTTGAAAATGGATTTATGGATGGATTTGTCA
This sequence comes from Lepisosteus oculatus, assembly GCF_040954835.1. Taxonomy (NCBI): domain Eukaryota; kingdom Metazoa; phylum Chordata; class Actinopteri; order Semionotiformes; family Lepisosteidae; genus Lepisosteus; species Lepisosteus oculatus. The sequence continues at coordinate 21,512,063 of NC_090706.1, forward strand.
GATATTATGATGGCAATGTTGGATTTTCTGTAAAACACTGGAATTCTTCGATCAACTAATATAACTCTTGGTGTACTGTACACATTTTATCAATCTGTCTACATTTTATCCATAGTAAACACAGCAGTAAATACCTAATTCAAATACTCCCCAGAAGCAAAGAACTAAATGGTCATGTTGTTTGTTGGCCATAACTTTTTGATTTTTCATTTTCTTCACAACTGCTGGACCTGTCTAAGAATCTAAAAGACATTATGCAAATGTATCAGTAGGTGACATGAGTTTGTTGATTTACAGCAGTAAACCAAAGTGGAAACTTTCAAACACTCTTTTTAAAAGGTGATACTGTACATGCATTGAAAATCGGACTTAAACTTTGGTCTGCTAGATTATGTTCTCTCTCAGCCTTGCTGAGATGTACTGCCAAGTTTCTTATACAAGCAGTTTCTTTAGTATAAATTAATGCATTTGTCGAATTGTTACGAACTTGATTGAAGTTCCTAGTTACATAATAGTTTTTCATCTTTGGTTTCTGATTTAGAAAAGGCATTGTAGAAGATTTTCCCAACCTGGTAGCATGTTGGAGAACCCATAATAAAACCACATAAAGTCCTAGGGTGAAACTAGGCTGAAACTGGACCCACCTTGATCTAAATAACCTTCCCAACCCAAGAATGGTCCATATCCTACTTTGTCTTTTCGTTTCCTCTAATAGTCTATAATTTATCCTGTTTTACTGTCTGATCTTGGTGAAATTCATGAAATTGAGCTTGATCTTATTGCTAGTGTCTCATCATGAGATTAAATCTGTTATGTTTACACACTTTATTCAGGCTTTTATAACCCAAGTAGACAACATCTTTTGTCTTTTAAACTCTTTTATTACAAAATACAGCTTGCAAACATCTGAAGCCAAAATCTCTAACACCCTTGTCTCACTGTCTCTGGAGTGTGTTTATGGTGACCTCTTGTGGCCTAAAATGGATGGTACATTGGAGTTGGATATATTTTACTGTACACTATACAGTATATTCAACAGCGTATATAGTCGAACTATAGAAATGCACTTTACATCATTCCAGATTATTGAACATAGTAACATTTAAGGTAATCAATTCAGTAACTACAAAACTGTTTATATTACTCCCTGATAACATTGATGATTGAGTTTGGTGTTATAGCACTATTGATTTCTAATTAAAACAAAAGTTTTATTCAATTTAAGAAAAAGGTAAATATTATTTTATTTAAGAGCTTTTTAGAGTCATCTCTATTTTTAGGGAAATCAGATTTCGACTGAAGTAATGCATATTTAAAGCTACTGATAAAATATTCCTACATTAGAATTTGTTATTGCATATTTGATAAATCATATATTTACTTTCAGTCCTACTATACCTGTATCTCTTTATCTGATTTTTATGAAAGATTAAGATATAAAATATGCTTTATTGTTTTAGGAATTGGAACGGTCTTGTTTGCCTCTTATACTGGCCTTGAATTTCTTTTGGATGGAAGATACTTCCAGAATAAGTCCTCAGAAGATATTGTTTTAAAATATTAGCATTTTAAATTAATGAAATATTAATGTTATTTCATTGGTTTAGTGCTAAAATAATACAAAATGAAATGAAATAATCATTTTGTTTTCCAAAACAAACAGTTCAAAGAAGGTGAATGGTTATATGTACAACTGATTGTGAATGTTACATGTGAAAAGAAAGTTTGTTTTTCTGGGTGCTAGCATCATCTTGAATGAAAACTGTTTTTGTGGTAAGTTTAAAAATTGTAATGCTTTTTTCATATTTTTTGTTAAATACAGTAAATGTATTATAATTTTTACAAGGGAAAAGAAAATGCATTGTGAGGTGAATACTTTTTAGTCACACTCAAATGATTGATGAGGAATATTTTTTTAAAGCACAAGAGAGATGAAAATGAATTAATCTGTGTCTACTGGAAATATGGAGTAAATGAGAGCTCCTGGTCCCAATCTGGTTTGAAAGTCATCCATTCAAATGAAACTCACACAGTCTGCAGCAGCAACCATCTGACCACCTTTGCTGTAATTATGGCAACCAAAGCAGAGCAGGTACGATCACAATTATGCATAAAATAATAGTCTTATTCTTGTAAAAATAGTAAACATTTAAGGAAACTATTGTTATAAATGGGGGTTTATGAAACTGGTGAAAATCGGGAATTGACTGAGTAATTTATTTAAATAAATATTCATAACCCCCAACCTGTAGGTGATTTCTCCAGAATATACCCGAGTGGCTGGTATAATCAGAGGCACATTAATTCTTTGTTCTCTGGCACAGCTTTGGTGAAAAGTAATATTTCAGACACACTTGGTTAAACAAATATTTTATTACAATGACAAACTACACTACACACAACAAAACATACAACACACAAGTTACTCTATTTACACAATGTACAAGACATTCCAGTGGCCTAACATCCTAGCCACCCTGAAAACCCCTGACTGCTACTCAGCACTAAACTCTTAATGCCTACAGAGGCCAAATAAGAGATAAGGAACAAGTAATAGGTTTATTCCATGCTGAAAAAAAGAAGAAAGAGAACACAACGTTTCGGCCGTGGAGCCTTCTTCAGGTGTGGGTGTGGTGTGGCAAATAAGTTATTAAATTCCACATTTTGACATCACAATGTTTGCACTCTGAAATTTTCACAAAGTCACAAAACGTTTATCCATCCTTATCTTCCATTCTTTCAACAGATTGAGGAAGATTCTGCCCTGTCAGTCATTGAGTATGTGTTTGTGATAACATCTCTGATTTGCCTCGGCCTTGCAATTATTACATTTGTATTCTGTAAATCAGTTCAGAAAGGACACAACACCATTCACTTGCACTTGAGCCTTTGTCTCTTTATGGCTCACCTTCTCCTTTTAACTGGAGGATCCAAAACTGAAAATAAGGTGAGTCAAACATTCAAAATATATCTAATTTAAAATGGTATTCATTGAAAATATGTGAAACATTTAAAATATTATATAAAAGAGTAAATGTATTCATTTGCAGTAGTATTAAAATATCCATCCATTCATTTTCTAACCAATTCAGGGCTGCAGTGGAGATGGAGCCTATCCCGGCAGGCAGTGGTTGCAAGGAGTCAAATATTATAATATGTGCTATATAATTGCTCTTAATATAATAATCATGTTAATGTACATATCTATATGTTCATATGCTACGTATGTCCAGATTCAACTACAGATGTTTATAAAGCTCATCTATAATTCCATTGGGATTGCAGTTAACAATTTGATAAGGTTTTGTACCTTAAAAAATGTGGAATTGTGTGATGTTTTTTTACTTAAAAATCTTTTCAAGATAGAATTGCAATGCATTTTCATTTAAGGGAGATGGCGTGTGAAAATAACATTGTTTCTTCATCACAATTACAATATTGGAATATTTTTACAGCCTTTTACTCACCACTTCATCCAAGAATCGCAAGGGAGCCGATGCCTGTCCTGGCAAGCAACAGGCTCAAGGCTGTATACTGTACACCCTGGATGGGGGACCGGTCCACTGCAGGACACACATACACATGAACACAGGCCTGCCTAGACTTACGACAGAGCCAGTTTTCCCAGAAGACAATTAACCTACCAGTACAGCACTGACATCTCATCAGTCAGTTAATAATTTAATTGAAAAGATCACATTTATCTTAAACCAAAAAAAAATCTAAGAAAAAATTTCAGCTGAAATTAAAAGATCAGATGATTGTGTGGCTTTCCAGGAGTAAGGGTTGACCACGACAATCTTTTGTCATAACTGACCAAAATATTTTGTTTCAGTTACTCAGCACTTTTGATCTCCTCTCTGTTTTACTGCAGATGATCTGTGCAGTCATAGCAGGAGTACTACACTTCCTTTTCCTTGCCAGTTTTGTCTGGATGTGCCTGGAGGGAGTGCAGCTGCTTCTGTTAGTGACCAATCTGAGAGTGGTCAAGTACAGTAGCAGAAACAGACTGACAAAGAGGTACCTTTTTCCACCTGGGTATGGAATTCCTGCTGTCATTGTTGCTGTGTCAGCTGGAGTTTGTCCAGGAGGGTATGGAACACAGAAAAGGTGAGCAAGTCTTATCATACTGTTTTATCTGATGTCAGGTGTGCTCACACCTGAAAAAGGCTCCATGGCCGAAATGTTGTTTTTTTTCTTCTCTTTTCAGCATGGAATAAACCTATTACTTGTTCCTTTGCAGCCTACGCATGCTGACGCAGCTACCCATCCGAACTACCATATATTTATATTGTTACAAATGGGGGGTTACGAAAATGGTTAAAATCAGAAATTGGACCAGCGGTTTAGTCAATAAGTAAAAAAAATACTCGTAACCCTCCACTTGTAAATGATTTGTCCAGAATATACCCGAGTGGTTGGTATAATTAGAGGCATATACATTTTTTTTTCTGTGGCACAGCTTTGGTGAAAGGAATAATAATCAAGGCACACATGGTTAAACAAATGTTTATTAATAATGAAAAGACACAAACTATACCACAGACAACAACAACATACAACACACATTTTAGCTTAGCTTAGCTTTCAATGATCAAGAAGTAGGGGCTATCGCCTGGTTCAAGCTTCAAGTTCCATCGCCTTTCTTCTCTCTATTCTTGTCCTCTTCTTGTTCTCTGTATTGTTGTCTCATTTCTTCCCTGCTCGTTGTTGTTCCTTCTGCTTTGAAGCAAGAGGTGTTTACTCTGCCTGATGTTACAAGCTTTATCTAAACTGAGAGACACTTTCTAGTCACCTAAAGAGAGAAAACATGGAAAACATGTAGAAAAGACTTCAAAGGATTCAAAACCAGGCATTTTGAATAACAGGCAAGAATTCTTCCACTGGACAACCAATGCCTCATATTGACGAGGTTACAGTACACAACTGAAACTCATTGCTTGAGGTATTCAAAACTTCTGACCTTTTTTAACATATTTTATTTTAAATATGATGTTTTTAAAGCCACTAATGTATCTACCGTATAATATATTTTACAATCAAAACCTTGTGTTTTCTAATTACTATTTATATACAGAGTAATAATTCTGTATTTAATTAAATGCATTTAATGAAAAAAATAGAATATTCTGTTAGTGTTACTGTACAGTAACTGTACAGTTTGACTAGCTCATGAAAGCACTAATAGGTAAATAGTTAATACTCATGGCACATTAAGCAATCACTAGACCACCTGGCAATTTGACAAATTCATGGAGTCCTACATAAAACTATATAAAAAAATAAAAATATATTTATAATAATAATAATAAACTTTATTATATAAAGCGCCTTTAAAGGTGGCTTCTCAAAGCGCTTTACAGGATGACAATAACAATAAATAAGAAGACTACAACAATAAATAAGAAGAATACACAAGATAAGACACAATTACAATTACAGCAATCCAACAATAACAATAGAGGAGACCGTGGTAGGTGGTACTAAGAAAAGCAGAGGGGTGAAGAATGGAACCAGTTAAGTAAAGGCTTTTCTGAAGAAGAAGGTTTTGAGTCTGGATTTGAAGGAGTTTAGAGAAAGTGACTCTCTGATATCCTTGGGCAAAGGGTTCCAGAGCTTAGGGGCATAACAGGAGAAGGCCCTGTCGCCCATACAATATAAACGGGCTTGGGGAACAGTAAGGAGGGCAGAATTTGAAGAGCGGAGGTTGAGAGGTGGGGAGTAGGGCGATAATAGTCCAGACAGGTATTGAGGTGCCAAGCCATGTAGAGCCTTATAGGTGACCATGAGGATTTTAAAGTCTATGCGGAATTTGACCGGAAGCCAGTGCAAGGACTCCAGGATAGGAGTAATGTGAACACTTGCACTAGACCTGGTCAGGATTCTGGCTGCTGAATTTTGGACATACTGCAGTTTGTTCAGAGTAGATTTAGATACCCCAGCGAGTAGAGCATTGCAGTAGTCAATTTGAGAGAATACAAATATGTTGATCAGCTTTTCAGCCACAGTTAACGATAGCATAGGGTGTAGTCTTGCGATATTTCTAAGGTGAAAAAAAGATGTTTTGACAGTATGCTGTACATGTGGGTCAAATGTTAAGCCAGAATCGAATATAACCCCAAGGTTTTTCAATTTTGATTGAAGCTCAAGTACAGAGCCATCTACAGATAGGGTTACAGGACTGGCTTTACGAAGTTGATGGGGGGTACCAATAAGCATGACTTCAGTCTTGTCACCATTTAAGATGAAGGAAGTTTTGAGTCATCCAAATTTTTATGTCAGAGATGCAATTAGATAGAATAGAATCAGCCACATCAGTGTCAGGTTTGGTATGGATGTATATTTGAGTATCGTCAGCGTAAAAATGAAAGCTGAGGCCAATATTAGGCGCTATCTTGCGGTGTAACACGGCATGTTTTTTGTACCATGGCACATTACACCTTGAGCATTCTGAATGGCTGCATCTGTTCCTAGCTAAGATACTGTATGCTTGAAATTCGGTTACTCTTGAAAAAAGCCCTGCTCTTTCTATGGCATTGGTCTTGCAATTCTTTTGAAAAGCATAGCTTCTTATTACTTTATGTTTTAACTGTTTTTGTAGGAAGACATACCTCTTTGCAGAAATGTATGTAAGATGTAACAGTGTTAATATATTCACCCAGAATTTGTACATTCAAAACACCCTCTAAGGCTCTCTATAGTACCTGAGGACCACAACCTGACTGATCTTATTTTAAGCTTGATATTTTTTTTATTTTTGCTTGTCCATTGGAATTAGAAAAATCTAATTCACTCAGTGGTGCAGCTGCAGATTGTAATATTTTGTCCACCCTGGTAGGCCAATTGATTTGCTGTGTGTAATGTGGCCATTCCTGTGTCAAGGAATGGTTAAAATCACCCAGAACTATAATTGAGCATTCTGGGTAATTTCCAAATAAGCCATTAATTTTTCATTTCTGCCCCTTTTCACAATGGTAATTCCTACAGCTGTTTGGAAACAATTTAACATACAGTACTACCATTTCATTGAGATGAGCTATGAACCAGAGGCATAATTTACAATCACAGACTCATTGATTTACAGAATAGTATTTTACAAAGAAAAATGTCATTCAGAAACAGACATCTGCCTAAATAAATACTGAACTTGTCAATTATAGAGCCAAGCATCTGAGCTTACTAAGCCATGAATATTCACCAGCCATTTGTTTAGGATATTGTTAAAATACACTTTACATAAGTTAGTATATACATCTATATATTAATATACAGTATCTTGATCAACAGAGAAAGAACAATTTTTTGTATGGATCATACAATAGTCAACAATACACCTGGGCCTGCTATGAAAATCACTTCTATAAACTAATATTTTGATGTTATTGCAGTTGCTGGTTGTCCTTTGAAAGAGCGTTTGCATGGAGTTTCCTTGGTCCAGTTAGCTTCTTCATCTCTGTAAGTATGGAATACTCAGTGTTTTATATGTGTAAAGAGCAAGTACTGCAACAGGTTGCTTTCACCAGGGCATTATTTTACACTCTGTCTACAGTAGCTTTCCTTTGCTTTTGTACACATAAATCTATGAAACCACATCTATGAATTGGTTTTATTACTCTGCTGATAGCTGATGTGTGGTGAGCATTCTGGCACACTATGGCTGCCGTTGCATCATCCAGGTGGATGCTGAACATTGGTAGTGGTGGAGGGGATCCATATTACCTGTAAAGCGCTTTGACTGGAGTGTCCAGAAAAGCGCTATAGAAGTGTAAGCAATTATTATTATTACAGTATAGAAAGTACTGTATGTTATCTCATGATTTTATATTAAAAAATACTGAGGAATCTTTATTGCAATCATGTCAGGGAAGTACTCATGTGATTTGACTATTTACTGTATATTTAGTTTTGTGTTTAATTACTGTACAGTACAGTGTAGGGTAATAAAACGTATAGCTTTTACAAATTTGTAAAATTATAAGTTATTATCTGCACTGTATATTTTAAGTGTGTGCTCTATTTTGTGTTAAACTTTTTCCAATTCTTCAGTTTTAAAATGTTTTTTCTTTCAACAATATTTAATTTCTGTCCATTTATACTGTATAAACAGAGTAAGTTTTTTTCTTTCACCTCATGGACTGTTAGTTGCTGCTGTCTGTACATTCACTGCCTTGCTCTCTATCCCCGTCCATGATGAGTGCGCACACACCTGTTAACTGTTCAGACTTACATAAGATTTATGTTACATAAAGATTTTTCTGAAGCAAACCTTCACATAACACAGGAAGTGGGTGAATAATGCTGTGACAAAGTTGGTTAACCCAGAGGATAATTTATGGAATTTCAATTTCTTAACATTATACCCTTGTTTGCTTAAATGTCCAAAAGAGTTTATATTTACCATATCAATTATTTCTTTAGGTTTTTTGATTTTGTATGAAGTAAAAAATAATTATAATCAGATTATGTAAAATATTAAGTGAACTCCAAGTCTACTTAATACATTTAAGAAGGTAATTACAACCAGGTGTTCCGGGTGTACTGCAATTGGGTAACACTTAAACAATGTGTGAGACTGCGCAGACCTGTCCTCAATAATGCACAAAAAAATTGAAAGTTTGGTGATTACCATACAGGTTAATATGTGGGGCTCCATCCATTATAAATAAGTCAGCAAATGGATAATATTCTATATAATGCTGAATGATGACTGTACCCTGCTTTGATCGCTATGCCAGGGTCTCCCAAAGAGCAACCCACAAAATCATCCCCAGAGTAACATATAAGGATCTGCAGGCCTCTCTCACTGTGTGTAATGTCACTGTGCATGTTGAATGGGAATGTTGTTCTTGGGAGGATGTGGTGATGCTGTCCCTCATGGGGGATTCAATTTCCCACAACAAAAACAGAACACAAGCCAGCATCTTATGTCAGGTGCAAACGTATAAATACATGTACAGCACATAAAAAATGAAATAACAAAGTTGAAAATATATTAACAAAAACTAAAACGTTGCAAGACTTTAACATGCACAGTAAATACTATGAAAATAAGAATGAATCAGTTATTTGAATTAACAAAAAATAGCAAGCAGAGATAGGTTTCAACCTAAACATACAATAGATTGCAAGCTGTTCAGATATAATCATTTAAACAAGTGAAGTAACTAGTCTGTGAGCTACTGTATATTCACAGCTTAACATCACCCTTGTCATCCAATCAGAGTTGCACAGAATTGTCTTTCCTTAAGGTGTTTCTATGCAGGCCAACATCAAGCATTTCAGCAATCCAGCCAGCATTGTACATGCTATAGGTAGCATGTAGATAAAGATATTGAAGAAGGGAATGAGTGTTTGCATGTGATCCAGGCTGGCAGTGCATGAAAGAGATGTAGGTGACTTGTAGGTCTTACGTAGGCTTGCCAGGAATGCAAGAAAGCAGAGGTAGTTAAGGGAGTATTTTTGTGGAGCTGACGCCTGTGATTGCTATGGAGCTGCATGAAATGTAGCTGCATGGAGTCAACATCATGCTCTTGAGCTCTGAGAGAAAGAGACCAGAGAAAAGTAACCTTATGTAAATCACCGGCTGACATTTTCTGCCACCAGAAATGCATTACGGGCTTGAGAGCAGACTCGCTGTAGGAGTCCCCTGAGTGATCGAATGTGTGCTTAAAGACACCAAAGAGAAAGCATGAACTTGATGGCTGTGGGCTTATAGCCACAGGCACTCAGGAGGTGTTGCCAGCATATTTGTTTGTGTATCTAAACGGTGTGCAGGAAGACAGCAGGTGGAGAACATTAGAAGTCTTCCCTAGAAGGGGAATAACATGTGAAATCTTAGAGTCTGAAGGGCTCCAGCTGAAAAGGGCTTTTGGACTTTAGTAGGTCTTTTCTCCTGTGGAGTCAATCCCAAGTGAAAGAAAAGTGCAGGTGTGAAAAAAAACACTGTTATTAGTGAGAAAAAAATGTACAGACAGCCCTAAAATAGCTCTCCCAGTGGGGTTGTATTTGTCTGGTACAGACAAACTGGATGATTATTTTTTAATGAAGAAGACATACAGTACTTGTTTTCTTGCAGGTTAACATCATAATGTTTGCCATTATTTTGTGGGCTCTGAAATCACAGCTGTCTTTTATCAACACTGATGTGTCCAAAGTAAGAAATACCCGGTAAGGACTGTAACTTAAAACTCTAGAAAAATCTTTCTTGATGTTTCCCTCTTACTGAAATACAAGCATTTCCATACTTAAGTATTTCCATTTATTGCTGTGTAAATCTACCTGAATCAGATCGCATGTAAAAGATGGTTCTTCATCTACTGATCTGTTGTACTCATTACTCTAAAACAGTGGCTCCTAACCCTGGTCCTGTTTGTGCTGTTTTTGTTCCAAGTGAGTAATGATGCCCTTCATTGTTTTGCTTGCTTATTTAGATGCTTTTTTAAATCATTTTTGCTTAAAGATACTATATTTCAGCATGTAGAACTTGAAGCTATCTCTCCTCAACTTGTTTGAGTCCACTGAACAGTACATAATGAATAATCAATTGAACAGACACAAGTGGACATGACAATGTTTCAAGCATTTTTTGTATGAGCATTTGTTTTTACCTTCTGCTAATTTTTTACATTTCGGGTAACACACCACTGAAAAAAGGAAAATCTGAATTTCAGATACAACATTGATAGCCCTTACAAACATTTGTCATAGTTTTAATTGCTTGAAGTACATTTTAAAAGTATGCTTCCAACAGAGCATCTGTTTTCTGAGCGGTCCATAGAAGTTGAATCTAGAGTGTAGCCTAGACACAATCTAGAGTGAATATAAGTGCAGACATTCAGAAGTGTATGAGTGTTGTAAGAGCATGATATAATGCCACTGGTTTTTGTAAGATTTCTCTTTCAAAATACATTTAGAAAACATGAGAAAATGTCTTGTCTCGTGGTGAAACCAGTTCTTTTAATTACAGAACAATCTTGTGGATACTGTACATCACACCATTTTTAAAGTTGTCACTGATAAGACTTGGTGTTCACCTATCTAACGGCTTAAGGGTGGAATGTGCAAATTCAGCCAAATCACGAGGCAGAAAAAATCCTGTTAAGGCGAGGACTAAAGGATAAACCTGATAGTAGATAAAGTGGGACAGTGAACTTTTTACACCAGGATTGGTCTGGTCTTAGTTCAAGTACTTAATGTGAACAGGTTTTTTTAAATCACACTACCAGTTAAGAAGGATCTTCCACAATGGAAAATTGGAAATTTATTTGAGGAGGTCTACATTCTTGAGTGTACTTCACAGTTGTGGTTTCCATGAAAGGGTTCCAAAGGAAGAAAACATTTTGGTGACTGACAGCTCAGTAATTGAGTACATATACAGTATATACACTGTATACAGTATATAAAATATATATATACATATGTACTGTTTATGACTTAGACATTTAACAGCTATAAGTAAGGATAATTAGACATGGATGTAATATACATAATGAGGAAGACAGCAGGGAAAAGACAAGCAGAGAGAGACATAGATAAGGTATTTGAGTTAAAAAGTTAGAGAAACCAAATTTAGGTAAATGCAAAGTATTAGTTTGAAGGATATTTTGGGATTTGCAGTTAGTCCCATCTTGTGGACTAATTTGTGGACCTGTTGAAAATTAAATCTAACTGAATCTATCCTGGATATACAGTCACTTTGTTAGTCATCTGACAGCTTGCGAGAGCTTCCCAGGATCAAGAAACACTTTTCTAAAGTGTTGGATAATCCTTCTTAAGAATTAACAGAAACCTTAAATCAGTCATTTGAAAAATATGCACAATTACTGACAAAGGTATTTTTTTCAGGTTGCTCACTTTCAAAGCCATGGCTCATTGCTTTATCATGGGCTGCAGCTGGATCCTGGGCTTTTTTCAAGGTGTCAAATTCTTCAGTTACATGTTTGTCATCGTCAACTCCCTGCAGGGTCCTTTTATCTTCCTAGTGCACTGTGTGTTGAACCAACAGGTAACTACTACAAAGACAAACAACGTTTTGCTCAGCAAAACATTTATTTTGAATCAAGTGTGACACAGGTTCCTAGATTTTATGCGTTCTTCTTAACCAATTACACATCTTTGGTTTAGCTGGATTTTTTACAAGTTTGGTGAATTTCTAAGTCATAATTTTTTGGCCATAAACAAGTTCTGAATTAAATGATCATTTAACTCTTGGCATCACAAATACAGTATGTACAACCTCAAAACGCTAGAGTATTAATTTTACAGCCTTCACTATGCTGTGCAGAGATGATACTGTATATCTAAGCTTACAGTCCCAGTTGCTCTCTTAACTTTAACTGACAAGATCTGTGTGTGTGTCAAATGTCCTCTGTTTTAGGTTACCTTTCTTTTGATCTAATGTTTTAAAATATTTCACTCTTTAAGCTGATTGTAGTAGTTTGTTGGTAACAGAATCCCTGTTTTTATTTGACCCTCAGATAAGAGCGGAGTATAGAAGATGGCTCAGGTGCACATATAAAAAGAAGTATAAATCTGAGTCTTCTGGAGTCACAATGAGAACATTAGCAGTAAGTGAGACACTTCAATACAGATTATATTCAGGAGCCCAAATAAGCATGAATTCAAAGAGCATTACAGGAATTTAATGCATTTTAAAATTACATAGTGAAACCAACTTGTTAATTGTGATAAAAAACAGAAATTGTGTTTTTCATCTTAGCTATTTGCTTGTGTATCTGTAAAGCTTCCCGTGCTTTAAAATAAGTGTTCTGATCACACAAGAAATCATCAAACCACCATGTACTGTATGTGTGTTCTACATAAATTCTCAGGAAGATGTTCTCTGTTCTTGGACAAATACAAGGATGTTTCTATTACAAAATCATGAGAACGCTCTTAATCTGTGATGTACAAGAAAAACACCTGACAAAATAATTTTCCAAAAATATTACAGAATATTATAGTGGGGTGTCTCATAGCTTACAATCATTCTTCTAATACGTTTTATTATATTTTGAGATGCTGCTTTGAGATAACATTATTATACAGTATATTTATATATTATTACAGTATATGCAGGTACCCTCAAAGTACCATAATACATTATACAGTATATACTGTATATAATTTAGAAATTTAACAGCTGCAAAAGTAAAATGGACATATACAATAGTAAAAAATGAAACAATTAAAAGTGAAACTTTCAGTTGTTAGACTAGGTTAAAGTATTCCAATTAAAAGGAGCTCAGTGAATAATCAGGAGCAGCAGGTGGAGAGAAAGCAGCAACGGGAGCTGTCCATTAGTACAATATTGGAGAACAGTGCAAGGTGAAAGGCAGAAGGATTAGATTACTTTATCTACAGGATGAACATGAGGCTGTGGAAGATAGTGAGCAATGGTACAATTATAACCTTCACTCATTCTGTGAGAAATATGAGGAAAGTGATGGGGTCAGAGTCAATAACAAGCATCACCTCCAGCATTGTAATTCAAAATATGCAGTTCAGAAAAAACTAGAACTGACTTGCCTCTTTTCTTTCTTCTTTTTAGGACACAAATACAACAGATCCTAGATCTAAATAAACTTGTGAAACAAAAACTTGCTAAGAAGACCCAAATAGCTCAAAACGTTCAGGAATAATGCAATCTGTTGCAGGGCATTATAATGTGAATGTACTGTTTAAGAAAAAATACCTGAATTGTGTAATCACAATTATCTTTTCTTTATGTTTCATTTAACAAAATGGAGGGAAATAATCTGAGTCAAGACAGTAAAAATTCAAAATCTCTGATTTTTCACATAATCACTTCTGTGGAAATAATAGTGAAGATCTGTCAGCAAGAGACACTGAATTTGTTTGAGTACAGAACTATTGATGTGTAACCCATCCCTCCCTAATGCCTATTCCCCTTCAAAAACTATGATGGTATTGTGTAGGTCCCATAGTTCTAATTCATTTGTTTTGGTCTTCTTAAATGTTTGTGTTCATACTGTATATGAACTGAAGTTTTCCAGAGCTTTGAGGCAGGTAATTCATTAGCTTTCTCCACTTCAGCCTAAACTTAAGCCTAATCTTTGCTTCCTTTCCACAAAACATAAAGACCTACTTTACCCTGAGACTGTTGCATTCTAAATTATTTGAATTCTGATTGTTTTTATCTGCCTAACTTTATTGAATCTGTCCTTTCTAACAACTTTATCTATTTTAGCCATTTTCTAACCACTGTATCCAATTCACATGAGAGTTGAAGCCTGTCCGAGCACGCAATGGGCGCAAGGCAGGATACAACCTAGACAGGGTGCCAGTCCACCACAGGGCACACAGACATGCACACACAACCTACCATGTTAGTGGGAGGAAAAGTAGGAACTTGTAGAAAACCCACATGAACACAAGGGAGAACATACAAACTCTACAAAGATAGAACCTGAGGTTCAGAATTGAACTCAGGCATCCAGGGATGCTAACCACTGCACCACCATATCACCCTTAATGGATTATAAAACAAAAGATACATACATCCTGTTGTCAGACTGCTTGAATATTAAATGCTAAATCCAACAAGCATTTTTTGTATAAACTCTGGCAAAATCAATAGCATGTTACAATCTTCAAATTTAGTGTGACTTTTAATGGTCTCAGAATCATATCTGGGGGATATTTGTTTTATTGAATTATGCATTTGATAGTTACATGATCTTATTTCACACAGACGTTGTTACAAAATACCTTGCTGGGCAAATGGAAGTCTGTTTGGATAAAAACATAATCCAAATGAATTAATAATACTTATCATCACATAATATAAAAAGAGTAATCAATTTTAATATGAAGGTTTGTAATTTTCAAAATGTATGTTCTTCACTGAGTATTTTTCATTTATAGAACATTTCCTGCAATTACAGCACTTTTGTAGAACATTGAGTAATGTCTTTTAAATAAATAGATAATGTAAAATGGCCCAAATAGAAAAGGTAAATGTATACTCTTATTTGTAATTAGAACTCTCTACCAGTATTTACAAACTAATTATTACGACATTAGTAAGGCTGATATAAAATTTGTTTACTTCTGTAAATAAGATAATTAAATACATAGCATAGACACCAACATTTTTTGGGAGTCACTGGACAGCACAGAAAAAGATTGTCTATATAGTTTTGACTGTATACTGCCTAATGCAGTGCTAGACTAGAATTCAGACATTCTTTTAGGGGCTCTTGTGTTGATAATTTAATCTCCATTCCACTGGTAAACCTAAGTCAGTTAAAACATGAAACTACCATTAAATGCTCACTGTTAAATATTCACTCACTAGGCAACAAAACAGTTCTAGTTAAAGATATGGTGCTTGACACCAACTCTGACCTATGCCCATTGTGGTGCCAAGGGAGTAGTTGACACCACACTGGGCATGGTCAATCTCCCATTCTCCCCTGTCACACCCCTTTATAACCTATCTTTTGGGTTCCTTTTTTTATCTTACATGTACTTTCCTCCAAGAGTGGTGATCACACTGATCCCCTCATCGGGGTAACAGGATACGTAACTCCATATTCCGTTACATCTGGGCCCTTTGCCTTTGAAATCTCAGGTTCACCAAGTTCATCCTGTTGTCCGCACTGCTAGGAACCTCCTGCTCCTATTCTATTAGGTCACTGTTTCACACACAATCAGTGCCTCAGACTCCCAGTTCCGCCTCCAGCCTCCTCTTCCACCAAGTTGGGTTACACAAAACACATACTACCTACATTACAGAGTCTCTTCGGACTACACACCGTGCCGAGACCCAAAACACTGTCCCTCTCTAACACACCCTCACAACCTTTCTCTCACACCCTTAGGTTGAGAACTCACAGCTGCCAGCGCAACTCACTCTGCCCTACAACCACTGCACTATCTCCTAGACGGTGTAGTTAGATAGACCCCACTTGCTTCCCCAATACCATGTATTGCCAGGAGGAGGGCCCCTCTACCACACAACCAACTCCGATCCACACACAGTAACTCACTAATCAAATCACAACTCACTCATACAGCGGACACGACAGCCCTGCTCTCACACCCTATGAGGATGCTCTCCCTTTAAATCTTTCGATGATCTCATAAAGCTCAGTTTTTTCAGTCTCCTCGCAGACTGACGTTGTCACTCTTTTCCTTGCAGGCTATTCCTCTTACAATCCCCTCCGGAACTGTCATTCTTCTTCACCCTCTCACGAGTTTACACAGTGGCTAGTTTTTCTTTGTTCACTCATACACGGCGGCACGCTCTTCTAACATCGCCCCGACTAGTAATGTCTCACACCCGCTACTGTCATGCTTTAGCCCGGCTTTCTCACACCACAGCCTCCGCATTTGTCCTCTCACCACTGCAGCAACAACAAGACTGAGGTCCTGCTGAATTTTCCCCCTTTTCTAGGAATTATTCAGGCTAGTTTTAAACCACTTCTACACCTGCCGTTCATTCACTTATGAACGTCGGATGTGGCTTAGATCCACTGCCACTATTTCTTTAGTTGAAGCCTCACCTAATGGCAATACATTTTTATAGAAAGCTCGTTGCTCAGGGCATGAAGGTGGCCTAGCAGCCATCTTCAGTGAGTTTCTGAGAATTTAATTAAAAATTATTAATGACTTTCACACATTTGAAGCAATACATTCTTTCAGTGTACAGACCCCCAGGACCATATGCATTGTTTCTTGCCAAATTTGGTGAACTGCTCTCTGATTTAGTTATTAATTTAGACAAAGTTGTAATATTAGGCAACTTTAACATACATATGGACATACAGACAGACACCTTCAGTAAAACTTTCTTGTTTCTCCTTGACTCTGAGGTTGTAGTCAGCATATAACAGGACCAACACACGTATACAATCATACACTAGACTTACTGTAATTGTCACTCATAGAGCTAATATTCATCATGTACTAGTCCATCCCATCAATAACTCTTTTTCTGACCACTCTTTAATTACTCTTTAAATTCGACTGCCCTTGATAGCTGCCAAAAAGAAGACTATTACAACACGACACATCAACGGGGGTACTTCATTAAATTTTATGAACACAATGAACAATGCTAACTTCATCTTCAGTAATAATGTTGATGAAATCACATATAACTATAATACAGTGGTCAGACAGGCCCTTGATGAAATTGCCCCGTTAAAGACTAAGGTAGTCAAAGCCACTAGACACTCTCTAAGGTATAATGATCACACACGATCCCTTAAACAGGAGTGCCGCAAACTAGAGGGCAAATGGAGGTCTACTGGTCTACAAGTATTCAAGTCAGCATAGACTGGTGGAGCGGTGGCTCTGTGGCTAAGGATCTGTGCCTGTGACTGGAAGGTTGCTGGTTTAAATCCTGCGGCTGGCAGAGGAATCCTACTCCGTTGGGCCCCTGAGCAAGGCACTTAACCCCAACTGCTCCAGGGGTGCTGACCATGCACTCTGACCCCAGGCTTCTCTCCCTGTCTGTGTCTCATAGAGAAAAGCTGGGGTATGTGAAAAGATTAATTCCTAATGCAAGAAATTGTACAGGGCTAATAAAGAAACATTATCATTACATTATGATAGCCTACAACAATATAAGAAAGCCCTATATAGAGCTTGTTCTGTCTACTAGTCTGAACATATTGAAACCAATAAAAGTAACCCTCACTACCTATTTAAAACAATAGCTAATCTTACAAATAAGACTGATTCTATAGTACAATCTAACTTTAGTAGTGAAGATTTAATTAACGTCTTTAACAAAATTAACACCATCAGATTTCAAACACAATCAAATAAGCCACAAAGATGTCTGGTACAGAAACAATATGCACACCTCTTTAGTGTTTTTCAATTAGTTAATGAACAAGAACTATAGAAATTAATTATTAAGACAAAGTCAAACACCTGTCTGCTAGATCCTGTCTCCACTCAACTAGTCAAAGATTCCCTTGAAGTACTGGCAGGACCTATAATTAGTATTATGAACATGGCCCTTGCATCAGACGTTGTACCTGATCAATTTAAGGTAGCAGTTGTTAGACTGCTCCTTAAGAAGGCAAATTTGGATCCACAAGTTCTTAACAACTATAGGCCTGTCTCAAACATCCCATTTCTATCTAAAATTCTTGAGAGAATACTTGTGGCCTAACTGCAATCGTATCTGGACTCAAATAATATACCTGAGAAATTCCAGGCTGCTTTCCGCCCAGGCCACAGCACTGAAACTGCATTAACAAGAGTCGTAAATGATATTCTGTTAGCTACTGACACGGGGAATGCAACAGTGCTTGTGCTTCTAAATCTTAGTGCTGCCTTTGACACAGTTGACCACTCTGTTTTGTTACACAGGCTTGAGTTTGAGGTTGGCTTACAGTATGTGGAACCATCTTAAGGGTTTACTTCATATTGAATTAATCGTTTTCATTATGTTCAAATATCTAATAATTTAACTGCTTCTTCAGGTGCCAGAACACCTGAAGAAGGCTCCATGGCTGAAATGTTGTGTTTTCTTTCTTCATTTCAGCATGGAATAAACCTGTTACTTGTTCCTAATAATAATAATAAAAAAAAACTTTATTTATAGAGTACCTTTAAAAGTGGGTTTTCAAAGCTCTTTACTGTTAGAAAAAAGTACACAAGAGGAGACAGCAGAATTCCATACTTACTGTACAATAAAGGTTTGGAATACAGAAGAAAAGCAAAGGGGCAGGTACAGAGCCAGTTAAATAAATGTTTCGAGTCATGATATGAAGGTTCTCAGGGAAGCTGACTCTCTGATATCCTTAGAGATAGATTTCCAGAGCTAAGGGGCATAGCAGGAGAAGGCCTGTCACCCATAGTGTGGAGATGGGTTTGGAGGGCAAACAGGAGACTGGAATTTGAAGAACAAGGTGGGAAGTAGGATGATAGTAAGTCAAAGAGTGCTAAGTAAGTTACTGGGGTACTAAGCCTTGTAGAGACTTGATTGGTGACTATGAGGATTTTGAAGTCAACACAAAACCTTATAAGAAGCCAATGAAAGGATAAGTAAGGATTCTGGTCATACTGAAGTTCGTTCAATGTGGATTTAGATACCCCGACAAGTAAGGCATTGCAAGGAAATGTTCAAGAGAAAATTAAAGCGCTAGGAACAACATAGGAGATTAAGATATTTCTGAAATGGAAATATGATGTGTTTACCATATTTTGCACAAGTGGGTCATTGATTAGTCAAGCCTGTATCAAACATTACGCCCAAGTTCTTCAATTTAGATCTAAATTCAAGTACTGTGCCTTCCACAAACACTATTGTCTTACTACTGTAGTAACAGACAAATAAGTTCTGGAACCCAAGATGACGTTTTTTGCATGCAAGGAACAATAAGACCAAAGTATTGTTCGAAATATAGGTGCAAAACTTCCAGTTTATATAGCAAATTTCAGCCTCTTCTGATGTAAATTGTTACCATGGTAATGGGGGGGACCACCTGTGTTTGGACATTCCCAAGACCTTGATCACTTTTAATGGTCGGTTTTATCTTTTCATAGTTAGGGGGTCTTTATCTTGCAATTGGAATTCCATATCAATTAACTCCCATCCGTGCCATAACTCAAAGGTGCCTAAGCATGGAATGTCTTGTGTAACAAGAAGTCTTTGTGCAGAAAGAAATCAGTTAACCCCTTTTTCACATCTGATATCTTTCTTCACTACTGTGTTGCAGGGCTGCTGCATAGGCTTTACAAAATTGATGGGAGGTGTCAAGAATCAATTCAGATTTGAACAATTTAAGAGCAATGTTTACTCAAAAGACAGTCTAAGGACGAGAAAGTAAGATGTCATGATTACCAGTGTCAAAAGTCGTACTGAGATCAGGGAGAATAAGGATAGAAAGAGAATTGGAAAAGTGTGTACTCGACTACAGATATAAGTGCATAAAATCACAATGACATTTATGTAATTGGTTTGTTATTTACAATAGCTGTAAAGAATAATAGGTTTAGCATACATCTTACCTAGGAGTCATACAGTGTCTATATTGAAGCCTTTCCAGACTGTCAAACCCCTTGCTTTACACAAAGACAAGAGAACCATTTCTTGTACTCCTCTCTCACCTGTGAAAATAAAACAGAAATTGGAACTGAGCTAAAGCATTCATGTAGTTGATTTGTTTAAATTTGAGATCAGTTCCCCTTTTCTTACTTAAGAATGGATCAAATACAGAAGTTAATTTACATTACAATTGTAAGAATTGAAATAATTTTGAAGAAAAGGAGATTCTAGTATTATCGACAACCCTGAACCATCCAAAGAAAACTTTGTTTTTCTTTGGCAGCACCTTGCATTTAAAGATGACTCTTCCATACGTGCTCTGTGTGTTGAAAGATGACTAATAAACCAGAGGAAACCAGTGAAAAATTAGTTGAAATACATTTAATATTGAGAGTTTCCATTACAAGTAGAAACTATTCAGAAGTGTATTTAAAAGGGGGCACTTCATTAGCACAAAGGTTTATGGGAGTATGAAACAATCCCTATCCAGCCATGTTGTTGAGGCCAAAACCCTGGTTTCTTTCAAGATGTACAGTATTAGGATCATTTAGCTGCTAAACCTTCAAATTGGCTAGATGGGCCTTATTGCCCATTTGACTTGTTTCACTTGTAAATTGCTCATATGAAGCTAGTCCACAACTTTGAAACTAAGGAATGTTTCTGCAAAGAATGGGAAACGTTTGGAGTGCTTTCTCTGCATTCTTCATGTGTGTTGTAGCGGCAGGGCTTACTAAAATACAGGAATTAAGTTTGCTGCTCCCTTGCCAGTCCCTCTCTCCTTCATCTCAGTGGTGCTGGATACAGAGAGGCCATTCCATTTGGTTCACATTTAAGGTGTTTTTCTAGCCAATAGAGTGTCCTGATAAGGAACAACTCCCAATGCTGAGATTCTCCAGCAACCCTTATAAAATGTCATCTCTGCCTCCTTACTGTCTGGGAGATTGCAAGAAAGAGTCATCCCAAGTTGTTTACAACCCTAAGGTCAGAGTGCATTGTTACTCATCATCAGCCCATCAGGAACTGGTAGGGCAGGGTAACCCCACATGGATCTCGGATGCCCACAGAACTTTCAACCAATGAAACCGTAGTTCCTCTAGGTAAAACAGGCAGCACAGAGCCCCGAAGTGCGCCTCCTGGACATTCTCAGACTCAGGGCTCCTCCTGGATATCCTCAGGGCTCCTCCTGGACTTTCTCAGACTCAGCTCGGACAATCACGTAACAGCCAGTGTGTCCAAGTGCCAGGACTTAAGTTTTGTTCTAAGAGTCGAGAATGGAGGTTGCCAGCGCGTAACCAAAGGATCCACCCGAGGTTAGCCCAGCAGCAAGCCTGGTGAACCCACCGCGAAAGCTCACCTGATCAACAAGTGAACTACGGTCGGAACTGTGGACAGCTAAAATCAGTATTCAGAACTAGCGCTACATCAGGAATGAACCGGTCTTCTTCCTTTCTAAAGAGTGTGACCTGCTTGGGCCTGCAGTTACTTTTCTCCTGTGTACAAACTCGCTAGTAAAGCCAGAACTAACTAGCCAGTCTTCAGAGAGCATCAGCAGCGCATCGCAGCAGAAACCTCTCCCTCCTTCTCCCACACCACCAGCCGCACCAGCCACTGCTTGGCACTGGGCCAGAGAATGCCGATTGGAAGCAACAAGCCTGCCGCTGTTTGTGTCCGCGGGAGATCTGAATCCACATAGATTGGATGAGTATTCAACCTTCTGCATTACAGCTCAAGAATGCAATTGTTACCTCAACACCAGTTGATATCAATTCAATTCCTATGAGTGAGGTACTTGCTTTTGAGTATCTAGTGTAGAAGTTGTAATCCAAGTTCATTTAAGTAACGGTCTAAATGAATGGTATACTGAACGTATGTCCCTCTTGGTTTGTAACTCTTCATGACTGAATATATACCTTTTGTATTCTGCTTATCCTCACGATAAGATCTGTTATGTTTATATGCACATTTTATGCATTAATAAATGTATTCTCATGAAATAGTATCCGTGTGTGTGTGGGTTGTTTGAGTTATCCTGCAAGGTTGGTCTTCTAATAGCCATCAAAGAATCATTTTGTGACTTACTGCTACAATTAATAATTGTCCCAGTAAATGCACAAACCCCTACATTTATTGGTGTCTCGTGAGAAGATGCCTACAGTGTGCATCTTTAAGGTAACTTTGCTACCTGTGTGTCATATCTGCTCTCCGTGGTCATTAAAAATCCCAGGGTGTTTCTCGAAAAGAGCAGGTGTGTAACCCCAGCATCCTGGTTAAATTTCCCATCGGCCCTTACCAATAATGGCCTCCTAATAATCCCCATCTATGAATTGGCTTCATGACTCTGCTCTCCTCGCCACTGATAGCTGATTATTATTATTATTATTATTATTATTATTATTATTATTATTATTATTATTATTATTAAATATCAGCTTCATACATATTATTATTAAGGAACAAGTTTATTCCATTCCAGCTGAATCTCACACCCGAAGGCTCCAAAGCTAAAACATTGTGTTTTCTTTCTTCTCTTTTCAGCATGGAATAAACCTATTACATTTTCCTTTGCACCCTAAGAGTGCTTACACAGCTACCCACCTGAACTATTTCATATTATTATTCATACTTATTATGTATTATACTCATCATACTTTTCTAGACCAGTAGAATGGGGATCAGGACCATGACAATTAGATTATCGCTATCTGGGAGAGACAGATTTGGGGCTATATATTTCCGGGTCACTGATTCTTCATCACTCAGCATTGACGTTCAGATGTCCTGAGACCCGCCTAGCACCAGGTCTCCCCACGTCCGCTACCTAAGGGCATTGGTTTATATATGACTCCTGAACTGCTGAGCCCGGGCTAATCCCCCGTTCTGCCGCTACCCATATGAGTCTTTTTCCGCTCTCCTGCCTCTCCACGGTTCATCCTTTCCGACATCCTTGACAGATCAATGGTCATTCCTGGCACCTATCTGACTGTGAGATTCTTGCAAACATCTGGATTGCAGTTCAAGATGTCAGAGGTCATTGTGACTCATCTCTTACCTTGACCAACCAATCAGGAACCTGTAGGGTGTGGTAACCCCATGTGGATCGGAAATGGCTGCTAAACATTCAACCAATCACCACCTGTCTTGGTCCTAGTTTAAAAGACACTGCACAGCTCAGAAACTTTGCTTCTCCAGCTTCACACCCTCAGAGACAATCACGTGATGGCCGGTGCTGTTTGTATAGGGAGCGGAACCTTGTTTCAGCAAAGTGTCGGCTCAAGGAATGCCCATCCATAAATTGCTAACCAACACCAATGTGGATGCTTCGCTTGATCACCGGAGTATATGTTTGGACTCTTGTTGACAACGTAAATAAGTTATTATTCAGCAACAGTGCTACACTGGAAGCAAACCGAGTTCCTTCCCCATAAAGAGTGACTTGCTCGGACCCGCGGTCACCCTCTGTGCATAGAGACTTCCTACTAGTCCGCCGGACTACTATTAGGTCCCTGAGAGAGACACTGTTGGCACATCGCCACAGCAGAAATCTGTCCTCCTAATTCGTCCAACTCCGAGCTGCACCCCAACTGGTGGGCTGGGAGCCAGAGGATGCCAGGACGACGCCTATCAAATGCCGCAGCGATTGGACACAGATTGGACACCGCTAGCTGGTCTTTGTGCCCATGCTGGGAAATACTGTATAAATCCATATCTGGATAAGTAAACCCAATGTTTCAATGAGTAATGTATATACTTTTGAGTTGCTAATGTAGACTGATTATCAATAGTGTAGTCGAACGGTAAACTGAAGCATATTCTTTTTTGTATCTCTTTGTGTTTTGCATCTCTTTGTGATTACAGTATATACAGTACCTTGCACTTTGATAACCCTCACAGTAAGATCTGCCACCTGTATCCAAGCAGACTGTTATATGATTCTGCACAATTTATATATTAATAAATGTATCTCGCGGTACTGGTGACAGGTGTAAAAACTATAATTCTGCTTCTTATGTGGATTTTTTGACACCTTCACTTGTTTCAGTTATACTGTAGTTGTTAAAGGGCTTTCCTTCACAACTCTGATGATTTATGAACAGCTGACCTGGTTTGACTGTTTTTACCTCATTACTTCTTTGGTACTTTCCATATTGTTGATTTTGATGCTCTGGATGTCTATTCTTTAAGCTTTAAAATAGTATGCTTTTAACAAGAAAGTTTATTAAAAATATATCTTTGCATGTAAACTCTATATACTTAAGTCTAAGTAAGACTGGTTCTCATGAAGCTCATAGCTCATTTATGAGTTTCTAATTACCTAACAAACACATATACATCCACCAGCCAATTATCACAATACCTACTGGTTGTATTTATTGTATTTACTTATAATAAAGAGGTTTATCACTATTAATTTTATGAAAGAGAGTACAACTGAAATGACTTAATTTTTAATAAAATACCTAATAATTCATAATGAAAAGGTGTTGTACAGTATGTATTCATCATGCTGTTTTCATGAAAAATTATTATAAGAGTTAATATTAAAAATCACAGTTTATACTTCAGTTTCTTAGTACTTTAGGAAGGCGCTGTACCTAACAACTACTTAATAAGAATTTCTAATCTCTCTAATCTCTCCTTCTGTGTTCTCAAAGAGGATTTTCCGAACTCGTACTGTACATCAGAAAGACCACCGAAACCAAAATCATTCTGCAGCTAGGATCACACATTCTCTTTTCTCTTAACGACAGACTACTGTTCTTTTAAATTTTCTCCATTCATTGGAAGTTTCATTTCACACCTCTCTGCACCCATTCTGACTTCACACCTCTTGATTGGCCTCTCTTTCTGTCCCCTGCTCCCACCTCTCACTCCTCCTCCCTCCCAACCTTTGTTCTCCCACTACTTTACCTTTGCCTACTGCCCTGTCACTCTCACACCTGAAGAAGGCTCCATGGCCGAAATGTTGTGTTCTCTTTCTTCTTTTTTTCAGCATGGAATAAACTATTAGGAACTATTACTTGTTCCTAATATAGGTTAACTTTAGTATGCATGTACAGTAGATAGTGTAATCCAGTCCATATCAACAGATTGGTGCTTATCTTAAAATTAAAATGCAGAATGAAATGAAAGCAAATTGAGTGTGTATGGATATATGTAATTGTATTACATTCTTAGCTCCTTACTAAAATAAAACTACTGACATGTTAGGTAAAGCCTATGAGATTACACAGACAGGACTCTTACCTCTCTGTTGAGCAGGCAGTGTACAATGAAAATGAAAGTCCCCTGTTGCGAGTTTAGTACAGTAAACAAATACGATAGCAGAGTGGAACCTTGGAAGAAGCCCAAGATCCAGCTGCAGCCCAGTATGACAAATTGGGTAACAGATTTGAAAACTATTATCCTGCCAGAGAAACAGAAAACACACATTGGGATTGAGTTGATAAGACCCAGCTATGACTCTTTTACACAACCCAACTATTCACTGCTTAAATTGAAAATTGCTTTTCAATGATTATATAGTACAGTATGTATTAATTTCTCAAGTACTGTATTTACTGAACAGTAAAGCTTAAAATATACAACAAAATATTGGTTATCCTTGATGGAAATGTCTCATGTCATTTTCTGTGGGACGTTTTATTGATAAAAGAATCTTGCCTGCTGTCTACAGATGAAAGATATGAAAAACATGAAAGAAATGCTGCTCTTACCTGGTGTCTTTAATTTTGGAGATGTCACTCTTCATGTGAACCAGAGTTAATCTGAGATGCCAGATAATTGCACAAAACAAAAACAAGTTGATCTGCAGAAATGATAAATACATATATAATCATATCTGTATGTATATAGGTATGCCAATTTGCAGTCTTATTATTATTAATTCATCCTTTATTATTTAGAAACAATAGATAAACATGAATTTGCTTATTGCAATCCACAAACAGGTAAATTTAAATTAAAAAAACTACAAAAGATATTAAGTCTTACATTTATTAAGAGGAGCTTACAGTGAATTACACTACAGAAAACACATTTTTTGTATTTTGTTGATTATCTGCAGTCAGACAATCATGTTGAGATTATCATGTTGAGTTATCATGTTGAGAATATAAAAAATACTCTTTGGATAACAGTCTGAGTGGAGAGCAAAAGGACAAATGTAAGACTGGAAAACTAATATTGATACTGCAGGGAAGCTAAATGTTTCAAGAATGTTGCCTAGAGATTTGTCCAAGACCTCCTTAGAGTCTCAGTATCTTAAAACAACTGTTTCTTGGATGTAAATGTAAATGTCAGGTGCCACATACATATTTTTGCTAGCTATCATGCCCATGAGCTGTCTATAGCCACAGGAAGATCTATACGGAAATAGGTCATTGCCATATGGTTTCATTATTGGCCAAAATAGTGATATGGTTTTCCTCTTGTTAGCAAACTCCCAGAGACAGGCCCATTTATCCTGGTGTCATCAACATTTAGAATGGGATTGTGAGGTAGAGAGTGGTGGCTTTGGAAGACTTGTTGATGAAAAATGGCTGGAAAAATTAGAACCTGGGCTGATTTTAATAATTAGAATTTAGAGGGAGTGAAATTCCACAAGAGGGAAGGAATAGATTCTGTGTGGAAACTGCCACTCTTTTTGGATTAATTAAGAGATATATACAGTAAGAACACCAAAGAAGAAAAGCATATGCTTCTAGGCTTCAATCTGGAAGGAGGGAGAATGAGAGCTCCAGATTTACCATCAGCTGACTCGGTGAGAGAGAGAACAACAAACTAACTTCTGGTGTATCAGGGGAGTAATTGTTGGTAAAAGTGTGGCACCCCTTGCCAAATAGTAAGTGATATAAAGAGTGACAGGTTGTTTAGGAAGATCATGTGTTTTGTGAAGATTATATAATTAAATAATAGAACAAAGAACTGAGAAACTTAATATCATTCATCAAACACCATGAGACAGAACCATTAGAGAAGTGGCGGATTCATGATCTAGGCAGATCACGATCAATGGTTGCATACAACTCCACATTCTTATGTTCCTTGACTGCTCCATGAGATATGAGATCTGCATCCATACAGTAATAAGATCTTCTGATATTCAGATATGCCAACAGACCTCACATTATCTTTATGGGAGATAAAGCATGCACACATTTGGCTGGTGGATAGAGACTGGCCAGTGGATGCACTGAAGTGGGAGTCCACAGAACATGCCTAGAATACTCTACAGAGATTGGCTTCAAAGATAGTGCAAGCTTCCAGGAACTCAGATAAGCAAATATACAAGATTGGATTTTACTGCAGTGTGAAAAGTGCTGTGATGTATGTATGTCTGTAAGAGGAGATAACATCATAAATAAGGTACTGTACATATTGCTAATTAAATCTTATATTTGTTGTAATGATTTTCTAATTTTGTACCAGCTACAGTGCCTCTAATGATATTTGGAAAGCAAAGTCAAAATTGGTAATATTTCAAGATCACACATACAAATTTTTTAACTCATTATAGAGAAAATATTTGCTATTACAAACTGAAACTAGGGTACTATTTGCACTGAAAAGAAAGCCTAAACTTTCTTCTTGAATTACACATACTATAAAAGCTCACCGGTGCTTTTATAGAACATTCCTTTAATGGGTTGCTGAGAACCGTATTCTGTGTTTTTCTTTTCATCACCAATGTGCAACAGTTTGCATATAAAGACATTTAACTGTAGATGTTTAGCTATTTTTTACCAAATTTGAATGAGGCCATTACCTTGCTTTAGAAGTGTGCTCATTCAGTTTTTTTAGACAGAAAGTTAAAAAAACATTCACTAAATGAAAGATCGTGTGAAAGTTATGTGAAGATCTTATCCATAGGAGCATCTCTGCACCTCATGATGTAAAGAAAACCAACATCAACTAGCTTTCTGTATTACCTTTTGAAAACCAAGAATTCATCAGTTGTGTAATAGAATTACAGGTAGATGCAGTTGTCATGGTGTTTGCATATTATCCTTGAAAAACTTACAAGAATCTGCAATGGTACACCCCACAAATATTTATTTTTCTGTTTGCTTCAGAATACAAAGAAAAAAGATAAAGGGAACTACCTACTGTGAGAATAAAGCACACGGGGCCCAGAAAAGTCCACCTGAAGTTATTTTCTTGTTTCAGCCAGCAGCTGAAATATAGCAACAAAAGGTTTTACATTTTTATTTGTATTCATAGCTCTGAAAGTCACAGAACACATTTTTCAGTTTGCTATTATGATATTCTTTATGAAGCTTCCTTGAGGGAATTGTCAAGAATGGTATGCCACTCTGAGTTTAAAAGCCTACTTTCTATTTTTACTGTTTCTCCTCTTAGTTGTAAGCTTTGATCTGTCTGTGTTTGAAAGGGTTTTAATTTGCTCTTTGCATGCTGAAGCAGGGAGACAGACACCTATTGTGTATTTGCAGAAAACATATGTGACATATAAAACTGTGTACCATTTTCCTATATATATATTTACAGTGCTTGTAGAAAGTCTACACCCCCTTGGACTTTTTCACATTTTATTGTGTTACAGCATGGGACATTCATTTATTTAACTGAGAATTTTTGACATCAACACAAAGGACTCTATAACATCTAAGTGAAAAAAACCCAGAAATTTTACTAAATTAATTAAAAATAAAAAACAGAATGCATAAGTATTCGCCCCCTTGCTTTGACACATCTAAATTACCTCTGAAGTAACCAACTCTCTTCTCCCATAGTTACTTGACTAGAGTCCAAATGTGTGCAGTTGTAGTGTTTTCACATGATTTCAGAATAAATACACCTATGTCTGGAAGATTCCCCACTTAGTGCATTTCTAAGGAAATGACCAAGGAACATTTCAAGCAGATCCAAGACAAGGTTCTTGAAAAATACCTGTCAGGGCAAGGATATAAGAAAATTTTCAAGGCATTGAATATACCTCGAAGTCCATCATTAAAAAGGTGAGAAAATATTAAACAACTGTGCATCTGCCCAGAACTGGCTGTCCTCCAAAACTGAGTGTCTGGGCAAGAAAAGCCACAGTAAGGGAGGCCACCAAGAAGCCTATAGCAACTCTAAAGGAGTTACAGTCCTCCTTGACAGAGATGGGAGAAACTGTGCATGAGACAACAATAGCACACACACTTCATAAATCTGGCTTGTATGGAAGGGTGGCAAAAAGAAAGCCTTTGTTGAAAAAAACTCAGATCACATCTTGGCTGGAATTTGCCCATAGGCATGTGAGAGACTCGATAATTTGGAGGAAGATTCTATGGTCTGATGAGACCAAAACTGAACTTTATGTTTGAAGCAAGCCAAACACAGTAAACACACTGAGAACACCATCCCTACAGTGAACCATGGTGGTGGCAGCATCATGCTTTGGGGGCGCTTCTCTGTGGCAGGGACTGAGAAACTCATAAAGATAGAAGGAAAAATCCTGGAGGAAAATGTGCTGCAATCCGCAAATGCACTGGGACTTGGATGACGATTCATCTTCCAACAGGACAATGACCCGAAACAAACATCAAGGCGACACTGGAGTGGCTTAAAAGCAAAAACGTTCATGTCCTGGAGCGGCCAAGTCAAAGCCCAGACCACAATCCAATTGAGCATCTGTGGAATGATTTAAAAATTGCTGTTCACAAACAGTCCCCATCTAACTTGATAGAGCTTGAGCAATTTTGCCAAGAAGAATGGGCAAACATTCCAGTGTCAAGATGTGCAATTCTGACAGAGACTTGCCAAGAGACTAACAGCTGTAATTGCTGTCAAAGTTGGTCTTAGCAAGTATTAACTCTTACTGTATGCATTCAATTATTTTTTGTTTTTTTATTTTTAGTAATTTAGTAAAATGTCTGGATTTTTCTGGAAAGTTCTAACCTTTCAGTGAGGTAAAATTATTCAAAGTAAAAAAAATCTTTATAAAAAATAAACATTTTTCTCAAAAATTATTGGCACAATTATTGGCATCCCTAGAAATTCCTATGAACAAAATAGAATTTACATATATTCCTATTAATATTTTACCTTTTTAAGCACACCTGAGTCTTTAGGAACTCTTAAGCGATCATCCAATCATACAATTAGACACTACCTCCATGCCAACAAACTATTTGGAAGGCTTGCTAGAAGAAAGCCCCTGCTGTCATCAAACCACAAACTTAAGCGCCTGGAGTTAGCTAAACATCACTGGAACTTTGATTGGAACCGGGTTCTATGGTCAGATGAGACAAAAATAGAGCGTTTTGGCAACAAACACCAGAGGTGGGTTTGGCATAAAGGTCAAGGTCATGCAAAAAACAACCTAATATGCACTGTGAAGTATGGTGGTGGATCTGTGATTTTGTGGGGCTGTTTTTCTTCCAAAGGCCCTGGGAATCTTGTTAAGATACATGGCATCATGGACTCCATCAAATACCTGTCTTCCTCTGCTAGGAGGCTAAGACTGGATTTTGGCTGGGTCTTCCAGCAGGGCAATGATCCAAAGCATACCTCCAAAACCACACAAAAATGGTTCACTGACCACAGAATCGAGTATTTGCAGTGGCCATCCCAGTCCCCTGACCTAAACCCCATTGAAAACCTGAGGGGTGAGCTGAAGAGGAGAGTCCACAAGCAAGGACCAAGGACTCTGAAGGATCTGGAGAGATTCTGTATGGAGGAATGGTCTCAGATCCCTTTAAATGTGTTCTCCCACCTCTTCCAGCATTATAAGAGAAGACTCAGTGCTGTTATCTTGGCAAAACAAGGGTGCAAAAAAGTACTAAATGCAATAATTGTGACACTAAATGCAATAATTGTGTTTTTAGGAAACAATGTTTATTTTTTTATAAGGATATATTTTCCTTGGAATAATTTTACCTCACTGAAAGGTTAGATTTATCTTTTTTGCTCATGTTTACTAAGGGTGCCAATAATTCTGGAGTGCACTGTATATGTAGAATATTCCTAAACACGGGGTGGACAAAGTAGAAACACCGGAACGAGAAAAGAGATCAAGATCACTTTATTGGCCATATACAATTTCTTGTATTAGGAATTTGTCTTTTCACATACCCAAACTTGCTCTCCATGAGACAAAAAGACAGGGAGAGAAACTTGGGGTAAGAACACAGGATTAGCCATTTATACAGCACCCCTAGGGCTTTGTTAAGGGTTAAGGGCTTTGTTCAAGGGCCCACTGGAGTAGGATTCTTCTGCTGGCCACAGGATACAAACCGGCAACCTTCCACCCACAGGCGCAAATCCTTAGCCAAAGAGCCACTGCACCGCTTCCAAGGATTAAGGATTAAGGATTAAGGATTATAATTTTGATGTTAAATCACAATTAAAAAGGGTTCTACATACTAATTTCATTGCTAATCAGCAATGTGTTTCTTCTATAAAAGACCAACGCTTTGAAATCAACACTTTGTAGCGGTGAGGCTTATTAATAAGGCAGAATTAAGTGTTTCTGAGCTTTCCCAAATTAGGCCTCATTTCTCTGTTCATCTCTGTGGTGCAGCCACAGAGAAACCATGCAGGCTGATTTAGGGTTCCTTTGATAAAAGACAGCTCCCAAAGGGGGATGCACTTAGCTAAGCCTGGCTATCATGATCAATGGTCATCCATTGGCGCCTATCTGTCTAGGGAGTGCCAGTTGGACATCTGGACTGCATTACTAAGTGTCAGGACTAAGTGACTCATATCTCACCTTGATCAACCAATCAGGGACTGGTAGGGCCGAGTAACCCACGTGGGACTCTGATGCCCATTGAACTTTCAGCCAATCAACAAGCTGAAGTTCCTCCAGGTAAAAACAGGCAACACAGAGGGCCTGAGAGATTCGGGAAGATTCAGGAGAATTCTGTGGACTGTTCTAAAGGGAATTCAAAGGAGAATTCCAGGGCAGGACGGCCCAGGAGCAGAAGGCTCCCAAGGGCAGGACATCCTCGCAGCGCGCCTCCTGACCATCCTGAGACTCAGCCCGGACAACCACGGAACGGCCAGTGTGTCCGAGTGCCAGAACTTTCCTTTGTTCTAAGAGTCTAGAGTGGAGGTTGCCAGAGAGTAACCAGCAGCAGGCCTCGTGAACAGGTCGGAACTGTGGACAGCTGAATCACTATTCAGAACTAGCTCTTCATCAGGAACGAACCGGTCCTCTTCCTGACTTGCTGGGATCCACAGTCATCTTTTCTCCTGTGCACAAACTTTGCTAGTTAAAGCCAACAGTGAGCATCAGCAGCGCACCGTTGCAAGCCGCACAGCACAGCCTGGCACGGACCCAGAGAGCGCGGATTGGACAGCAACAGCCTGCAACTGTTTCTTTGTGCCCGCAGGAGATCTGAATCCCCAGAAATTGGATGAGTATTCAACTTCAATGCATTACAGCTCGAGAATTCAATTGTTATCCAAACCAGTTGATATCAATTTAATTCCTAAGAGTTATGTACTTGTTTGAGTATCTAATGTAGAAGTTATAACCAAGTTCATTTACGAAACGGTCTTAATGAATGATATACTGAACGTATGTCCTCTTGATATATGTAACTCTTTGTAACTGATTGAATATATACCTTTTGTATTCTGATAACCCTCTCGATAAGATCTCTTAGGTTTACATGGATATTCTATGTATTAATAAATGTATCCTCGTGTATTAGTACCTGTGTGTGCGCGTTGTTTGAGTTATGTCGCATGGTTGGATTCTAAAGCCATCAAAAGAATCAACTTTGTGATTTACTGCTACAATTAATAATTGTCTCAGTAAATGCCCAAACCCTACAGAACTGGTGCCTTCAGAGAGCCACTATGATTACATATTTGGCGTCCCTGAACCAGTTTTCCTTATAACTTTAATATGAGTTTCCAAAGCAACATCAGAAATCTTAAAGATTTTGAAAGAGGTCATATAGTTGCAAATTGCAGGTGCATCACTCACGTAAATGACAAATGTCAATGTTAAAAATCATGACAACATTCTCCATACAAGGGAAAAGCATTAAGAAAAAGGAACAGTGGTTGCAAGCCACAGCTCACCAACAGTGATAGGCTGATTGACCCAGTCACAATAAAAATGTACTGTATGTTGTGAGCTTAACAGAGCTGATATTTATGGTAGGGCTGCCTTTCAGAAACAGCTTGTATCCTAGACAAATGCCTGTTGTATGAGCACAAAACTAGACTTCTGAGCAGTGGAAAAAAGTAATATGATTTGATGAGTTGTCTTTTACATGTTTTCCTATATCTGGATGGGTTTATGTTTGGAGAAACCCAGAGAATGACCTCAATCCATACTGCCTGTTCCTAACTGTTTAACATAGTGTGGGATCTATTATGATATGGGCAGCAATTGTCATGGGAGTCATGGCCAAGAAAGACAAAGCCATTTTAGGTGACCTGGTCCACCCTATAGTGCAAACATTTTTACCTCAAGAAAAATGAGATGATAATAACCCCATACACGACTGCTAAATGGATTTAAAAGTGGTTTCATGAACACAAGGACAAAGTCAAATACCTTCCATTGTCCCCCTAATAACCAGATCTAAACATTATATTCAGGAACCTCCCTTAAAGATTTTTTCCTTCTAGAAGAATGTCCCAATTTCCCATTAGAAACTTGAATAACAGTATTCCAATAAGGACTGGAGCTTTTCTGAAGGTAAAGGACAGCCCAACATATTATTAGTTAATGAATATTCATACATTGTTTGGTTTCTCACTTATTTTGTCCACCCCCTGTAAATATTTGTCATAAATTATGTTTCTCAGAACATTATTTTTATGGTACCTATGAGAGATGTTCTAAAGTATAAAAACAGCTTGTAAATGGGTGTAGAGCATTATAAGAAA
Organism: Lepisosteus oculatus; assembly: GCF_040954835.1. NCBI lineage: Eukaryota > Metazoa > Chordata > Actinopteri > Semionotiformes > Lepisosteidae > Lepisosteus > Lepisosteus oculatus. The sequence goes on from NC_090706.1 coordinate 21,545,946, forward strand.
ATGCCCTTTTTATTGCACTCCTGCTTGGCTCATGCTGCTTTTTGGGGGTAGAGCAGTGGCACCGTTGCTAAGGATCTTTGTCTGTAGCTAGAAGGTTGCCGGTTCAAATCGCACGGCCAGCAGAGGAATTCTACTCTGTTGGACCCCTGAGCAAGGCCCTTAACCCCAGCTGCTCCAGGGGTGCTATATAAATGGCTGACCCTTGGCTCTGACCCCAAGCCTCTTTCTCTCTTCCTGTGTGTCTTATGGAGAGCAAGCTGGGGTATGTGAAAGGACAAATTCCTAATGCAAGAAATTGTATATGGCTACTAAAGCGATCTTCTTACTTTTGATTGTTCCTGTTTGTTCTTCAGATATGGTCTTCTTAGTAACCAATTCATTTCAAAACTTTGCCAAACTGCATTGTGACTTCTTGCAGCCCTGTCAGTGAACTGGCAAAAAAACCTTTAAGCTTCATGTCACTAATCCCATGCTGTATTTCAGACACTATCTACAGTAGGTATGTAAGATGTGTAAGTTCTAGCACTATTATGTATTATGTGAGACAAAAAGATAGATTTTACACTGCAGTGTATTGTTGCAGTCTCAGGCAAAATTATTTATTTCCATAACTCTGAGAACTCCAAACACATGCTTATGAGTATCAGTTGACAAATTAATCATTTGTCTAAGACTCATTTTGGAAAGCAGGAAAGCAGTGCTAAGAAACATATGTCTGAACTACAGCTGATAAATATTTTACCCTTTTCAGAGTTTCTCTTATTATCTACTAGAGTAAAAATAATTGTCCTTATTGAAAGGCAGTAGTATAAGCACCTTGTAGTCTCATCTTGTCAGATCTCTGAAATGTAAACAAGGTTAGGAGTGGTCAGTACTAGATTTGGAAACCACCATGGAAATCCATGTTGCAGCTGCAAGTGGTGTTGGTAGACCAGTAAGCAGCACTCTTCCCAGACCTAAGGTCTAATATGGTGACCAGGGATACTGTACTGTAGGAGGGGCCATTCTTTAGATAAGACAGTAAACCAAGATCCTGATTGATTAATCACATGATAAACTTCATAAGGGAAGAGGTGTTATCTAGCATGGTCTGGATAAATTTGCTCTGTATTTATACAATCTGTTTCAAAGTGCCCTAATATTCCCCAGTTATTGCGTTGGTAAAATAATTTCATACTTCCCTGCCTGATCTGTTGTGTATTGTGACTTATAACTGCTGCCTCACATCATCTGCCACAGTGAAGCAACAGGTGGATGAAATGAGTACTACTAGATGTAAAGCATTTTGGGATTCTTTGTAAAGGAATTATAATTAAGGAATAATAGTAAAAAATGAAAAAAAACTGTCTGTAATCTACAATGAAGTCAACAGCCAGAGAAGATATTAAACAACTCTTGCTTAAACTGAGCATATAAGCCTAATTAAAATTAATGAGCAAATAATTGAAATATTTAAAATAATGAGGAAGTAATAGCAAATTAATATATAATAACAGTAATAATATCATATATAATAATAAACTTCTATCAAAAAGTTTTGGATTTAGAAATGCATTTCAGTTGTATAAAAAAGGATCTACTGTAGCATTAGTCAATTAGTGTAGATTAGCATTAATCTCATTTATATTGTGGACATTAAAGTACGTTCGCAAACAATTCCAATCTTTCTTTTCACTTACATTTGACCACTTCCATAGCCCTCAGGAAACACTCCAGCAGATACACCAACTACAACAGTAGGGATGCTGTACCCAATCAGCAAAAGGTAAGCAGAATGCAGCCCCTCTTTGTGGATGACCTTCACTTGTGCCAGGCTTCTCACCAGCAGGAAGAGCTGGAGGGCCTCCAGTAACATCCACACAAAACTGGCCAGGAAGAGAAAATGCAGGGCGCCAGCTATAACTGAACACAATGCCTAAAAACGAACAAAACATTCCCATCAACACTCTACTCTGAATACTACGCACTCCCTCTTTTTCCTCAATTAAATAACACAGAAGATGTTGGAGTTTCCTCCAAAATTTTCCATTCAGTGTTTTTTCAGACTTCAAATGCAATGAGATCGAGTATTTCTATTGTGTAAAAAATAAAAAAAACATTTGTAATATATAACTTATACATAGTTATTAATTGGCTATTGCACTCTTTTCTGAATGTTAGTTTTGTTCACATTGTTTACAACATTTTTTGTGAATATACCATTGTGTATTCAAGTGTAATGTGTTATTCTGGTGTTCTTAAGTACTGTTGGGAGGTATCTAGGAGATGGGATCACCATCTAGAACATCAGGGTATGCGGTTTCCATGTACTGTATATAGAAACCACAGCTATAAAACATATTACCTCTTTTCTGAATATCCATCCATTTTCTAACTGCTACTGTAAATCCAATTTCAGGGGGGATACAGGAGCCTTGCCCAGCAAACAACAGTGGCACGGTGGTTATCATGGCTGCCTCAGAGCTAGGGCGCTGGGTTCAATATTGGATGTATGGGGCTATCTTTGTGAGGTTTGTATGTTCTTCCTGTGTTTGCATGGATTTTCTTCCGGGCACTCTGTTTTCCTCCCACAGTCCAAAACATATCAGTTGGTAGACTTATGAGAAATTGTCCCTAGTTGTGAGTGTGTGCATTCTGTTTGCCTGCCCCACAATGGACTGGTGTCCTGTCCAGGGTGTATCCTGCCTTGCACCTGTTGCTTTATGGGATAGGCTCTGGCTTGCCATTACTATTTTGGAAGAAGCAGTTAGAAAATGGATGGATAGATGTTTGTTCATACATTAAAAATGAAATTTTCTACTATATCTGAGGAATTAAACTAGACAATAGCAGATTCAGATATGGTGGCAAATCACTTTTAATGAGTGATTTGATATAACCACTGGAGTTGTGCAAATGAGATTTGGCTTTACCTACAACATGGCCTACATTATCATCTATGGCTTAGAGGTTTTTAATCACATATATAGGGGCTCCTAGCTTTTATTTCAATTACTATACAAGTTTCCTTGTAGACACTCCACTCTAATCTTCAGAATTCTTTGGTAATCATCTTAGGCACCGTGATAAGTCATGTAATTAGAAACTAATTATGCTTAGTTTATTTTTCAGATCAATAAATTGATGCAATTAAAGAAAAGGGGAAAGAATTCATAAGGAACGTATTAAATCTATCAAAAATAATTTAATAGCAGGTTAGCTGCCCATCATATTTAGTAAGGTATCAGGAGATCAAACTACAAGCTAGGTTTTATTTTAGATTCATTTATCATTTATTTTTCCATAATTATTATACCAACCTGGATGTGTTTGTGTGCCAGGTCCCATCTACAATTTCCCTTCAGGATCAATAAAGTCTTATCTATCTATCAATGTTGCCCAAGTGATGTCAGTAATCCCCATAACATTACTCTGATAATACCATTAACCATGTTTCTGTGATCTCCAGTTGTGTCAGTCACCGTAACAGTGTTCTCCTTGCTCTCTGTATGATTTCTGACTTTGACGCAAGAGATTACCTTATTCTCAGTGTGTGATGCTCCCACCAGAAAAAGTAGCTGAGCCAGGAAGAGGCAGAAGCAGAGGTTGAGGCGAGCCGTGTTGTTGACTTTTGCACTCCAGCTGCAGAAAATAAAGGTTATAATGGCACAGGCAAAAAATGCCAGGCCTAGGATCACAGCAATATTGTTGATCCATTCCAGCAAGTTGTTACTCTGAAAACCAAAGAGAAAGTTTTTTTTTTGTAACAAACCCAGAATGTTTCTTTTCAGTATCTAAAAACTGCTTGGAAAAGCTAATGTTTTTAGACAGAGTATTAGATATAAATATTCACGCTAGGGAACTAGCAGAGAAAGCAACCATTCACATTGGACATATCATGTCTGTAAACTAATGGCTGTTGATAGGTGATCTCTGAATTATAATTTACAACATCTCCAGGTAAGATAAGAGTCAGTAAGAGCTGTGTTAGTGCTTCATTGTATATTAGTTAAGGGATCATAATGCAAATTGTGATAGATCTAGCAAGGCACTTTTTGAGAAGTGCACATGTAAATTGTATTACAATGTCAGATAATAATGTTAAAATGTTATTCCCCAGGACTCTTAACAGTATCCAAACCTCCAGGTGCATGGAGCTTGATTATTTGGTGAAGTGAGTTTGTCCATTACTCTTTTGGCCTGTGTAAGCCAGGTGCAAGGAGGTACCTAAGACATTGTACACACTATATGGGGACTGATGGCACCTCAAGCCTGCAATGCTGGTAAGAGAGTTGGACTTACAAAGCCATACCAAATGGCATCTGACAGCTACACTTTTACATGAGGGATGTAAAAGTACAAATAGTTGGCATCTCCACATTATACAAAATGAGAAGAAAACAATTCCAATCGCACATTTAAATTTTAACCTACATCCAATTACTATTACAGTGTGACTTTTGGAATATTTTTTTCCAATATTACTTGCACTCAGGGGTCTATGCTGATGATTTTTAAAAAAATATTATGGTCCATATTTAAGACTTTTCAAAGTTAAGGCTTATTATTTGAGATTTTGAAGGCCTGCATGAATTTGATTGAAAAATCTTCAACCATGCTGTTAACAAGTTGCTAGAAATACACATACCCCACTTTCATCTTTCATTTGCATTATGAGAGCAAAGGTGGAGAGATGGTTGCAGATGCACACTGTGTAATTTTCATTTGAGTAGTTTGCTGTGCATCCTTCCACAGACCAGAACTTATCCTGTCCTGCATCATTCCAGTAGACACAGGTCATGAGCCCACCTTCTGTCTTTGACTTGTAATGAAAAAAACAATATCATTTTGTATGCTGATGATCAGACAATCCTGAGAGAGATTGTGTCACAAGCTGCAATGTTGGGAAAATTCAGAGCACACTGAAATAACAGCAATGAATAATTCACTTTACCTTCTTGTGCTTAATTGTGAAACTAACTGGCTCTGAAAGATCTGTGATTTTTGTTTTGGGTAACATTGCTGCAATGACATCCGAAAACATTTCTGTCTGATTGTCAGTCTTGAGGAAGGAGGCACTTAAATGTTTCTCCATTCCAGTAAAGGACATAAAAGTTACAGCTGCAGATCCTGGTGAGGCAAAATTCACAAGTTGAAAATGGGCAATGTAGTCCCATGGTTACACTCACAGAAACAACAAAAACTACAATAATAAAATATCCAGCAGAATAAAATATTTTATCATTGCTTTATCCAATATACAGTAGGGTGTATCCAATATAGCAAGCTTCAGGATCAAGGAGGAATAGACTGTGGATAAGATGCCAGTCCACCTCAGGGTACATATACAGTAGACACAAATATGGACACTCTCACATCAGGGACTATTTTCCCAGATGCCAATTAACCTACCAGTATCTCTTTAGGTTTTGAAAGGACTCCAAGCAACCGAACGAAATCCACATGAACGTGGAGAGAACATACAAACTCCATGCAGATAACACTTCGGGAATTTAACACAGGGCCCTAGCACCGTGAGGCAGCAATGCTAACTATGGCACCACTGTGCCATCCTTAATATAATCTTATGTTCTGAAATAGAAATTTAATACTTCTGCAAATCAGGAATTTGCAAATAAGTCTCATGTTTCTCATTATGATAAGTTTAGAAGAACCTCCATCAAGTTCACATCTTGTTTAACAGTGTTACCAATTGAGAGATTAAGCATGAAAATGTAAGTCTGAAGTTTCAAAGACAGAGAAGTCATTTTCAGAAGCCACCTTTTTGTTCCACGCACAAGTTAAGAAATTGCTACTGCGAGCTTAAAAAACAGATGTCGAGCACAGGGCTCTAAATTTGGACACTGGTAGGGAGTTTCTCTCCTTTCCTGTTTCTTTTCTTGCTTCTGAACAAATGCTTTACTAATTGCAATTCCCAAGTATTGTACAGTTTGCTTGTCTTTTTCAAAATGTGTCAGTTACTGGGTTTTTATCTTTGTCATTGCCCTTTCACTTACATTTTGCAGCACCGTACAAGACTAAACCATCCGGAAGGAAACTTTATAAAACTTACTATTGTTGTTCATAGCAATCCCTGTCAGGTTGATTTCCATAGAATTTTCCTTTGTTGTCAAAATAGGGTTTTTGGTCAAATTTGCCTGAGGTCCAATTACAATCAAGCTAATCTCTAAAAGAAAAAAAAAGATTAAATTTGTATTTGGAGGGAAAGGTTTTTAACCTCCAGTGTTGTTATTCAGATGGAAAGTGAAATAAACAATCTGACTGTGACTGGAGACTCCGTTTCCCAATCACCTGGCACTTGTGAGGTATCCACATGTACACATACACACACGCAAACATTTCAGTATCTAAACAAAGGCAATAACTCTGGTTTCCAACGTAAACAAACTAGTCTGGAATTCCTGGGATAGCCTTGCTTGCTCTGTGTGCACACACAAAGTAAAGTAAGGTTGTTCCCATGTTATCAAAATTAATCATTAACTCAAACCAAACAACCATTTTCCTTTGTTTTAGAAGTGAAATGAACCATATTGGTGATCAACTCACGTGTTTCAAATAAATAAGTTGTTTGGATTTCTCACCGGCAAAATGGTTTCTCCCACAACCTGTAGGACCTGAACTTTGGTATGGCAACAGGGGCTGGCTTAGAAGTGCCTCTTTCAGGGTTGTACATGCGTGGATTGATTTGTTAGAAGATACCAAGAGGGGGTAGTATTTTCTTAAACAATATTTATGTACATAAAAGGAGTATGATGTTTTATTTTTGGTAATAATATGTTCATTGTATAGGTGTGTACGTAATTACTTAATGTGTATATCAGAATTCTGATTATTATTTGACTCTCTGTGGTCATTAAAAATCCCAGGGCGTTTCTTGAAAAGAGTAAGGGTGTAACCCTGGCGTCCTGGCCAAATTTCCCATTGGCCCTTACCAATCATGGCCTCCAAATAATCTCCGTCTATGAAATGGCTTCATTACTCTGCTCTCCTTCCCACTGATAGGTGATGTGTGGTGAGCGTTCCAGCGCACTATGGCTTCCGTCGCATCATCCGGATGGATGCTGCACGTTAGTGTTGGTGGAGGGGAGTCACCATTACCTGTAAAGCGCTTTGAGTGGAGTGTCCAGAAAAGTGCTATATAAGTGTAAGCAGTTATTATTATTATTATTATTATTATTATTATTATTATTATTATTATTATTATTATTATTATTGTTGTTGTTGTTGTTGTTGTTATGTAAAATTATTTTGCTTTATAGTGGAATATTCTAGGGGGAGGAGTTTAACCTAGAAAAGGAGCTCTTTAAGATAGGAGAGGGGAGATAGGAGAAGGTTTGTTGTGGGGTAGAATAGGAGCTGCCTACACAATTAATGTACTATAGCTTTGTGTTGTTTGTTTTTCCTGGATAGTTTTTTTCACTTTGTTTTTTCACTTTGTTTTTTTGGATGTGGACTTTGGGAACACAGTTCCTCTTAATAAACACCATTGCACGTCTTTGCAATTACGGCTGTGCCATCATTATTGTTACATTCTATCTATGCTTCTAAACTCTTCAAGGAGGAGACTGTGGCACAGGCAGTTCTCCAGCTGGTCCAGGAGATGGAGATTCATTACAGGGATGTCAATTCAAACATTTGACTCTTGTTTTTCCTAAATCTAAAGTGTTAGATTACAATTTCACTCTCTTTCAAGGTGCAACCTTTAGAGGTCATTAATTATACAGTATATATATATGTGTGTGTGTCACATGTCACAGATTACAGATAGTGCTGTTATGAGTGCCAACAAGGATAGTTTTCAGCTACTGTATATACCCAGGGTTTCTGTTTTCACTGTTTTGCTGGCCTGTGTTTCTGTTGGAGTGACCAGGGCAGATACCAGCATTTCTGTAACTTTCAGAGCATCATCAGCAACGTTGACTATGTCTGTCTCATCTCGACTTAACAGTTTCCCAGCAGTATCCAAAGCAGCAGTTAAATAGTTCTTCACAATCTGTGGGAATAAAATAAGGAACATCAATACTCGCTGTTTTTAGTAGTCTGAGGTTCTGTTCCACATAATTCAGTCTTTCAGATCAATGACCTAGGCCAAACATTTAAGGGTCTTATGAAGAAAAGGAAGTAATCTGTCCCTGACTGCTGTTTTGGTTGATATGACCTTATTCAACAAATACATAAATAGAGCATTTTTAGAATGAATCATACAGCGCAAAGCAACAAAAACACTATTAAACTGAAGTTTCTACTCATAACACCACATAAAAGGAATGGGTTTAAAATTATTTTCTGAATATTACATCATGAAACTTTAAATTTGTGCACTCCAATGCCTTCTTAGTATGAATTACTTGCAACTTGCAACTCATACTTCAAATACAAGGTCAAAAGATTACATCAAGATTTTTAACTTGAATACTAGGACAGTTATGGGGTTTAAAGGGAGAATATTCCAGATTTCAGATTTCATGTTGTTTCATTCTTTTTTAACATTATCTATGTATTGTGCCAAGGCTTGATTATTGGGTTTCATCTGCATAGTAATAAAATATCGCTATATGGAGAAAATATCTCTTTATAGAGATATATGGTGCTATACTGTAGATGTAAATAATTTTAGGGTAACGTACTGCAGATACTATAAAGAATGGAACGAAGAACAGGGCCATCAGGGATTTTCTTTCATTTGATCAAATACTGATCATAAAAGTATAAAAAGTGATGCAAGGGTAAAAAATAGTTATTTTTCACATTCGCAACTATGTATAGATCTGCACTCAATTGATACTATACATGCAGTAAACCATTCTCCCACAATACAGTAACTAGTTACAGACACATTTTACAACATTTTATTTCAGTTAGGAAAACCTGTATGTCTTTATCTTTATCCTTCTATGGTGTTAATTAATTTATATTGTCTTATTTCTACTATCTCCTCTCCTTGTGTGTTTTTTTTCTTTTCTGACTGTAAAGCCCTTTGAAAAGCAATTCTGATTATTCATGATGATTATGATGTTTGGTGAATGACTCATAACAAGATAAGACCAGATGCACTGTATATACAGCATGTACAATGGATCATAATCACACCTACAATTTAAATAGGATGAAATCATAAAATTTTGTACAAGGCCTGATAGACATATTTATGTTTGATTACCACTGCCATCAGATATAAACTCCAACAAAGTACACACATAGGGCACCTCTGAAGTGCAGCTTATGTATTGTTTGGTGTTCTATGAATAAATATAAAAAATCTACTTCTATAATGTATTTATTTTTTATTAAGACAAAAAAATCTATACTGACCCCTTCTGGAAGAACAATGTTTGGATTGTTTTTTAAATTATCGCTCATGCTATTGAGGAAGCACATCTGCTTAGACTGACCCTGGAAAAGAATGTAAATAAAAGTCAAAATTAAATAGAATAAACAAATGGAACTGTACATATTTAATGTTCATTAAATTTCTTTACACACTATGTCTATTTGTTTTAATTGTGACTAAAGGCGAGTTGTCTGTGGGTGACACAATTATGCAGTGGGAGCATTGCTGCCATGCAGTTCTGGAGCCCTGAGCTCAGTTCTAGGGGAGTGTGGAGTTTGCATATTTTCCCCATGTTCTTCTCATATTCCCTATGCACATTTTTGGTTAGTTAGCTTATGGGAAACTCTATACTGGATAAAGTGACTACAAAATGGATAAATGGAATAACAGCAGTTTAAATGGACCTGGAGTGTCAGATGAGGGCTTAAATCAATACTGGGTGCTGGTGAGGCATTACAGAAACAGAGAAAAAAACACACACACAAGATTATTAGTGAATTGGCCTCAATTGGGTGAATCCAGCATCCTGTATAAAGGTTAAGTGAGTGAATAGACCGAGTCAACTCAGTGGAGTTGGACTCTCACTGCCATGTTTGGCAAGCTAACAACAGTGCCTGAAGAGAAGACTTGATGCTGGGCTGAGCAAGTTACTCACTGACAGGTGTTTTACTGGGGGCAATCTTTACTGTCAGGGGAAAAGTGAGATACCAGCTCTCAGGGTAGGTACCAGCAGAATTCCACAGTGGATTGATCAATACAACAAGCAAGCTGTTCTAGGGAGTGCTTTAGTAAGCTTGTCCTTGTTTTACACCTTATTTTGGTTTCCTGTGCAGTTTTTATGACATTTGTGACAACCTCTTGACTTAAAGCAAGGCAGTTTAGTTACCAATACCCAAATCTTGGGAGCTATCTTTCACAAATGGCTGATAATACTGAAGAAATCCAGCATCGTCTGAAATCTGGAATTGCAGCTCTTGATAGCCAGAGAAAAAAGATGTTTAAAAAACATCACATCAAAACGTAAGTAAAAATGATGGTCTACCTTTTATCCATTATTGATTTTTTTTTATATATCGTTAAAACATGAACAGCATACTGTACTGGCAACACTTACAGGATAGAAGTAAATTTGAGATCCAATACTGTATGTCAGAACAAAGCATCTGAATAGGTAGAGTATGATAAAATTGCAGAGTACACAAGCAGACATAAGGTGAGAGAAAACTGTCATGATCGTTACTCCTCCTCTTAAGGGCGCTCCAGCCCTTCCTCATTCTGTCCTATTCCCCACACCTGTTCCTTATTCCAGCCCCTCTTTAGTTCCACCTTTAAAGCCAGACGCAGGCGTTTGCCCGGCGCTTCTCATTAAATCCCGTTTCGTGAGAGCCCGGGGTCCTGCTGCGTCTGGCTCCATTATGGTTTTAGTTTCCTGTTCCTGGTTCCTTGTTCCGCCGGTCCCGACCCTGGTTTTTAATTACTTTGGATGGATACCCTGGTCTTGGACGGGGACCTCACATTTTGGATTTCCCTTTTGGATTTATGCTTGGATTGTTTGCCCCGGACTCACTTCCCCTGGACACCTGCTCACCTCGGACACGCCCCCCTGTCTCCTGACCGACTCCTGCATGATATTTTTCCCTATTGTTTCTTCACCTTTCGGATCGTGTCATCTGCATAGGGCCCGGAAAGAACTGTTCCTGACAAAAAACTTGCTCAAGCTGTTGAAGACAATGTCTTGAAGCAAGTTATTGGTTTTATCAATTACCTTTGAGTTCATAAAAAACAATCTCCCTCACCCACAAGGGGCACTCAATTAATTTGAACACATTTTATTACCTTTCTCATCAGGTAGTGTTAATCCAAGCAATGCAACTACATTCAACTCCCACACCTCCCAACCCCCTGTCCCATACTTCCTTCTTTTCTCTTTAGTAACTCACATTTGGGCAATCCATTGAAAGCATCTCTTCCTCCAAACCTAAAAGACATAGAAAATCAAACAGAACATCCACGTTTTATGTATTTTATACATTAAAGTTGAATGTTTTCAATATAAAAACATAATTTTGCTTTTTACACAAGTATTTTTACTTTTGCACACTGTTATTCCAAATTCCCAGTTAATTCCAGGGGAGGCAATGTAAGTATCTTCACAGGAACAGTCGTAGCCTCCTGCAGTGTTGGCACACACTGCATCCAGACCGCAGGTCATTGACTCTCGGGCACACTCATCTATATCTGTGAAAAAAAAAATGTTAAAACTTGCAGTGCTTGCAGGGCTGGCCCTGGTCATAGGCAAAGCCGATGACTGCCTAGGGCTTCGAGGCCACCAGGAGGAACCTCAATGTGCAACACCACATTTTTTTTAATTAGCATGTTCAAATGTGAACAAAAAATGCCCTATAGTGGTTTTTCCCGTTGTGGCTGTGGATTATCCTAATGGAAGCCGAGTCAAAAAATGACCAATCATAATCAAGTATGTAATGTTTCTGAAGCACAGAAAAGATGATCTGAGATCTCAAAACAGAGATACGCCAAATCTAGTCATCAAATCAAATTCAATCATGCAAAATAAAGTAGTAATTTGTTTTTCATTTGGATTTGAGTCTGTCAGATTCATGAAACTAGCAAACAATAGACAAGCCACATTTTCAAGCTAGGCACATAGACTACTTAATCAGTTTTACTAGAGGTTAAGAGTGTAGCGGCGAGGCTTAATAATAAGACAGAATTAAGTGTTTCTGAGCTTTCCCAAATTAGGCCTCATTTCTCTGTTCATCTCTGTGGTGCAGCCACAGAGAAACCATTCATGCAAGGTGATTTAAGGTCCAAGGACAGCTCCCAAAGGGGGATGCACTTAGCTAAGCCTGGCTATCATGATCAATGGTCACCCATTGGCGCCTATCTGTCTAGGGAGTGCCAGTTGGACATCTGGACTGCATTACTAAGTGTCAGGACTAAGTGACTCATATCTCACCTTGATCAACCAATCAGGGACTGGTAGGGCCGAGTAACCCACGTTGGACTCTGATGCCCATGGAACTTTCAGCCAATCAATGAGCTGAAGTTCCTCCAGGTAAAAACAGGCAACACAGAGAGCCTGGGAGATTCAGATTCAGATTGAGATTCAGATTCAACAAGATTCAGACAAGATTGAGATTCAGAAGGGATTCTGGAGAGGATTCTGTGGACTGTTCTAAAGGGAATTCAAAGGAGAATTCCAGGGCAGGACGGCCCAGGAGCAGAAGGCTCCCAAGGGCAGGACATCCTCGCAGCGCGCCTCCTGACCATCCTGAGACTCAGCCCGGACAACCACGGAACGGCCAGTGTGTCCGAGTGCCAGAACTTTCCTTTGTTCTAAGAGTCTAGAGTGGAGGTTGCCAGAGAGTAACCAGCAGCAGGCCTCGTGAACAGGTCGGAATTGTGGACAGCTGAATCACTATTCAGAACTAGCTCTTCATCATAACCGAACTGGTCCTCTTCCTGACTTGCTGGGACCCACAGTCATCTTTTCTCCTGTGCACAAACTTTGCTAGTTAAAGCCAACAATGAGCATCAGCAGCGCACCGTCGCAAGCCGCACAGCACAGCCTGGCACGGAGCCAGAGAGCGCGGATTGGACAGCAACAGCCTGCAACTGTTTCTTTGTGCCCGCAGGAGATCTGAATCCCCAGAGATTGGATGAGTATTCAACTTCAATGCATTACAGCTCGAGAATTCAATTGTTATCCAAACCAGTTGATATCAATTTAATTCCTAAGAGTTATGTACTTGTTTGAGTATCTAATGTAGAAGTTGTAACCAAGTTCACTTTACGAAACGGTCTTAATGAATGATATACTGAACGTATGTCCTCTTGATATGTATAACTCTTTGTAACTGATTGAATATATATCTTTTGTATTCTGATAACCCTCTCGATAAGATCTGTTAGGTTTATATGCATATTCTATGTATTAATAAATGTATCCTCGTGTATTAGTACCTGTGTGCGCGTTGTTTGAGTTATGTCGCATGGTTGGATTCTAAAGCCACCAAAAGAATCAACTTTGTGATTTACTGCTACAATTAATAATTGTCTCAGTAAATGCCCAAACCCTACAGAACTGGTGCCTTCAGAGAGCCACTATGATTACATATTTGGCGTCCCTGAACCGGTTTTCTCTACATTATTTGGCGTCCCTGAGTCGGCATAATCTACAAGAGATTCATGTTGTTTCTCGCAATTGTATACATGCCACATGGGTCAACTGGCTAAAAATCGGTGCTCCCTAACTAAACAAAAGCATGAAAGTGAATTAAAATACAAAAGACTGTTCAGTGATTATATGAAATAAACATGAAAAGCATTGTTTCTTCTATTTCATTACATGGGTGTATCATGAACCCAACCTGTAGCCTTTCAAATTCAGTCACTCTTCCAGTGACACTAGCAGGAACAGGGAGGAGCTTTTTTTGCTACCATCTCACATGACCATCTCAGTGGACTAGCTATCATGATCATTGCAATGAAGTGGATAGACTACAATCGTATAAAGATTTAACTGTTGATTTTGCCACCCAAAAATTTAGGTTAATTGCTGAAAAAGAAGCTTAGGTGAAGAAGCTGAAAACACCTGCACTTAACAAGTAAATCTCTTCATCCACCCCCACAGTAAGTTCTGTCACAGGGTATTTCCATTTTTCCCCATGTACACATTGTTCGGTTTCCAAAATCAATCTTACTATCAGGGACAGGGGACTTTTTAACCAGAGTCATTAAACTGCTAGTGTCATGTGGAGCGATTACTTCCTGAGCATTAATTAAAAGGGCAATTTGCAAAATTAATAACACTCTCTCTACCTTTTTCCTACCCAGGACTGTATCCCTGCCTTGGACATAACAGAAACCAGTTAGTTTCTGCTTATGCACAGCACAGGAAGAGACTTTATGTCCTGTCTTCTAGCAATAAAAACAAACCTGTCCCTTACTTGGAGCTCGCTGATTAGGGTCCTTGACCTCCCCCTGTGTCCTTACTGCCTCGGCAGTGCTACCTTTGAGGTCCCGGCTGTCACTGGTATCCCTGGGTGCAGAATATGGGCGTCATTGATACCCCCTCATCAGGCATTGATGTACTGAGGGGCCAACTTAGCTGCTGTCCACCCATCAGCTGGCCCGTGTTCTTTCACCCAGGTCCTGGTGTCATAAGGGAAAACACGTAGCAGCTGCTCCAAAATCATGGCCTCGGCAATCTACTATTTGGAACCCTGCTCCAGGCAAATCCATTCTGTACGAACCCTTCAGATATCAGTAGGTGTTTCCCCTGGTCGAATTGTTTTCATTGTTTCATACGCTGTCGGTATGTTTCTGTTGAGATGTCAAATTTAATAAGTAGTGGCTCATTTAGGTTACTGTAAGTGTTGGATCAGTCCTCATCAATGGAGCTTTACGCCTCCAAGGCCTTGTCTGTGAGCAGATGCACTAGCCAACAGGCCCACTCCTCTTCTGGCCACGTCCAAGTCCTGGCCATGTACTTAAATAGCATGAGATAATTTTCGATGTTTCACCTTGTTGGTAGGGGGGCATCTTGTGCTCTTTCCAGAACATGCTCTCTGCAGAAGCACATGTAGCAGACATGGGTGTTGAACTCTGTGGACCCTGCTTCTAATCCAATGATGCACTGTGGTGTGTTTTTGTGGTGCCAGCATGGAAACACAAATCATGGATTCTCTGTTGTCTCCATGCTTCCTGGTGTTGCTCCCTGAACCTGCGGTGCCAGTTCAACCCTGGGTAAAACTACAATGTCCCGAAGGGAAGTTTTAAGTCCACATAATTCTTCCAACAGCCCCTCCTCACTCTTTTGTTTTATCCAGACAGAAAGTCTCAGAGCAGGGCCACCAGCTCCTCTTGAGGTTCCGTTATGGATGAGGCTTGTTGAGGGGTGACTCTGGGCCACACTCCCAGTTCCTCACAATATCCTTCCTCATCCCCTGATGACCCAAGGTTCATCTGCTTTCAACTTTGGCCATGCCTTTGCTTGTGAATGAAGGCCTGCCTGTTTTCTGCAGGGAGGCACAGTCTTGTGGCTAGCCATCTCACTCTGCCACTAAATGTCACAGGGAGGGCTGGAGGGGTGCCCAAGTAAGTTCTTTTAAAATGAAATGATAGCTCAACCGCAATAGCACTCAGGTGAAAAAAACAACAAAACAGAAAAAATACAAAAAACCTTTCTCTGTGAGCTATATCTGGGCAGGGCAGTGGCTCTGTGGCTAAGGATCTGCGCCTGTGGCTAGAAGGTTGCCGGTTTGTATACGGCGACTGGCAGAGGAATCCTACTCTGCTGGGCTCCTGAGCAAGGCCCTTAACCCCAACTGCTCCAGGGGTGCCATATAAATGGCTGACCCTGCACTCTGACCCAAAGTTTCTCTATCTGTGTGTGTGTCTCTGTGTCTCATGGAGAGCAAGTTGGAGTATGTGAAAAGACAAAATTCCAAATACAAGAAATTGTATATGGCCAATAAAGTGATCTTATCTTATATCACCACACTTAGGTCTCTCTTTCACAAAAGCCATCTTACCTTGACAGGGACTTGATACATTAGTCAACATGACACCAGTGGGAGGTTGGTATCCAGTATGGCATGAACAGCTATAACTCCCAACTGTGTTTGTACAGTTGGCATTTGGGCCACAGACAGAAGGGATGCTTATGCACTCATCAATGTCTGTAAAGAGTCAAGTGTTGGATATCATTATCAAAGAAAGCAATGTAGGGAATGAAATGATACATTTCATTCCCTACTGCATTACTTAAGCCTATTTTACAATACAGTGCTTTACAAAAGAATCCACCCATTTCCAGTGTTTTTTTTGTTGGAGTATATATGATTTACATTTTTTTCAAAGTGACGATTGTTCAAAATTTGATTGCTCAAACTGGACACTTTCATGGGAGAAAGAAGTTAAATTATGTAAAAGCTTCAAATAAAAATTAAAAACACTAAAATACATTTTCTTCAGTCAAATTCTAATATTGAGGAAAAAAAACATTAATTTGAGTGGCTGGGGAAATGACAGTGCTTGCAGTCAAACCTTCTCTAAATTAAGAGGAATGAACCAGGAAGGCAACTTCAAGGGGGAAGTTAGGAAGAACATTAGGAAAGATGATCATAGTGTTGTGGGCAGCCAGGAAGTATTTATAAGTAGAACAGTGGAAGTGTGAAATTTCACTTCCTCCTGAATTTCTGTTAATCAATATGGTCATTCATTTGTTTTTGTATTGTTCTTATAGTGGTAATGGAGAACATACTGTACAGCTCTAAAGTTGTTAAGCGTGTGTTGGTGTAATGGCTTAGAGGTGTGCTAGAGGTTGGAGGTTCGAACCCAGCTGTTGCCATAAGATCCCCAATTCAATTATAACCTAAACCTATCCCTACACACCCTACCCCTGCTGCGATTGGAATATACACAAAGCGCTGAAAGTTTTACAGTAGATGATCAGGTGTTTTGCAGACATAGGGATAGTATGTAATTCTGACTTTATGAACTCTTAATTGGCTAATCCTTCAGTCATTCTCTCTGATGCAGTGCATCAGCTTGTCAGGTGACTGAGGGTGGAACATTATTTCCCACTGCTTTCTGGGGAATGTAGTTTTGGCAAGAAGCTCTATCTTGTTTCCATCTATCACTCTCTCACAATTCATCATGCGTGAATGAGTCAAATTAAAAATAAAACGTGTTTACAAAGAAAGTGAATTACAGTAATACTACCAGCTATATAATACATATATTTAGATACTTAAATTAAAATAGTTATTAATTTCTTTAGATACGCGATTCCATATTATATTCCCTAATAATTAAATTCTAAAAAGTGTGTGTTTCTTTTACTGCGATAACGAGTGAGTATTCATGGAAAAGGTTAATCACTTAACTCATTTAACTTTTGTATGTTTTGTGATATCTAGAAACATCAACAAATTCCATATAGTGTCGATAATATTTACTATTTTAGTTTTTCAAAAAATGTTTATTTGTTAAAAGAAAAAAATCATGGTGACAGCTGGGATTGAAGCCCCAACCTCTACCACACAAGGAACACCCCTATGCCATTACAACAACACACCACTTAACAACTTAAGCTGTAGCTGAAAAGCACAGGTAAAATGTCTTAACGTAATCATAGGTGAATGAGTTAAACTGATGCAGACGGTTGCAAAGTGGACCACGGTAATACTTTGAGCTTACAGCCTGTCCAAAGACATTCATTATTTATACTATTTATAATATCTTCCATAAAGACTTTGGTTGTGTACTTTTGTCCAACTGAGCAATCTTGCTTTTATAAAATATACTGACTTTTTAACGTTTAATGATTAACATGCTGTAATACACAATTTAAAATTATTAAAAGTCTAAAGAGTATACAACTTAAAGATTGTCCCTCAGCAGTGACTGGGATTCAAAACCGGGCGTTTTCTGGCAACAGCTCAAAAGCTGTATATGAGACGTTGAGCTTTATTAGCTCCACCTGGTGATTTTACAAGGTGCTGCCGGATACTATTATCATAACATGCAGCATGATACGTTATGATGTGTTATGATGCGCCACGCCTATCTCATTTTGATGCAGAATGTACTTCGCACATTTTGAATGGCTGGATCTGTAAATGAAAACATAAAAGCAAATGAATGTCTTAAAATAATTTGAAACTAATCAAATGAAAAGGGGTCTGAATATTTGCATGCTGCATATAATGTAAAAGCTGAACTTAGCTTTTAGAGACAGTAAAATGCTTTTTTCTATTCAAGATTCAGTGCTTTGCAGCTGGTCTGTAAAGCGGTAGAATGCACACAGAGAACATCTCATGAAGATATGGTAATAAATCTTTTTTTTTAATCTGATCTGCAGTGTCTGAATTTAACTAGCCAGGAAGGGTTTCATACTGACAAAAGAGATGTGGCTTGTGTACTTTAAGAAGGGAGGGAATAATCAACAAATGAGCAGGCAGTTGTTATTCAGTAGAACTGAAAAAGGTTACATAAGCATGTGGATAGAATGAACAATAGAACTTGAGCTCACCATTACATGGTAGTGAATTATTTGTCTGTGCGACTCCAGGAGGAGGGAAGAATCCAGAATAACAAGCGCAGATGTAACTTCCAACAGTGTTTATACATTGGGCATAAGGACCACAGACAGTAGTGTTAGCTTTGCACTCATCGATATCTGCAGAAAAGCACATTCCTAATAATTACTTGTATCATCTCCAATAGACTGATTATTTACCTTTACAAACAAAATACCGAATGTACTTGTTTACTTTCATCCAGCATTAAGCAGAAATTTATTTTTATTCAAAGATGTCTTTATTTTTTTGTGTTTTAAATCCTCATTAGGTTCTCTCAACCACTATGTTTTTTATGACATGTTCAGTGGGATCTTGAATTTAATCTCCTCACATGCCCGGATAGTGCCCACCCAGTTGGATGCTGCATCACCGCCATGGATCCAAGAAAGGCATCGTGGATAGGGTTATTGTTTAGGAGGCTTTTGCTGGTCAACAGAGATCTGCATGGAGTACTGACATACAGAAGACAACATGGATGGATGGATTAATACCCTCATTCATTTATTTCCTTTTTTTTAATTATATAATGTTAACGTGCCCGAAGGGGTTGAGGAGCCAGTTGACCTTGGTCCCATAGAGTTTTTGTTTCTCCTTACTAAGGAGTTTTTAAATTCCTCTCCTCCGATGTCTTCTGGTTTTCTGTTCTGTATTCACAAAATGTATGGTTACTTGTATTGTTAAGCTCCTTGGGGCAACCTTGTTGTGAAAAGCGCTATATAAAAAGAAATTGAATTGAATTTCTCTCATTGACCAATCCAGGTGCACAACAGGAAGCTGTACTGTAAACATGGTGAACTGTTTATCGATATTCTGTCATCATACCAAGGGTTTGCAGCCATCATTTGTTCCAGGCATAAATGTTACATTGACTTTCTTCTGTTTTGTTCCATTGTTTTTCTCCAGAATTAACTACTAGTAAAATTGAATAAATATGTTAATAAGACAAAAAAGTTGTAAATAAGTTTTCCGAATTACTTTGTTTCTTTCTGTACTGTACATCAGCATGGTCCAGATGTACATAAGCTGTGTCTGAGACCCTGCTGGAAGCAGCAGACATGAACACCAATACCTCTGAGGTGTAAGAGGGGAAATTTGACTGAGGGATCCAGGATTTAACATACAGTACCAAGGCAAATAGTGAAAAGTATAAGTACTAAATGTAAAGGATATTAAAAAGAACAGAGATATGGCATTATTGAATAGAGGCTCAGTTAGAGGTCAAATTCTAATATTACACTTCTGCTTCATCACACATAAAAGCATCCTGACTGAACACCGTACTACTACGCATCCTCTCAAGCACCATATCCCACCATCACCACTGCAGCAATTCTCCCTTATAAGTGGGGAAGGACATAACAGATCTTTGTCCCTCACCCTAATGTCCTCACCCTGGCAGGTTAAAATCAAAGTACTAAGAATGTCATCTCTTTATTCATTGGCATGTTTCATCATTATTAGAACATGTTCAAACAACTGAAAGAGATATTTTGATATGTATGTGAAGTGCTTGAAAAGATGCACACAGAGCTGTGTGGGCTTAAACTATGGTCTTAAACTGATAGCAAAAAACAAAAGTATTACCATGGGAGTATGCTAAAGGCCCTCTGAAGTAGACAACTTCAATACACATCAGTAGCAAACACACTAATGTCTGCTGCAGGTGATGTCATAATAATGATGGATCTTAACTTTAAAAAATCACAAATCTTAAATTAAAAAATACATACTTATAGGTAAATATAAAATATTGAAGTGATGAATGCTGACCACAGGGCCTCAAACTGCACCCCTGACCCAGCATATCATTCGCTTTAGGAGTGCACATTTCGGTAATCTGTCACGGTTGGCTTGCGGAAGTCCTCCAGGCTCCATAGATGTACCGATGGTTCCCTTTTGGAGAAGCCTGCTCAGTCCCAAAACCCAGTCCTTTACAGCAATTAGTCCCCAAAAGATAATTTCCTCTTCTCACATGGAAAAACTCAATTCCACTATGAGAACTGGAATGGACGAATTCCTGACGATCTCCCAAATTCTCCATTTCCCTTCCTTAAACACAGGGCCAATCAGCTGATCCCTTATCTGCCTGTGGAATTCCATTCCACAAGAGTCCAATCAGCCAATGAAAGCAGGTGTGTCCAATTTACTGGACAGAAGGAACAGACATTATCAAAGCCTTGGCTTGCTCTATCACAGTTGATTTAGTTTAACATTTTAGCATTTGTGCAGAAAACAAAAGTATATCCTGGAATTCACTAATCAGCACAGAAGTAACAGCAGTGAGGCTAATGGTCTGTAGTATTTAGGTTATTTAAGTTATCATAATTAAGATCTTGATTCAGCTAGACTAGTTCTGTGTACATCGCAATTCTAGACAATTTCCTAGGGCAAAATAGAACAGGATCGTGTACATGTTCAATGGACAGCTCACTCTACATCATGCAAACCTAGTTAAAAGACAGGGTCATATGCAAATTGCCCTGCATAGTCATGAAAAAAAACATGGGACATTTAAAAGAGAAACTCACCAGGAAGTATTCAAATTCAAGGTATATTCACAAACTTTAGAATTATAAATGTAAGACTAATTCATAAAAATGAGTTAGTTAGATCTATATATATAGTCATCTGTGACTGATAAAATTTGGAATTCAATCAAATCAAAACATTGATTGCAAAATAATGTATTATTATTATTATTATTTTTATTATTATTATTATTATTATAAAAGTTTTACTATTTGGAATGTTCTACTAACTCCAGTTTTCTGCATAAGGTAACACAAAACACAAGTAACAGTGCAAGTTTGACTAGTTTTATTTCAGAAAATTTACAAAATCTAATATCTTGGCTACACCATCAGTTGTTGACAAAAACATAACTTAGTTAATCTTAGTTCATGCAGGAGAATATCGAGCTTGGCATCTATAGCTGATTTACTGCTGATTCCTCTCCTGAGGCAGAAGAGCATTAATAAAGTATATACTGTACATACAGTACTTGACAACCTTGAAAGGTAAATGTAAAGTAAATCTTTAAATTTAAGTATACGGTGTAATTTGTAGTTAATGTATACAGTGTAATTTATTTTCCTTTTCTATTTCCATTTTCCTTATTCCTCATTCTATTTCTAGAATTCTATTTACATTATATTTCCTTATCTATTATATAAGAAATCTGTTTCCTTATTCTATTTCTATTTTCTTGTGTATATCTTCTTTATGGGGCATTGTCTGCAATAATTCCCACTGTTTGTTTGCAGTGTATTAACTTTTAAGTTATGAAAACAAGCCAACACTTGAATATTGAAGTTTTATGTTATAATATTTTTATCAAAGTTCTTTCCTTGAATTAAATTAAACGACACAATAGATATGATAGCATGACAAAATCTACTAGAAATTAATAAGGACAGGTAAGATAACAGTCAGAACTGAATTAATGTTTTAGCTGTACTTCACAGCTAACATCTGACGTGCTTGGTGATGTTACCATTATGGTCACACATGCTTTACATTTTCTGTGGTTCTCTTCCTCTGTCCAGTCGTAGTGTATCTGTTTGGTCATGTCACAGATGTACTTTAACAGGGGAATGTCTTTGCATAAATGCAAGAGGGAAATGAATAAATGCTGCAGGAAATAAACACACACTTCCACCTTTTGGAGCAACGTCAGCAACTGAATCACTAGTATTGTTCTCTCTAAAATTGCACCTTGTAGATTTGTTTCACAGTCTTTTATGTTTAAAAATTTAATTATGTTAAAGAAAAAGGAAAAAAAGATAAAGGATGTCACGTGACACAAGAGAAGAGGATAAATTAAGTGAACACAAGTCAACAGCTCTTGACAAAGAGTACAGTGCTCTGAGGTACCAATGATAAGAGCCCTACACTTGTAGGAGCCCTAGACTGTATGAGGACAAACTTGCTGAGCTACTAAAGTGCTTGAAAACGCAGCAGTCACTATTTACAATGAAAGTTAGCTGCCCATGAAGTATATGAAGCCACAGTCATGGCAAACTCTATGATAACAAGCAGTTAGCCATACTTATTTTGAAAGGGTTCATTATAAAGCAATGTTCATTTAAGGTTTCTCAAATATAAGTCTCCCAAAAAACTTTATCTGTCTGAGAATCTTAACAGTTCTAACAGAATAAAGAGTTTGCCATTGATGAAACAATGAATGTACTGTATCTGATGTGGCAGAGCATGTGATATTGCATAACAGAAATAATATAAATATAACAGAAAAGTTTGTAGAAGTGGTTCTGATGAAAGCCACAACAACTGTAATGATCCTGCTGCTTAGTGAGACTAGCAGCAGACCAGGAGTTGTTTGGGAGAATCCACGTGTTGGGTGAGAGATGACTGAGACCCAGGAAAACTCTGGAAGTGCACTGACTAAGACAGGACACAGGCAGAGCTTCAAGGTTGCAGACAGGAAGGTGGTGTTGACAGGCAGGGCCTCCAAGCTGCCCTTCCAGGCAGCCACACAGTGGCCACAGAACTGCAGTCATATTGCTAAGGTGGTAAAAAAGTGCTGGGTGACACTTTCAAGAGGGATGGTCAGTCAGGCAGTCCTGAAGTTGTAGCACTAGAGATATGTTGGCCATTGTCAAGCTATCCAGGTTTAACATGGGGATATGAAAACAAAGCCAGGGAGAGACCCAGGAATTGGAGTCAGTTGGAGCTCAGAGAAACTGAGAGTTGTCTGAGCAACCCCTAAATATCCGCGAATCACCAGGACAAGTGTGATGCTAATTGCCCCAGGTGATCTGGGTCAGTTGATGTCCACTCAGCTCATGAGATGGGCACAAAAGTGGGGTAGGCAGATCACAGGAGGAGTACGTCCAGCCAGGATATCCAGCCAGCCAGGAATTCCTCCAAAGCAGTGCCCTGATCCTGACAGAACGAGGACCCAACAACTTGATTGGCAGGAAACCAGGGCGAATCAGACTATAAGTCTGCGCAGGCCCCACTCCTTTAGCCACCACCAATTGGGTGGTACCAGAGACACAGGAAGGAGGGATCAGGGGTTCAGGAACCATAGCAGATTTGTCTAGGACAGAGAAGTTGGGCGAATCTTCCTCTAGAATCTTCTTTGGGAGACAAAGGAGGTTGGACTCCAAGAAGAAATCAGACTGCAGGTTCAGAGTCTCATCTTCTTCATCTTCATCTGGACAATGCATTTTGGTACCAAACCAAAAAGCCAAACACTTGGAGTTCCAGGGCTCTGAGCAGAAGGAGTGTTATGGCTCTATAGCCATGGAATCTCCAGGGTCAGAAGACAGAACTTGAAGCATAGAGACAAGGTTAGTCACAGAAGCAGAAACTGCTAGTGTCAAGTTCAATACACAAAGAACACTACAAAATTATCAGGCAAGTAGGGTCAAGCAGAGAGATGCAAACAAGAACTAAAAGACAATCCAGGAATAAAGATCAGAAGGACAAAACAAGAAGTCAAAAACAAGCTTGTGAAAAATGCAATGAAGACTTAAGTGAGTGAGTGGGCAAAGCAAGTAACAGATTATTTA
This sequence comes from Lepisosteus oculatus, assembly GCF_040954835.1. Classification (NCBI taxonomy): domain Eukaryota; kingdom Metazoa; phylum Chordata; class Actinopteri; order Semionotiformes; family Lepisosteidae; genus Lepisosteus; species Lepisosteus oculatus. The sequence continues at coordinate 21,569,921 of NC_090706.1, forward strand.
CATTACGGAGCTATGGATATCCAAATCAGTCTTGTTACTAAGGTAACTGATGGATTAACAGCCTGAGTAGGTAATTGACTGCAGAAGACAGAGGATTTATGGTTGCACACAACTGCAGAATTTTGATAGCAGGCGTGATGAGTTTGAGTAAGTTTACAAAAAAGAATGGATGAAAATGGCACCATCCTGGTGAGTGAGGTTCTTCCATAAAGAGATACGGCTGAAATGGCTTCCAGATGTGCCTTCACTAAGTATAGAAAATTCAAGTACAGTGTATACTTAAATGCAGGAAAACTGCAGTTTTTGCCTTTATTTATTTTTCTTTAATGTTCAATAAAATTCGATAGCATTGGAAAGGGATGAATACATTTTCAAGGCATTGTATAAAGTAAGAATAGACAGTTCTGGATAGCCAGTGTGTCTGCAGTTTTCTAAATTCCCTAAAAGCACCAGTACCTGATGTGCCCATAGACAGTGTTATTTTCATCACAGTAAGCCACTAATGAAGTTATTTTTAATCAATAAGAGCCTAAATGGAATGTATACTTCCCAACACACTAGTCTTCCAAGATCAAGATTTCCATTCATGCATGCATTATATTCTGAATGATGTACTAATACTCTGATAACTGAGCAATCGCAAACAAGCAATGAGTATACATGTTTAGCGGCAAGGCTTATTAAAATACAGGAATTAAGTTTGCTGCTCCCTTGCCAGTCTCTCTCCTTCATTTCAGTGGTCCTTGATACAGAGAGGCCATTCTATTTGGTTCACATTTAAGCTGTTTTTCTAGCCGATAGAGTGTCCTGATAAGGAACAGCTCCCAATGCTGAGATTCTCCAGCAACTCTAATAAATGGTCATCTCTGGTGCCTTACTGTCTAGGAGAGTCTCATCCCAAGTTGTTTACAACGCCAAGGTCAGAGTGCATGGTTACTCATCTTCCACCTTGATCAGCCAATCAGGGACTGGTAGGGCAGGGTAAAGGGTAACCCCACGTGGGTCTTGGATGCCCACGAAACTTTCAACCAATGAACAACCGTAGGTCCTCCAGGTAAAACAGGCAGCACAGAGTCCCTCCGTGCGCCTCCTGGACATTCTTGACACAGCGCCTCCTGGACATTTCTCAAACTCAGCTCTTCCTAGACATCCTCAGACTCAGCTCGGACCACCAAGTGTGTCTGAGTGCAGGACTTTCCTTTGTTCTAAGAGTCGAGAACGGAGGTTGCCAGCGCGTAACCAAAGGATCCACCCGAGGTTAGCCCAGCAGCAAACCTCCTGAACCCACTGAGAAAGCTCACCTGATCAACAAGTGAACTACGGTCAGAACTGTGGACAGCTGAAATCAGTATTCAGAACTAGCGCTATATCGGAAACGAACCGCTTCTTCTTCCCGTCTAAAGAGTGTGACCTGCTTGGACCCGCAGTCACTTTTCTCCTGTGTACAAACTCTGCTAGTAAGCCAGAACTAATTAGCCGGTCTTCAGGGAGCATCAGCAGCGCATCGCAGCAGAAATCTCTCCCTCCTTCTCCAACACCGCCATCCGCACCGAGCACTACCGGGCCAGAGAACGCAGATTGGACACAGCAACAAGCCTGCCGCTGTTTCTTTGTCCGTGGGTGATCTGAACCCTCACAGATTGGATGAGTACTCAACATTCTGCATTACAGCTCGAGAATTCAGTTGTTAGCTCAACCCCAGTTGATATCAATTTAATTCCTATGAGTGATGTACTTGCTTTTGAGTATCTAGTGTAGAAGTTGTAATCCAAGTTCATTTACAAAACTGTCTAAATGAATGATATACTGAATGTATGTCCCTCTTGGTTTGTAACTCTTCGTGATTGAATATACCTTTTGTATTCTGCTTACCCTCACAATAAGATCTGTTATGTTTATAGGCACATTTTACGTATTAATAAATGTATTCTTGTGTATTAGTTCCATGTGTGTGCGTTGTTTGAGTTATCCCGCAAGGTTGATTCTAATAGCCATCAAAGAATAATTTTGTGACTTACTGCTACAATTAATAATTGTCCCAGTAAATGCACAAAACCCCTACATTTACTGGTGCCTCGTGAGAGGATGCTTACACATGCATCGATTCACATTGCGTAGCTTGACTGTGATTACTGCAACTGGGACAAAGTATTACCCTCCTACATTGAGTCACATAGAAATCTGCTTGCTTCTGCCTTGCCAGGCAGACTGGATTGTTTGGCAAAAATGTAACATATTTGCCTTTGGAGCTGACAAATTAAATTCGGTTTCCTTGATTCAACTGCCTATAAATGTGGCCTATAATTTATTTTTCAATTTTATTGTACTTTATTTAAATTTAAAACCAGTTGTTTTGTGTTTTATACACTTCCACTTTGAAATTGCATTTTGTTAATCTGTGCAGGTGGCATTTGAAGCTCCTAAATAGCACAGGGAGAATGGGTTCTTATGAATGTGCTTCTCTGATACTGTATACCCAGCCTGAGGAGCTAATTGACACTTTGTGAGATTCACAGAGCTATGCTTCTCTCACTGGAATAGAACTGGTGAATAAAAAGGGATAACATACTGTGGTGCCTCCGGGGGAAAGGTTTATGTACTGTAGAGACAAGTACTCACACCACACTTCTCTTTTAATTCCAGTAGAGTTTTTCGCCGTTTCTCCAGCTCGTCCATCTTCCAAGCCAGTCCGGAATCCGTTCTCTCAATCCTTATTCAGTCCCAGTTCCAAAATCAGTATAATTCCACAAATCCGCGCCGTATCCAAATCACAAACCGTAAACCGTAATCTTTTATTTCTTCCGTTAATCCGTTATTCTTAAATCCGTACAAACACCGTCCTAATACCACTATCGCCTCAAAACACATTCACCTACTGGCTTCTGCACTGGTTCACTGTTTCCAGGGCATATATATTTTGTTTCCTGATGAGACCCACCTGTGTCTCGTTGTTTTTCGGACTGACCCCTTTTCATCTGCAGGTCAGCTGATTTCTCTTAGCAGCCATCTTGGTCAGGTCTAAGTCAAGTATATTGAGCAGATCATTCCTGAAATACCGGTCCTGGATGACCCTTCCTCTGGTCATCTTACAATACTTAACATACTAAACTAATCTGGTGGAAGAGATGACAGTGCTGGCTGAAGAGAAGTGCTGTTACAACCCCCCTCACTTATGAGGAATGAACCAGGGAGGCAGCAGTAAGGGTGAAGCAGGGTTGGAGGAAGGGATAATAGAAATGATGGGCAGAGATCTGTGTGCTGCCAAAGAGTATTTATATGTAGGGTATTGGAAGATTGAAACTTGTCCTCCAAAATATCTGTTGAACAGCACCATTTGAGTTGTTTGTTTGATGTGAGTAATAAAATAAGCTGACAGATATGAAGGGATAATATACTCAATACTGCAGCATTAACTAGTGTGGCTGAGGAAATGACAATTCTGGCTGAAGATCGTGCTGTCACAACTCCCAAAAAGACCAACAAAACCATTATGCAGGTTTCTTGGAACATGGGGCTAAGAGCAAATCAATTCAGCTGCTAAATTTCACAGGAATGTGCATGTAGTATGGAATGAATGACAAGTGTGTTTGATACATGCTTTAGCTTTGTTTGATCAATTAGTTTAGGATATGCAATGATTTGATTTGATTCAAAATACTTTATTCATCGCCAAGTGGGGCAATTTAAGCAGAAAGCAGTGCAACATGCAACTGACTCCAACTGCAAATGAAACTAGTAAAAAAAAAACATTATCACAAAACATCTTAGAAAAAATAAAACCTCATTTGTTTATGAAGAGGCAAGAAAATAACCCCCGTCCTGGCTAAGAGGAGGAAAACATGACAAAGGTAAGGCCTTAGCAATGCTCGGTGTGAAAGATGCCTGTCTCAAACAAGACTGCAATGCCGAGTGCTAACACAGATGCATTCTGAGCTGTGGGAAGTGTGAGATCAGAATTTGACCTTCTCCCTAACTTCTGTTAAATAACACAATAAACTAATTGTGATTCATGTAATAAATCTAGAGCAGTGGTTCTCAAACTATGGAGCGCCTCCAGCTGGTACACCATATGACCCTGGAACTTTGTTGTGTGCACTGAAAAATCGGGACGGGTTTTCCTACTTTCTATTTTAATACGTGTCGCAAGACCTTTGCCGTCAAGAAAATGCCTGACGATTTAAAATCTGTTACTCTGTTGTGAATTGTATCAAGGGTTGACCAATTAATTCACATCTGCTTTGCTTGACTAAACAGGCTCACCTTTCTCACTGAAATTGTGCTTTTTTATTGTCTATTTTTAATCGTTGTTGTTCCTGTTTTTTTTCTGTAAAGTGCTTTGAGAAGCCACCTTTAAAGGCGCTATATCAAATAAAGTTTATTATTATAATATTTATTATACGTGTATGTGAGTGTGTGCATGCACGCGCACTTGTGTTGGTCATTGAGAATTTCTGGGGTTCCTATGAGAAGATGACTTGTAGGTGATACTTGGATGCTTTGGTTTGATCAGGGGTGGTAGTTGGTCTAAAAAGTTTGAGAATCACTGGTCTAGAGCATTGAATAACAACAGGAAAATGGTAGTTCAGTACTGTATATAGATTAAGAAAAAAAGAAGATGTTACAAAATCAAGGCTTGGGGTTGTTTGTGCACACATCTACAGCAAAACAAAAATACTGTATCATTCCTTTGTCTGTCATGTCATTCCCTGAGAAATGAGTGAGAAAGTTTAGTTTTTAACAGTAAACTAAACATGCTATCAAATGAAAGCTGTCTTTTCAAGTTGTCGTTCATTATGATTTTTCATTGTCACTTTAGAAGTTTGACACACCAGGTAAATATTGCCAGACAATGTTCAAACTGTCAATTGGCAAGGGATTACTGTACTTTATTTTGTGAGATATACAGTACAGATGATCCCCTTTGTACTTCTCCAAGCTTTTACCTAATTAACTTTACTGTATCTCTGGCAAAAAATGCCCAGCTATCTACTTTGGGGAAACCAGAAGGAGACTAGGAAACCGCTTCAGAGAACATGTTAGGGCTGTGAAGATTAAAAATTTCTCCAAGCCCATAGTTTCTCATTTCACCTCAGATGGCCATGATCACACTGATCTCTCTGACTCTGTTCTCAAAGAATGGTTTCTCAACTCCCATAGCAGAAAAACAACAAAAACTCATCCTGAAACTAGGTTCACACCATCCCACTTCTCTCAATGACCAACTAATTTTCATGTAATCTTCTCTATTCTCATGCAGGTTTTGACTTCACACCTTTCTTCACCCTTCGCCACTTTGCACTTTTTGAGTGGCCTCTCTGCCAAAATGTTGTGTTTTCTCTCTTCTCTTTTCAACATGAAATAAACCTATTACTTGGTCTTTTGCAGACTACACATGCTGACCGTAGTTACCCACCTGAACTACTACAAAGCCAAACCTTATGGTTTTCAAGCATGGATCACTCTTTTGTTACTTCAGAGAAACCCACACTGGAAGAATTGTCTCCTATTGATCTAACATAGTTCTTAAGTTGAAATATCATCCTCACCTTCACAGGAGTAGGAACTTTTTTCTGGTAAGAAATTATCAGGATTCTTGTATCCACTACTGCAGACACACCTACCTCCATTAATACATTCTTCATTTTTACCACATGATAATGGTGTGCAAGTGCTATGACCTATAAAATAAAATACAAGGAGTATTTAGTGGCCAGCAGCTATTGCTTTTTGGACAGCAGACAAACACCATTCTCTTCCACAAATTTAACCATCTAAACAGGCTTACAATTCTTCCCTTTGTATATATAACATAAAAATCATAATTACATAAAAACTAACATTTCAAAATTATATATGGTACAATATCTGTCTACCATGACCCTCCAAGGACAGAGTGGTAACTGAAAATGGATGGGGGGATTATCTAACATTCTGTGTAGATATATCTGGACAGCTGAGTACAGTAAAAATCTGCAATATATTGTAACCAGTGTAAGTGAATCAAAAGAGACAGTCATACTCACTGGCACAGAAGGTCAAGTAGCAAAAGCCAAGGTTTGGCAGACTATACACATAGTATCCACCTTCACAGGCCTTCACACCCACTGAGAACACCCAGTTACAGCAATTGTTATGATAGGAGCTGCAGGCGCGACTCTGTTTGACAACATCTCCTACTTGAGGTCGAGTGTCATTCAACCAGAGGGGTGCGTTGGCACCACAGGAACCTTCTTGGGGGCAGGATGTGGGCATGACATCACCTGCGACTCCGGTGAAGCGATACCACTCCCCATATGTTGCATCACACTGCGGGGAACCTGCATAGGACCTGGAGAACCCCACATTGCGCCAAGGCTGGGATAGGTTGCTGTAGGAAGAACAGGGATCTTGGGCTGGATTTCAGAAGAAACAAGGCATGAAAGACATTTTTGTAATAAATGACATAATATATGACATTATCTGTTTAGATTTTCATAAAGCTTTGATAATGCGTCGGAAAAGCTGAGTCCTCAAATATAAAGCTGTAAGGTAATGTATACAGATAGAAACAATGCATACTAAAAAGTCATAGCCATAACCAGTAATAAAGAACTTCAGGGATGCATTTTATGCCCATTGCTGTAATCTATACTGAGCATCACAAGGAGCCTACTGTATGTCTTTTTGTTAAGTGTGTGTGTATTTTAGAAAAGTAAATTACAGTAAATGATTTTACTTTGGATTTTCTATGAAGTATGGGGTTAGGGCTATTTTGTATCCTTTCAATATCACATTTGTTAGTTTGTAAATTCACTGTTATAATTAAGTTCTCTGACTTTTTATTCCATCTTTTCATTTTCTAACTGCTTTATCAAATACAGGGTCATGAGGGAGCCAGGGCCTATCCTGGTAAGCAATGGACACAGCCTGGACAGGACGCCAGTCCATCATGGGGCACACAGAAACAAACATGCACACATGTGCTTTTCCCAAAGCAAATTAACCTACCAGTATTTCTTTTGAAGTGTGGGAGGGAAACTGGAGCAGCCAGAAGAAACCCACCCAAACATGGGAAGAACACACAATCTCTCGACAGAGAGACACTTCATGAAATGAATTCAGAGCTACAGTGCTGTGGGGCAGCGATGCTAACCACTGTGCTGCCCCTTCTACAATAAATGTGAGTTTTAAATTGCAGTATACAGGAGGCTTTACTTTAACCATATTCTTGGAGCTCAAATAGAATTCAAATACTATTTAATGTTCTAAGGCTCTTTTAATTAATCTCAATATATTGGTGCACATTCCAGTGCACATTTTTTGCTTTTTAACACAATGGCCATTAAGGAAACATACAAGGTTCTCATATAGAACAACCTGAAAATCCAGATGATACAGGGGGAAGCTTGAAGAAAGAAGCAGTAATTTAATTATAGCACAATTTGGAAAAACAAGCCAAACTAAACACAATCAAAAAGACTACAATTTAATAAAGGAACTGGAATATTTTGGCAAAATGTCTGCACAAACCTGAACTACTACACAAGAAAATTATACCAAATTAGTAGACTTAAATCGCAACATAGATGTGATTTCTCAAGGGATTTCTCAGCTCACACTTATATTTTAAACAATGCCTCATTGTAGTCAACTAGCCAAGAGATGCATAATTAACATACTGTATGCACTGATGTACAGTAGGTCCGATACACAAGGTTCTGGACAAAGACAATGTACGAGCGAATAAGTACAGGTTGTGCAGCAGGCATTTCATCACAGAAATGTACCAACATTATCTGCAATCTGAGTTAACAAGTAAGTAGTACTTGTTGGCAAAACCATCTCAAAGTAAATATGGTGGGTAGCTGCGTCAGCATGCGTAGGCTGCAAAGGAACAAGTAATAGGTTTATTCCATGCTGAAAAAAACAAGAAAGAGAACACAACGTTTCGGCCGTGGAGCCTTCTTCAGGTGTGAGAGAGACAGGGCAGTAGGCAAAGGTAAAGTAGCGGGAGAACAAAGGTTGAGAGGGAGGAGGAGTGAGAGGCGGGAGCAGGGGACAGAAAGAGAGGCCAATCAAGAGGTGTGAAGTCAGAATGGGTGCAGAGAGGTGTGAAATGAAACTTCCAATGAATGGAGAAAATTTAAAAGAACAGTAATCTGTCGTTAAGGGAAGGGAGAATGTGTGATCCTAGCTGCAGAATAATTTTAGTTTCGGTGGTCTTTCTGATGTATGAGTTCGGAAAACCGTCTTTGAGAACACAGACGGAGAGATTAGA